>NC_041404.2:52114792-52434377 GCF_900747795.2 Erpetoichthys calabaricus
TCTTCACATCATCCACTGAAGAAAAATGTGTTCCTTTCAGACCACTTTTGATTTTCGGGAGCAAGTAAAAATCACAGGGAGCTAAATCGGGCGAATAGGGAAGATGATCGAGGACAGGAATGTTTTATTTTCTGTCAAAAACTATTTTATGGAAAAAGAGAAAATTCGAGAGAAATTTGATGTTGATTCGCTGTTCGATTTCTTCACCCGACATTATTGCAGCAACTCGTGTATCGATTGTTGTGCAGATACTGACTGGGTTATTCACAGGATATACTGTAGCTAGCTGGTTGGCAGTTTGAGAGGGCATGTAGGAGGGGACATAGTTCTAGGATTCACGTCCGGCTGACCACCAGACGGTTATCCAGAAAAGCCTCAAGCCCAGTCCGATTATTTTTGTGTCTCACCTCGTACTTCAGAACTGATGGATGCACTAGTCTCTAGGTTTTAATAACATGTTTTCACTTTGTCATTACGGGTTATTGAGTGTAGAATGATGGGTAAAAATGGCAAATGTATCAATTTCAAATGAAATATCTTCAACACAATAAAGGGGTCTCAATACTCACTCTATACTTGCACTCTATAGTAAGATGGCAAGCGTTACATTAGCGCAAAGCCCGTCTTGTTTGAGAAGCCTCCGGCTCAGCTCACTCACACAAAGACACATTATTGTCAATTTTGGCTGGCTCGAAAACTGGAGAGAGAGCACATAGAAAACAGTTTGTATATATACGTATATAATGAGCAATTAAGTAACGTTTACTGCCCTTTTGTGGCAGGCTGGTCCTCCAGTGTTATTCCATTGATAATCTGCTCATTCCCGCTGCAGTTCAGGCTGGCATTTATAAAACTGCTTCTGTTTAATCAACCCCCCAGAGTCCCTGGACCATGGCTGTCAGCCTGGCCATTCCCAGCCAATAATTAGATGCTGAATAATGAACTGTCAGGGGTCAGGAGGTTCTGGGAACACCAGGGAACTTTGAGCATCTAGTCAAACATGACAAAATGCTGGAGTAGGAGGATCAAGTTGTACTGCTTGGGCTCCCCACAGACTGGTGGTAAGTGAGAGGAAACTCGAGAGCTTTGCTTTTATTTCTTATAGAAATGTTACATTCTTACTCTCAATATAGGACTTGGCCTTTTCAGCTCTTCTTTATCTAACCATTCCTCCATCTTGTATCAAATCCACTTACAGTGCATCTGGAAAGTATTCACAGCGCTTCACTTTTTCCACATTTAGTTATGTTACAGCTTTATTCCAAAATGGATTAAATTCATTTTTTTCCTCAGAATTCTACACACAACACCCCATAATGACAATGTGAAAAAAGTTTACTTGAGGTTTTTGCAAATTTATTAAAAATAAAAAAATTGAGAAATCCCATGTACATAAGTATTCACAGCATTTGCTCAATACTTTGTCGATGCACCTTTGGCAGCAATTACAGCCTCAAGTCTTGTTGAATATGATGCCACATCTATCTATCTATCTATCTATCTATCTATCTATCTATCTATCTATCTATCTATCTATCTATCTATCTATCTATCTATCTATCTATCTATCTATCTATCTATCTATCTATCTATCTATCTATCTATCTATCATATAGTGCCTTTCATATCTATCTATCTATCTATCTATCTATCTATCTATCTATCTATCTATCTATCTATCTATCTATCTATCTATCTATCTATCTATCTATCTATCTATCTATCTATCTATCTATCTATCTATCTATCTATCTATCTATCTATCTATCTATCTATCTATCTATCTATCTAGCATATAGTGCCTTTCATATCTATCTATCTATCTATCTATCTATCTATCTATCTATCTATCTATCTATCTATCTATCTATCTATCTATCTATCTATCTATCTATCTATCTATCTATCTATCATATAGTGCCTTTCATATCTATCTATCTATCTATCTATCTATCTATCTATCTATCTATCTATCTATCTATCTATCTATCTATCTATCTATCTATCTATCTATCTATCTATCTATCTATCTATCTATCTGTCTTCTTCATGGTTACAGTAGGTGGGTGGCACTGCCATTCAGAGTTCTTCATGTGGGGTGAGAACTTGTTGCTTTGTAAAGGTTAGTAAGTACAATCGTCACCCTTTCTCATGTCTTCTTTTACTCCTGAGCAGCATCTCCTGTTATTAAATTGAAGACAGTGTATGTTTAAGTTTGTATCTTTTTATTGATTTTGATTTTGAGGATTTTTGTCCTTATAATCTGAATAATGTCCCACTCTAGTTGTCTGCATGGCTCTAACAGAACCTCCAATGAACTCTTTATGTCTTTGACTGCGGTATCACTGAAGGAGTGTGCCATTTAGATTTTGGTGGCAGTCACCGTTGCATTATCGTGTTTTCTTTTCCAAATTAAGCAAAATTGTACCCCATTGCTGTTTTTATTTAAATTCCAGTATTCGGCTCATAGAGAGTGCTAATTTATACTTAATGCCCTGTAAATTAATTACAAGAAAGGGCCATAATTGCAAAGTAAAGAACAAATGTAGAAGTGTGCTGCTAATTGAACTGCTGTGAAGCAGCATGCCAATACTTAATTATAGACACAGTGGGAAGCAGTTTCACAGGCTGGAGAGTGCGCTTCAGGAACTGCACAACAGCTGACTCATCTCGTCTGCAGGCTGAATTACATGAAATGAGGCTTTGCAGGTGCTCATCGCCGTGTTTAGGACGCTGTGTAGAAACTTGAGGGTCTTGGCTTATAGTGCCTATAAAAAAGTCTTCATCCCATTGGCAATTGTATAAGAATATGAGAAGATCAGAAAAAATTGTGACAAGAACGAGCCATCCAGTCAAACAAGCGCATCCAACAACAACACCTACATTAATTTCTACAACACATTTTCATACAAATGATGTAGCTCAAAGTGCTTTACAAGATGAAGAAAGAGAAAAAAGAAAAATATAAATATAAAATTAGGCAATACTAATTAACAAAGAGTAAAGTAAGGTCAGGGAGGACAGAAAAAACAAAAAGAAAAAAAATCTGCAGGGGTTCCAAGGCCACAAGACCACCCAGCCCTCACTAGGCATTCTACCTACCATAAATGATCTCAATCCAAATGACATCAAGTTGATGTTTGATGTCCCTCAAGTCCTGCTCTCCACCACACTACTTGGATGTTTATTCCACGTATCTGTGGTTCTTTGCATTGTGGAATATGACCCGGACACAGACAGGCAGACATGTTGTAAGTACCCCACACACGTTTATTCTCTTCTTCCATTATACACATCAGTACTCACAAACTCCAATACCCCACAGTTCTGGCCAAATCACAATGACTTCACTTTCTCTTCTTCAGGCCGCCTCCTTCTCTCTTCCAGAGACCTTGTCCTTCTTCCACCCGACTCAAGTCTCTGTCTGAAGGGAGGCGGCCCCTTTAAATAAGCACCCCGATGTGCTCCAGGTGTGTCCCCAGCAATCTCCCACCGACATGCCCCAGTGTGGCGGAAGTACCGCCTGTATCCCTGGAAGCACTCCGGCTGTCCACTCTTTTTTTCCCCCCAGCACTTCCGGGTGTGGCGGAAGTGCTGATGTCCAGGGTCCTACTGGTATTGGGGTGCCCCCTGGTGGTGACCACGGGCCCCTACAGGGTCGAGCTTCCCAGCTCAGCACCCATGGCCACCAGAGCGGTTGCCCCCTCGAGGTGTGGAGGAGGCACAAGCCCTCCTCCGGTCTTCTAGGGTGTCCAGGCTGGGTACCACCCCCATCCGGGTACAACAGCATGAAGAAAAACTTTTGAACTAGCAAAACCTATCCTTAGGAAGTTTCCAGCAGTGTCTCTGTCTTCTTGTTGAAGAATTGATTTTAAAGTAACATCCACTGGACTAATTCCCTTCATAATTTTATACACTTCAACCGTGTCACACTGAAAAAAGGGAAATGGTAGGTTGTTACGTTTACAAAAATGTATTAACTTTGTTTTAGATGTTTTGTCTATGTTCCACTTTTGAACAAAACTCGATCGTGTTTAATATATTGAATCTTATGGGATATACAATATAGTAATTTCAGTCTTGTAGTTAGAAGTTAAAAAGATAGTGATACCTTGGAATCCGAACTTAATCCGTTCCAGAACCCCGTTCGAGCTCCAAATCGTTCGAGTTCCAAAACAATTTTAAAATAATACAAACTGGATTAATTTGTTCCTGGGTCTCACAAATTCGAATTTTCAAAATGATTTTAACAATAAATATACTGGATTTTAAGATAAAATATTAACAAATCTTTATATATAATGCGCTACTGTGGCTGTTCATTTGTCTGTCCAGGATTTTAAATCACCTGTAGTTCGCAAACTGTTTGACCTGTTGACCTGAAATTTGCTATGCATATACTACGTGACGTCTACTAGCCACTTTCGGGATGATGATTGACCCCCAACGTTATTCCTCCTTTTTATTTTTATTTTATTTTATTGTAGAATCAACTCTCGGTAGCAGTCAGTAGAGCGTCTGTGTGGTGTATGCCTACGGGCGCCGTTCACATCCCTACCACCTTTGCTGTCACTTCCCCTACCTCTTCATATTTTAAATCATTCTTGAGGCAGATTGAAGACTTAAGTGCCAGCTTAAGTGAAAAAATAAGATAAATATACTAAGTAATTGCAACACAAACACTGACTTAATCAGTTTTAATGCGAAAAGATGAAGACCGAAGAAGAGAAGAAGCGGGCCGCTAGGGTGGAGAAAAGACGAGCAGCTCAGGAAGCAGCAAGCGCATCAACCTCTGAGCAAACAAATGATAAACGTACAGAGAAAGAGGATGAAAACTAGAAGTCAAGTGTATTTACTTCACGTTATTGTGCAGTGCGCTGTTACTGGTAATAATAATATTTGGATACAAATGTAAATTAATAAAATTAAAAATATATAAACCTGTTTATAACCTGTTTCCATCTCTTCCATACTTTTCAATCTCCTAGAGGTCAGTGTCGTAACCCCTTTTGCCACATCAGCTGCTTTGATAGCTCCTTTATCTTTCAAAATCGTACAAACCGTCGATTTAGGCATCCCCGCTATAGTAGGGAGATCAGCCACACGTGTACCGCTTTCATGCTTAGCGATAAGATCTTTCTTAACTTCAATTGTAGCTGTAACAGTTTTCCTCTTACTCTTATTTTCCTCACTACACTTTTTAGGACCAATGGCAAATACAAATACCGAAAAGTATCGATATTGAAACAGAAATCGGCAAAATGCAGTTTTGACCAAATTTTTTGCTGCAACGTTGTGAACTGACAACAAAAACAAATTGATGATGTAATACGGTATATTATTTAGGACTGTATACAGTGCATCCGGAAAGTATCCACAGCGCATCACTTTTGGCACATTTTGTTATGTTACAGCCTTATTCCAAAATGGATTCAATTCATTTTTTTCCTCAGAATTCTACACACAACACCCCATAATGACAACGTGAAAAAAGTTTACTTGAGGTTTTTGTAAATTTATTAAAAACTAGCAAAATACCCGCACTTCGTAGCTGCGAAGTACTGCCTTAAAATTGTTATTAAGAAGAAAAGTAAACATTTTTAAACTGAGGGAAAATATACAAATAATTATTTGTTAAGGATCTCTTTGTATACCATGTTGTCAGTTCACCCCTCCGGTTGTAATATGACCAAGCTGTGTGCTGAGCTTACTCTTGAGCATTAACGTACAGTTGGCCATGTGAAAAGCAATCTTACCTCAAATCAATGCCAACCTTTTGTAGGGTCTGTCCCTGAGACTTATTAATTGTCATTGCGAAGCAGAGCCTTACTGGAAATTCGAGGCGTTTGAATTGAAATCAAGAGATCAAAAATTGAAATTGAGATCAGAGGGTATAACAGGGATGCGAGGAATAAAAACTCTCCCCTGAGCCACTGCCAGTAAAAATAGTTGCCTCAATTAGGTTCTTTTGCAGACACGTGACCTGAAGTCTCGTGCCGTTACAAAGTTTCGGTGGCTGTACGGAAATCCACAATCGGCTTTTTTGAGCCAAACCTGTTGTTTTCGTATGAGCTGCTTTTTATTATTGGGATCGTACCTATAAACAGAAGCTCTATTAACTTGTGGATTTGCGTGCGAATATTTATCGACAGCGTGTCTATTAACTTGTGGATTTTTCTGCGAGTATTTGGCGGCAGCGTCACAAAGTTGTTTCCGTCTAGCTGCATCAGAAAATGTACCACGACGTCTGACATGCCTCCTTTTTACTGTTTTCTCACAGCTTGGATTGCTGCTGTCATAATCGGTTTGAATTTCATGGTTTGTTTCAATTATGTTAGTATTTTCAGGACTCCTTGTGTTGAAGTGACATTCGGCATCTGTCAAGCGTTGTAAGCATACAACAGGTTTCATCGATAACTTCGCATCCAGCTTTTGAGAGTTGAAACATTCATAAACATCAAAGTGTCCACTACTCAAATCGTCACCTGTGAATCTAAGATGTTTAAGAGGCATTGGCAGTTCTCCAAATATTTAAAATAGGCAGGCAGCCAACTATGTGGGAGGCCGGGGGACGCAGGACACAACCCCGCCTGACACGGCGACCGAGCTGCAGGCTATGGACGTCTATATGTACGTAAGTAGGATTCAGTTATGACCGTTACGCGTAGAATTTGGAAATGAAACCTGCTTAAGATTTGTAAGTAAGCTGTAAGGAATGAGCCTGCCAAATTTCAGCCTTCTACCTACATGGGAAGTTAGAGAATTAGTGATGAGTGAGTCAGTGAGTGAGGGCTTTGCCTTTTATTAGTATAGATAGCAAAATACCCGCGCATCGCAGCGGTGAAGTACTGCTTTAAAATTTTAAAAAATAAACTGAGGAAAAATGTACCAATAATTATTTGTTAAGGATCTCTTTGTATACCACGTTGTCAGTTCGGCCCTCCGTTTATCATGGCGGACGTTGTCGACCGTTATGACTGTCATGTGTAGAGTTTCGAAATGAAACCTGCTTAACTTTTGTAAGTAAGCTGTAAGGAATGAGCCTGCCAAATTTCAGCCTTCTACCTACACGGGAAGTTGGAGAATTAGTGATGAGTGAGTGAGTGAGGGTTTTGCCTTTTATTAGTATAGATGTACAGTATATGTATACTGTATATGTGTGTGTGTATGTGTGTATATATATATATATATATATATATATATATATATATATATATATATATATATATATATATATATATATATATATATATATATATAGCTGTACCCGGCCACGCGTTGCTGTGGCTCAGTCTGGTTAAATGGAAAAGAAAGAAAAGAGAAAGCGTACGTTTCTAATATGCTTAATTTCACAATGCTTGAGGGTATACAATATTTTTTGTTGTTTCATTGTCTGTGCAGAATGTTAGACTGAATAATATTGTTAAGTTCGTAGACATCTTTGTTTTTGGCCGTAAGAATAGCTCGTTCACTCAGCCAATCATGATTCTTATAATTGGTTTGAATATTGGGAAATACTTTTTCAACCAATTCTTCTTTTGACGTCACTAAATTGCAGAAGTTATGAGGCAATGAAATTCGTCCTGAGGTCAGATCAACCGGCACCTTTCTGTTCCCAATTTCCAGATTTCTCCAACCCCGTTATTGACAGCTTGCATTATTTGATCATAAATGCCTTTTTGCTGAAGCGTTAGCTTAGGAATATTTGATTGCACATACGACAAAAGATCACTCGTGTTGTAATTTTGTTCACGACGCAATTCTACATCGAATGAAGCAGCAGCAGCAGATCGATTCGGTGATGGCATTCCCTATTGATTGAGAACTTTGTTCGCGATTTCTAAGCACAAATCTTCAATCATTATCAACGCTTAGTTGTAGATGTCTGCTGTGACATCCATGTTTATATTTGAATTTTACTTGCGTATTCGACGGAAAATATCTTCAGCCATGTGCGATTTATATTTCTCCCATAACTGTGTTGGAGATGAAGGAGAGCAGGCGGTCAATATGATTGCAAACAATGCACGAATTTGATTTGGATGTGACGTGTTGCACGCGTCATTAATGTATACATCCCAGTGTCGGTCGTTCTCCAATAAATTCAGAGCTTGACATGTACTTCGGAAAGTGGCATGTGTAACGCCGTTGACAATTCTCAATTGCTGGAAAGACGTTGGACCGGGCACATTTACCAACAGCATGTGAACAAAGAAGCATTCATCTTGATTGGGATGCACGGAGTATGGTCTGCCTATCGTAGTTTCTTTGAATATGCCAGGTTGTCCGTTGACTCGCTCTCCTCGTTTGCATTGTTCAAATGATTTTCTACTCACATTCCATGTGTAATACGTAGGCACTTCCGAATACAGCAGTGTCTTCGCAAACGCGTCATTTTGACATAACGTAAAGGAAGCAGTTAACGTTGTAGCCGGTGGATTCAGGGCTATTTGTTGCACATTTGCAGCTGTGAAATAAACGCGTTGTCCATTTTCTAGATGTACTGCTAAGTGAACAACATCTGGACTTCGTTCATGTATGGGAAATGAAAGAATTCGCCATACAGCTTCATTGCTGCTTATGTATCTTCCTGCCTAATACTGTGCAATTTCATCGATATGTATGACCGCATTCCTATCATTTCTTTCTGGTTGCACGCCAAAAACTGCCATGTCGCTGCCTTTATTGACGTACTTACAAATGTATTTGATCGAAACATTGAAATAGAATCGTAAAATATTTAGTATGGCGTGTGTTGCCTTTACGTCCAACAGATGGCGCGGTGTTTTTTAAAAAAAGCATGTTTTTACCTGTCACAGGTGTGACATCTATATAATATTTATAAAAAAAAACATGCATGTATTTGAATGCAACGTTGTGTCAAAATTTCAAAGCAATCGGTGAAGAACTTTCGGAGATTTAAGGTTTTGAACAAACGAATATCATGGTGGATTTTACAATTTTGTGTAGGGCAGGGTCAGTCTGTGGATCAGGAATTTCCGCACGGATGACTTGATCGATGAGAGCTGGTTTAATCCTATCCTTTAGCCACAATAGAATGTGTGCATGGGGAATACCTCGTTTTTGCCACTCTATGGTGTACATGTAGCAATTTGTACAGCCGAAAATGTTACTCTTCGTGAGCAAGTCTATCATTTTGCGAATCTTGAGATGAAATACACGACTGATAAGGTTGTGGAGATCGTGAGGTTTTTGACGTGGAAGGAGAATTTCAGTGATGTCAGGCCATTTAGGATTGCAAGTAAATGTGATGAATAAGTCAGGGCGGCCATAATGACGTATGTATGTCATTGCGTCTTGTGTACGCTCGTGCATATAGCGAGGTCCTCCAGTGAAGGAAGATGGTAATATCACAGCTTGACCATGTTCTATTAAATCAGTGTCGTTTTTGTCAATAGCATCTTTAAAGTGAACGTAATTAGGTCAGGAAGCTTATGTAAAAGAGTGACAGAGACTTTACCACCATTACAGCACAAACCAGGAGACTCGCATTTCCACTTCTGAGCTTGACAATAGTCACAGTGAACATCCATGGATCCAATGTGTACTGTTTTGTCAGACTCATAATGTATGTTTGGGTCGTACGCAAATCCACAATTGGCTTTTTTGAGCCAAACCTGTTGTTTTCGTATGAGCCGCTTTCATTATTGGGATCATATCTAGAAACAGAAGCTCTATTAACTTGTGGATTTGCCTCCGTGTATTTAGCGACAACGTCCCTATTAACTTGTGGATGTGCTTGCGAGTATTTAGCCACAGCGTCCCTATGAACTTGTGGATTTGCTTATGAATATGCTAAGCACAGTCCTTCACCCGCGAATATTTACCTTATATGGGCAGGCACTCAATCACGTGGGAGGCGTGATGATGCAAGACGTAAGACGCAACTGCCTCACACGGCGACCAAGCTGCCCGCTATGGCCGTATATAGTATACGAAAGTAGGTTCCAGTTATGACCGTTACGCGTAAAATTTCTAAATGAAACCTGCCTAACTTTTGTAAGTAAGCTGTAAGGAATAAACCTGCCAAATTTCAGCCTTCCACCTACACGGGAAGTTGGAGAATTAGTGATGAGTGAGTGAGTGAGTGAGTCAGTGAGGGCTTTGCCTTTTATTAGTATAGATAAAAAAACTGAGAAATCCCATGTACATAAGTATTCACAGCCTTTGCTCAATACTTTGTCGATGCACCTTTGGCAGCAATTACAGCCTCAAGTCTTTTTGAATATGATGCCACAAGCTTGGCACACCTATCCTTGGCCAGTTTCACCCATTCCTCTTTGCAGCACCTCTCAAGCTCCATCAGGTTGGATGGGAAGCGTCGGTGCACAGCCATTTTAAGATCTCTCCAGAGATGTTCAATCGGATTCAAGTCTGGGCTCTGGCTGGCTGGGCCACTCAAGGACATTCACAGAGTTGTCCTGAAGCCACTCCTTTGATATCTTGGCTGTGTGCTTAGGGTCGTTGTCCTGCTGAAAGATGAACCGTCGCCCCAGTCTGAGGTCAAGTGCGCTCTGGAGCAGGTTTTCATCCAGGATGTCTCTGTACATTGCTGCAGTCATCTTTCCCTTTATCCTGACTAGTCTCCCAGTCCCTGCCGCTGAAAAACATCCCCACAGCATGATGCTGCCACCACCATGCTTCACTGTAGGGATGGTATTGGCCTGGTGATGAGCGGTGCCTGGTTTCCTCCAAACATGACGCCTGGCATTCACACCAAAGAGTTCAATCTTTGTCTCATCAGACCAGAGAATTTTGTTTCTCATGGTCTGAGAGTCCTTCAGGTGCCTTTTGGCAAACTCCAGGCGGGCTGCCATGTGCCTTTTACTAAGGAGTGGCTTCCGTCTGGCCACTCTACCATACAGGCCTGATTGGTGGATTGCTGCAGAGATGGTTGTCCTTCTGGAAGGTTCTCCTCTCTCTACAGAGGACCTCTGGAGCTCTGACAGAGTGACCATCGGGTTCTTGGTCACCTCCCTGACTAAGGCCCTTCTCCCCCGATCGCTCAGTTTAGATGGCTGGCCAGCTCTAGGAAGAGTCCTGGTGGTTTCGAACTTCTTCCACTTACGGATGATGGAGGCCACTGTGCTCATTGGGACCTTCAAAGCTGCAGAAATTTTTCTGTAACCTTCCCCAGATTTGTGCCTCGAGACAAACCTGTCTCGGAGGTCTACAGACAATTCATTTGACTTCATGCTTGGTTTGTGCTGTGACATGAACTGTCAACTGTGGGACCTTATATAGACAGGTGTGTGCCTTTCCAAATCAGGTCCAGTCAACTGAATTTACCACAGGTGGACTCCAATGAAGCTGCAGAAACATCTCAAGGATGATCAGGGGAAACAGGACGCACCTGAGCTCAATTTTGAGCTTCATGGCAAAGGCTGTGAATACTTATGTACATGTGCTTTCTCAGTTTTTTTATTTTTAATAAATTTACAAAAACCTCAAGTAAACTTTTTTCACGTTGTCATTATGGGGTGTTGTGTGTGGAATTCTGAGGAAAAAAATGAATTTAATCCATTTTGGAATAAGGCTGTAACATAACAAAATGTGGAAAAAGTGATGCGCTGTGAATACTTTCTGGATGCACTGTATGTGGCCCCGCTACAGTATGAGCGTATACTGTTTACTATAGCATGGTGACCAAGTGTGTGTGCTATAACGTGTGAGTTCCTGTCATGCACCTCAAAACACGAGGCTGAGTCTGTGTACTTTATTCAGCGTGAAACAGGAACAGCACGGTTATTTATTGTAGCGGGATCTGATACTCTCTTATACAGAGATACAGCAATCACGCAGGGTCGTGACCAGGTTAGTGGCTAAGTAATCCTGTGCTCTTGCATTTATAATGTTCCTTGCATCATCCATCGATGGCAGGCACTTATAGTATGACCGCGATCTTTTCTGATTCACTTTTACGGTGAACTGCTACAGCACTGGGAGCCTGCTGATGCTTTGGGATGCTCTTCCGCGTGTTGTCCCATTGGGAGGGAATCTCAAAAGAGTTTAGAAACCTTACAGTGCGTAAAGCATTTTTAAAATTTTGTGTCCAAGTGTAGTGACTCTTCAGGCAAAAGCAACTGTCATTAGAGAGGTACCTTGTTAAAGTCGCAGCTTTACATGGGATTTACAAGGGATTCAATTAGTTAGAGTGAAAGTCGCCCTACACAATAACCCTCCTCCTCATCCTCCTCTCATCTCTCTCGTCTCCCTCACACCAACCGCGATTCTTTTCAAAGGTAAAGTGCAGGTTAATTTGTTTAACGTATTTTTACTTTATATTTGGTATTAATCATCCTCTTTAATAAAATCCCTGTGTGCGTCCAGGTGTCCATGTGTGGGTGTCTTCTGGTGAAGTGCGCATGCGCGGGGCACGGTGCGATGTGTGATATTACTGTCAGAGAAAGTTAGAGGCGTTTTACGGAAATACAAACCAGTATTACTGCGAGAGGAAATTAAAGGTACACAATACAGTGACGCATATTACAGCCACATACAAGCCAGTATTACTGTTAGAGGAGATTAAAGGCATATTACCGACACGCACGCCTGTATTACCACCAGAGAAAATTAAAGGTACGTACAAGCCAGCGGACGTACAAGACGGTATCCTTCAATAAGGGCGCGCACAAAAAGGCGAGCCTCAAAAGGGCAACCTCAATTGGGCGCAGCGAATAAAGGCGCGCGTAAATAAAGATCTGCACCTTTGTTGCTCTTCACATATTCCAGAACCATTTGAACTAAATTATCTATGACCGCCTTTATTCGCCGCGCTCAATTGAGGTCGCCATTTTGAAGCTCGCCTTTTTGTACGCGCCCTTATTGAATAGAGCCGTACAAGACAGTATTACTGTCACAGAAAATTAAAGACACACAATATACGGCGGCAGCCCACGAAGAACGGTCAGCTCAGCAAGTAAACATCAACAAAAGAAAGGCTGAAAGAAAGAAAAATACGACCAACAAAAAGAATGAGGTCAAAGTCCCTTGTCATTTAATATAGACTGTTCCTACTAATGTTTATGCACTACTGTTCTAGCGCCCGTTATTGTAACGGGCTAAATGACTAGTTTTTATATAAATATCTGTGAGTTGTGAAACGAATTATCTGAGTTTCCATTGTTTCTTATGGGGAAATTCACCTTTGATATACGAGTACTTTGGATTACAAGCACTTTCCGGAACGAATTACGGTCACAAACCGTAGTTCCACTGTACTTCGTTTTCATGCATTTCCCTCCGATGCAAAAACCCGATCTTGATGGATTCACTGTTCAGGGAGAGAGCTTTATAGTTAGTCTCCATCCCCGAGTTTGTAGCTGACGTTTTGACAAAGTGGATTTTCGCGAGACAGGGTGGAGACTGCTGAAGAAGGGAGCGGCACCTTCATTGTTTGATTGGAGCGATTTCTTGGTTCTACTTTCAAGACCAGAAGTTTGGCACTGGAGAAAGAGACCAATGGAGGATGACACACCGGGCAAAAAGGAGGATGATAAAATCCTCGAGGACCACGACTATGCTTTAGCTCCAGATCCAGCCAGTTGTCGACCTGACGCTTGGAGATCCTCCACCTGAGGAAAAAAATTGAGACCCTTACAATGAAGCAGCGGTTTGGCATTCACTATTTTTCTGGCTCAGACAGAGGCATTAATTTTTTTTATAAGTTAAGATGTCCAGCAGACTCACGTTATTATGTATTGTAGCATCGGCACCGAGCACCACAACAGATCGATTCTCTGCTCTTTATGTGATTCTTTGAGGTGACTCACTATCATTAAAAGGACTGCTTGCCTTTTGTCACACTAATTGGAAAAGCGCGTGCGACTGTGCAGAGCTGCCATTTTTGTCGGCACTCCTGCTGATGTAACTTGTCCAGCGTCATTGCAGTATTAGGCTTCCCTACATATTCACCTGTCCCTGAATAAAGTATAATGAGTGAAATTCAGTTTATTTAAATAAGCCTATTGTATTCACATATTTGTCCCGTGTAAGTTCATTTCATAGTAGACACAAGTTTTTAATAGATCTGGATCTTACCTTCATAATTGTGGATGGAGCATAAAAAATATACTTTGAAGCCCTTCTCCTTTTTAGCTATTTGACACAATATTTGAACAATGTGACTTGTGTCGCTTATGGTAACTCTTGGCACGTCTTGAAGCGATTGGGTGAAAAATGCCATAGCTATTTATTTGTATATCACTGCTGGAATCTGGAAGAGAATGTGCATAAAGGCTAATATAACTAATATAACTAGTACGTAGCCCACGTTCTGCATGGAATTTTTTTTTTTTAATTTAATCCTCTGATATATGTTCCCTAAACAACCACCTGTCCTCTTATAACTTAACTAGCTGTGTAAGCCTGTGCTGTAAAAAGTCCGGGCTCCTAGAAACCATGGATTCTGGCAATTCAATCAATCAATCGCATCAGTTCTGCATTAGCGGCTAAACGAGTTTCTCTCTCCTCGGAGGTTTCGTTTTGCCAATGTGCTCGCCTCTGTTGCCTATCAGCAGCTAAGCGAGTTTCTCTCTCCTCTGAGGTTTTGCTTTGCCAATGTGCTCACCTCGCTTGTGTATTAGTAGCTAAGTGGGTTTCTCTTGCCTCAGAGGTTTCGTTTTGCCAATGTGCTCACCTCGCTTGTGTATTAGTGGCTAAATGAGTTTCTCTCTCCTCGGAGGTTTCATTTTACCGACGTGCTCGCCTCACTTGTGTATCAGCAGCTAAGCGAGTTTCTCTCTCCTTGGAGGTTTCATTTTGCTGAAGTACTCGCCCCCGTTGTCTATCAGCGGCTAAGCGAGTTTCTCTCACCTCGGAAGGTTTCGTTTTGCCAATGTGCTCGCCTCGCTTGTGTATCAGCGGCTAAGTGAGTTTCTCTCTCCTTGGAGGTTTTGTTTTGCCAATGTGCTCGCCTCTGTTGCCTATCAGCAGCTAAGCGAGTTTCTCTCTACTCAGAGATTTTGCTTTGCCAATGTGCTCACCTCGCTTGTGTATTAGTGGCTAAATGAGTTTCTCTCTCCTCGGAGGTTTTGTTTTGCCAATGTGCTCGCCTCACTTGTGTATCAGCAGCTAAGCGAGTTTCTCTCTCCTTGGAGGTTTCATTTTGCTGAAGTACTCACCCCCGTTGTCTATCAGCGGCTAAGCGAGTTTCTCTCACCTCGGAAGGTTTCGTTTTGCCAATGTGCTCGCCTCTCTTGTGTATCAGCGGCTAAGTGAGTTTCTCTCTCCTTGGAGGTTTTGTTTTGCCGATGTGCTCGCCTCTGTTGCCTATCAGCAGCTAAGTGAGTTTCTCTCTACTCAGAGATTTTGCTTTGCCAATGTGCTCACCTCGCTTGTGTATTAGTGGCTAAACGAATTTCTCTCTCCTCGGAGGTTTTGTTTTGCCAATGTGCTCGCCTCGCTTGTGTATCAGCGGCTAAGTGGGTTTCTCTTGCCTCAGAGGTTTCGTGTTGCCAATGTGCTCACCTCGCTTGTGTATTAGTGGCTAAATGAGTTTCTCTCTCCTCGGAGGTTTCATTTTACCGATGTGCTCGCCTCACTTGTGTGTCAGCAGCTAAGCGAGTTTCTCTCTCTTTGGAGGTTTCGTTTTGCCGATGTGCTTGCCTTACTTGTGTATTAGTGGCTAAGCCAGTTTCACTCTCCTCGGAGGTTTCATTTTGCTGAAGTACTCGCCCCCGTTGTCTATCAGTGGCTAAGCGAGTTTCTCTTGCCTCAGAGGTTTCGTTTTGCCAATGTGCTCACCTCGCTTGTGTATTAGTGGCTAAACGAGTTTCTCTCTCCTCAGAGGTTTCGTTTTGCCAATGTGCTCGCCTCGCTTGTGTATCAGCGGCTAAGTGGGTTTCTCTTGCCTCAGAGGTTTCGTTTTGCTAAAGTACTCGCCTCCGTTGTCTATCAGTGGCTAAGCAAGTTTCTCTTGCCTCATAGGTTTCGTTTTGCCAAGGTGCTCACCTCACTTGTGTATTAGTGGCTAAATGAGTTTCTCTCTCCTCGGAGGTTTCATTTTACCGATGTGCTCGCCTCACTTGTGTATCAGCAGCTAAGCGAGTTTCTCTCTCCTTGAAGGTTTTGTTTTGCCGATGTGCTTGCCTTACTTGTGTATTAGTGGCTAAGCCAGTTTCACTCTCCTCTGAGGTTTCGTTTTGCTGAAGTACTCGCCCCCGTTATCTATCAGTGGCTAAGCGAGTTTCTCTCACCTCGGAAGGTTTTGTTTTCCCGAAGTGCTCGCCTTGCTTGTGTATCAGCGGCTAAGCGAGTTTCTCTCTCCTCGGAGGTTTTGTTTTGCTGATGTGCTCACCTCGCGTGTGTATTAGCGACTAAATGAGTTTCTCTCTTTTCTCAGCAGTTTCACTTTGGCAACAGAGTCACTTTCTTTGATCTTCATGCTGTAGCCTTTCACTTCCGGGCCAGACAGACACACACACACACTTCCACGCTTTGACGTTTATATATAAGATACAAAATAGTAAATATGGAAACCACTTATTAGAAAATAAGGAAATTAAGTATATATTTCTTTATGTTGAATTTCAAAAGTTACAGAAGTTCAGGATAACAACATTCTGAGTAAAAACATTGGAGCTCTTGATAATAGTTTTTAGTTTTTCTTGAATCACGGTTTTCTGAATTTGAACTTTGACATTTTCACATGAAGTTGGTCTTAAGAAAGCAACATGCAGTTGTCCATGTGAGACGACAGGATTAGGTAAGTAAATTCCAAGTTTTTGAAGAGTTTGTCTATTGTGACTTGTTAATTGTCATTTAAGTTGGAAAGGAATATCTGGACTTTGATCATTCACATTTTAAATCTGCAAATCTACTGGAAAGATACCCGCAATTTTTCATTGGTGGCATTTTTATTCTGTAAATAAATGCAAATATTATTTACCGTATATACTCACGTATAAGTCGGTCTTCCATCCATCCATTATCCATCCATCCATCCATTTTCCAACCCGCTGAATCCGAACACAGGGTCACGAGGGTCTGCTGGAGCCAATCCCAGCTAACACAGGGCGCAAGGCAGGGAGCCAATCCTGGGCAGGGTGCCAACCCACCGCAGGACACACACAAACCCACCCACACACCAAGCACACACTAGGGCCAATTTACAATCGCCAATCCACCTAACCTGCATGTCTTTGGACTGTGGGAGGAAACCGGAGCGCCCGGAGGAAACCCACGCAGACACGGGGAGAACATGCAAACTGCACGCAGGGAGGACCCGGGAAGCAAACCTGGGTCTCCTAACTGCGAGGCAGCAGCGCTACCACTGAGCCACCGTGCCGCCCCCATCCATTATCCAACCCGCTATATCCTAACTACAGGGTCATGGGGGTCTGCTGGAGCCAATCCCAGCCAACACAGGGCGCAAGGCAGGAAACAAACCCCGGGCAGGGTGCCAGCCCACCGCAGGGCACACGCACACCAAGCACACACTAGGGACAATTTAGAATCGCCAATGCACCTAACCTGCATGTCTTTGGACTGTGGGAGGAAACTGGAGTACCCGGAGGAAACCCACGCAGACACGGGGAGAACATGCAAACTCCAAGCAGGGAGGACCTGGGATGTGAACCCAGGTCTCATTACTGCGAGGCAGCAGCGCTACCACTGTGCCACCGTGCCACCCCAATATAATATAATATAATATAATATAATATAATATAATATAATATAATATAATATAATATAATATCCATCCATTATCCAACCCGCTATATCCTAACTACAGGGTCATGGGGGTCTGTTGGAGCCAATCCCAGCCAACACAGGGCGCAAGGCAGGAAACAAACCCCGGGCAGGGTGCCAGCCCACCGCAAGGCGTGCACACACACACACACCAAGCACACAATAGGGACAATTTAGAATCACCAATCCACCTAACCTGCATGTCTTTGGACTGTGGGAGGAAACCCACGCAGACACGGGGAGAACATGTAAACTCTATGCAGGGAGGACCCGGGTCTCCCAACTGCGAGGCAGCAGCACTAACCACTGCGCTAACGTGCCACCCCATAATATAATCCATCCATCCATCCATTTTCCAACCCGCTGAATCCGACCACAGGGTCACGGAGGTCTGCTGGAGCCAATCCCAGCCAACACAGGGCACAAGGCAGGGAACCAATCCTGGGCAGGGTGCCAACCCACCGCAGCCATAATATAATATAATATAATATAATATAATATAATATAATATAATATAATATAATATAATATAATATAAGGGCGGCACGGTGGCGCAGTGGTAGCGCTGCTGCCTCGTAGTTAGGAGACCCGGGTTCGCTTCCCGGGGCCTCCCTGCGTGGAGTTTGCATGTTCTCCCCATGTCTGTGTGGGTTTCCTCCAGGCGCTCCGGTTTCCTCCCACAGTCCAAAGACATGCAGGTTAGGTGGATTGGTGATTCTAAATTGGCCCTAGTGGTGTGTGTCTGTGTGTGTCCTGCGGTGGGTTGGCACCCTGCCCAGGATTGTTTCCTGCCTTGTGCCCTGTGTTGGCTGGGATTGGCTCCAGCAGACCCCCGTGACCCTGTGTTCGGATTCAGCGGGTTAGAAAATGGATGGATGGAATATAATATAATATAATATCATTTGAGGAAGCTGTCCAAGTTCGTTGACTTTCTTAATGAAGTGATCTGCTTGTAGCTGGTATGCAGCCTCAAAATGTCCCACTGTAACGACTTTTTGACTGAGTATACAATGGAAATCTGCAATCAGTAGCCCCCTAAAACTTTAAAGACATGGCTGATTTCATTTTCTTTGATTTTAAACTTAAGCTGATGACCCACATGAGGTGTCCGGCAGCCAACATTTGTGTTTGGACTGACAATCACTGCTCTAGAAGAAACTCAACAAACACCAACACAGCATTTCTTTACAATGAAGATGAGAAGAGCTCATATAAGTATGTGAAGATCAAGCAACATGTCACTTGTGTCTAACAATAGATGTGTTGTGCAATGTGCTGTTATGGGCCACTGGCTTGTAAGAATTCAAAACAGATTCCATTCAGAACAGATGTCAGCTTACTTGGTCTGCCAGGTGGTCCGCTCAGACCTTCTGGAGAGTCTCAAAAGGATTTCATGTTACCTGCTCTCCTCCATTCTTTCAAGCCCTGGGGCTGTTTTCTACTAATAAATGCATGCTTATTAGAAGTTTGCTAGCAAACCGTCCCTTTTTCCGCTTTATTCATCAAATATTATTATTTCTACATTAAAAAAAATAATTATGGTATGTTTTGATGCTTTAAAATGTTTCAGAGGACTGGGATATGACAAGACAAATGTACTTCTCACTGTGCTGTTCCCTAAATATTCACAGGCATCAAATACGGCAGGGAATGAGAAATCCTCACTCCAGTGTATGAGTAGGGCAGAAGACACATTTTCTGTAATTCCTTGCAGAAATTATTTAAAGACTATGCAAATGGATCAGTTCCCAGTGAGAATTTTGTACAAGAACATCTTGTCATTTAATTGGTCCCTTTTTTCCTTCTCATTCCGTTATTTCTTGTATTAAATCAACCGCCACTGGCTAACAAAACCTTCTGGGCCTTAGAAACTAAAGTAGTGTGGAGTCTTGGATTGTCGACACAATAGATGTTAAAGCTTTTGTATTCAATAATATAATATAATATAATATAATATAATATAATATAATATAATATAATATAATATAATATAATATAATATAATATAGGGTGGCACGGTGGCGCAGTGGGTAGCGCTGCTGCCTCGCAGTTGGGAGACCTGGGTTCGCTTCGTCCCTGCATGGAGTTTCCATGTTCTCCCCGTGTCTGCATGGGTTTCCTCCCACAGTCCAAAGACATGCAGGTTAGGTGCATTGGCGATTCTAAATTGGCCCTAGTGTGTGCTTGGTGTGTGGCTGTGTTTGTGTGTGTCCTGCGGTGGGTTAGCACCCTGCCTGGGATTGGTTCCTGCCTTGTGCCCTGTGTTGGCTGGGATTGGCTCCAGCAGACCCCCTTGACCCTGTGTTCGGATTCAGCGGGTTGGAAAATGGATGGATGAATGGATAATATAATATAATATAATACAGGGTGGCACGGTGGCGCAGTGGTAGCGCTGCTGCCTCACAGTAATGAGACCTGGGTTCACCTCCCGGGACCTCCCTGCGTGGAGTTTGCATGTTCTCCCCGTGTCTGCGTGGGTTTCCTCCCACAGTGCAAAGACATGCAGGTTAGGTGCATTGGCGGTCCTAAATTGTCCTTAGTGTGTGGTGTGTGTGTGTGTGCCCTGCGGAGGCTGGTGCCCTGCCCAGGGTTTGTTCCTGCCCTGCGTCACAGACACAGCAATACCCAACACAATTCTAGGTTCCAGTAAAGTATTTTTATTTGATAAAACACCATCTTCATACAAACACCCACCACAGTATACCATTCACAATCCTCCTTCCTCCTCCAGGGGAGCACTGCCCACTACCTCCCAACTCTTACTCGATTTAAGTAAGGCAGCGGGCTCTCTTTTAATCTAGACCTAGGAACTGCTTAGGGTCTCCCGGCCATTTGGAGCATTTTTGGGTCATGTGAAAAGCAGGGCAGTCGTCCAGTGGTACCTAAAGACATTGACAGGGCTGCGAGTCCAGACTCCAACTCCCATGTCACCTTGCGGTGGTCTTAATCTGGTCCAGCCTTGAGGAACACTGCCACCTGTTATGTGGGGGAATTAGCTGCTCCTGGTAAGCCTATTCACCCTGTCCATCCATTATGGCATCCTGGCTGAGTTTGAATTCACCCTTCTATGCCAGCCCAGGTGCCTGTCCTTCCTCCCTGGCACCTACTGATGATGACGAATATTATTATTTTTCTGGTGAAGCCTTAGTATTATTATCAGAAAACTACAAAATGTCATCAAGAGTGCCAATTTTTAGTAAGGGGTGCTGTAAAACTGTGCCGTCATTCATTCTCAAACATGGCCTCCTACTCCTTGCTGGGAGTGGTAGTAGGACACGTTGTAATTACTTTTCATGTCCTATTCTGAGGTAGGATGAATTCTTATCCATGTCAGACGTTCAGTGCAGATCCTAGGAGTAATTCCGAGATGTTTGATTAATATGGGCACAGGCTTTCAGAATTCAAAAAGTCACAAATGCTCTTTAAGGAAGAGGATAACCATAAACCCTTGTCTCAAGGGCAAAAGGGTGATCAACATGAGCTCAAGCGCGTGCAGAAGGAACTCCGAGTCCAGCTCAGGGTGCCATAGGAGCAGTACAGGAGAAAGATGGAGCAGAAGTTGCAGAATAACAGCATGAAGGAAGTGTGGGATGGGATGAAGATCATCACTGGCTGCAGCTTGAAGCGGGGTGCCACCATCGAGAGAGACATGGAGAGAGAAAACCAGATGAACAACTTCTTTAACAGGTTTGACCACCCTAACCCACTCTCACCTCAGAGTACTGCACCCTCCACCCATCCTTCTGCTGATACCAGCATAGGAGAGAGTTTCCCCCCACCCACAATTACAGCAGCCCAGGTAAGCAGAGAGCTGAGGAGATTTCGGGCCAGCAAAGCAGCGGGTCCAGATGGAGTATCGCCACGACTGCTGAAGGCCTGTGCGTTGGAGCGCATCTTCATCCTGAGCCTGGAACAGGGGAGAGTCCCGAGACTTTGGAAAACATCTTGCATCACCCCAGTCCCAAAGGTATCATGTCCTAGTGAGCTGAATGACTTCAGGCCTGTCACACTGACATCACATGTGATGAAGACCATGGAGCGGCTGCTGCTTCACCACCTGAGGCCACAGGTCTGCCACGCCCTCGACCCTCTGCCCCAGAGGGGATGAAGTGGATTATGACAGCACATGACTTTAACTCTGTTAAAAAGTCGATCGGTCGGCCTACCAAACCGAAGTCCGAATTGTCATCTTTCATGAATCTTTCTGAAAGATAATGGGACTGAATGGGGTTCAAAACTGAAGGGAAGTCTACAAACAGGAGACTCACCTGAGTCATGATGCCCCCCAAGTGCTTATATAACAGATGAAGACATTCTCTGTCCCCCTACTGGTAGGCACATTGAAATGGACCTAAAAGCCCCTGAGTTATGGTTTACAGCTACAAAACAAACTGACAGTTCCCATTTATGTTCTCATCCCCATATTCCTGATTGTCAGTATACTCATCCTACAGAATTGCTACCTTGATGACCATCTTGGCCTCATTTCTCTTTATTCTGCATTTACTTTTTTTTCAAGCGCAGCACGAGGGGGGTCAGCAGCTCTCATTTGTTAGCTAATTGGGGTTGTTATTAGTAATGGCTGCACCTGCATCTACCAGCAGGTTAATGGATTTGTAATTGGTTTTCACAGGAGGAAATGGAGTACATGGGCGTAGAAACGCTCCGACGGTCCTCCTCACAGCAGCACCTCGGCATTTTGATTGTGTTTACGCTGATGTCCAAGTGCAGCAATGTCCCTGACAGCATTAAACATTCCAGATGTACATCACAGAAGAGTCAGAGTGTTTTCACTTGGTGGACTTTTATAAGTTCTGATGCTGCAAGAAGGGGTGGTGATGAATATCTTCAGAAAAACAAATTGTAGGTGAATTTTACTCACTATGAGCTTCAGTACTCGCCAGTCCCGCTCTGTGAGCTTGTGGGGTCTACCACCTCATGGCTGAGCTGTTCTTGCATCTTAATGCTTCCATTTCATAATAACAGAACTTACAGTTGATCAGGAGATGATCTAGCAGAGCATAAATTCCCATGTACTGACTTGTGGCATGGGTGGCATCCTATAATAGTGTCATGTTTGCTCATCAGTGGACCCGTTCTACTGATGGTGTGTGACAATGGACATTTTATAGCTGTGCGCTGGAGTTTATGTACCGGTTAACAGTGGGAGCTGCAGAAAATCCTGAACTCAATCATTTGGAGGGTTGTCCACAAACATCTGGTCAAATACTGTACTTTCTTCTTCTTCTTCTTCTTCTTCTTCTTCTTCTTCTTCTTCTTCTTCTTCTTCTTCTTCTTCTTCTTCTTCTTCCTCCTTTTACTGTACTTCTTCTTCTTCTTCATTCCCACTTATTGGTTGCTGATCAGTTTTCTCCACATATCTCTGATCTGCACTTCCTCTTCAGTCAAACTCATTTGCTTCAAGTCTTTTTCTTTATAATCTACCTCCACTTTGGCCTCCCTCCCTTTCTCTTCCTCTGAACTTCTATTCCCATCACTCTTTTGCCCACATCTTCATGGTCTCACCTCATCACTTGTCCATACCACTTTAATTTATTTTCCTGTACCTTCTTAGACATCTTTCCAACTTTTGTTGTACCTCTGATTGTGTTATTTCTTATTCTGTCTTTTTTGTAACTCCAGACATCCATCTGAACATTCTCATTTCTGCCACATCCAACTTCGTCTCCTGCTGTGCTCCCTTTACTGCCAATATCTCAAATCCTTACATCACTGCTTGTCTTACCACTGTCTTAACAACCTGACCTTCATTCTTCAATCACAATACTCCTGATACCTTCTTCCAATTGTTCCATCCCCACTGCACTCTGTGGTTTATCCATGCCTCTAATTCTCCATATTGGGCTACCACTGATCCTAGATATTTAATCTTCTCCTCTTTTTTCAATAGCTCTTCCTCCTGCAGACTAATTTCTGAATCCTAATCATCATTAAACCTCATATATTCTGTCTTCTTCCTATCTATCTTCCAAAGCCCTTCTCCATTCTTCCAACTTACCTTCACTTTCTCTTTTCTGGTGCTACATCACATAATGTCATCAGCACAAATCCAGCAACGGAGGGATTGGTCTTTTATGCCAATGACTCAACACGTCCATAACCAGATCAAAAAGGTAAGGATGTCAACAAGAACATCCCTGGAGCAGACCTTCTCTAAATGCCATCTTGTTTGTTACCCCAACACTTTATATACTATAAATTGTCCCCACATGAGTGAATGTGCCTTGTTATGAACTGTGTGAGGGATGACACACTGGGACTGGCGTCCCAGCCGGAATTGGTTTGGGTTCCTTACCAGGCCAGGACACCAATAACACAGAAGGACAGTGGAAAGCAAAATTTTCATCCTATTGTCTCCCTCGTATGCTAGGTGGCAGCATCCTTGGGTATCGGTACCCATTCAGACACTGGCAGGGAATACTGGGAATTGTAGTCCAATAGTGCAACCCTGCTGGGGTCTGTGGGTGCCACTAGGGGGTGCTGCAGGATGATATATTCCCTATACTTTGGGACTTCCGTGTGACCTTCCAATGGATGAAGCCCTAACACCAGAAGTACTCCTGGACTCTCAATAAAAGAGACTGCACTGCCATGTCCAGGTGAGTCAGAATCAGCAGCGGAGAAAAGCAACACTCGCCTTGAAGAAGTAGCAGTGTAGAGAAGACAGAAGAACA
Source organism: Erpetoichthys calabaricus (assembly GCF_900747795.2). Classification (NCBI taxonomy): domain Eukaryota; kingdom Metazoa; phylum Chordata; class Cladistia; order Polypteriformes; family Polypteridae; genus Erpetoichthys; species Erpetoichthys calabaricus. Next base: position 52,139,200 of record NC_041404.2, read on the forward strand.
AAGAGACAACGTGAGTGATTGTTATAAAAGGTGTTTTGTAATAAATTCTCTTTTTACTTGAACCTGGGACTTGTCTTGTGTATTTTGTTTGGGGTTTGAGACTCAGTAGCTCCCCCTAGTTTTCAAAACTGACATTTTATTTGGAATTGGTTTCTGGTTTCTGGAAGAAAATCACAAATGTAAGGAGGACCATTCAGTCCATATGTTGCTTGTTTGTATGGATAAACTGTCCTGCTCAACTGACAGACTGAGGAGATCGTTCCTCCCCCAAACTATGCGACTCTTCAATTCCACCATGGGGGGGGGGGGTAAACGTTAACATTATATAAAGTTATTGTCTGTTTTTACCTGCATTATTATCAATCTTTAATTTAATATTGTTTTTTTGTATCAGTAAGGGGCTGCTGGAGTATGTGAATTTCCCCTTGGGATTAATAAAGTATCTATCTATCTATCTATCTATCTATCTATCTATCTATCTATCTATCTATCTATCTATCTATCTATCTATCTATCTATCTATCTATCTATCTATCTATCTATCTATCTATCTATCTATCTATCTATCTATCTATCTATTATATAGTGCCTTTCATATCTATCTATCTATCTATCTATCTATCTATCTATCTATCTATCTATCTATCTATCTATCTATCTATCTATCTATCTATCTATCTATCTATCTATCTATCTATCTATCTATCTGTTATATAGTGCCTTTCATATCTATCTATCTATCTATCTATCTATCTATCTATCTATCTATCTATCTATCTATCTATCTATCTATCTATCTATCTATCTATCTATCTATCTATCTATCTATCTATCTATCTATCTATAGAAATCCATCGTAAAGAGTAGTGTGTTCCCAATGTCAAGGCGAAATGCCTGGTCATTCTGGCCCACTAATCATCTCCTGTCCCTAACTGGCTGGCTCTCTCACCACTTCACCAATCTAATAACTAATGCGTGGTGAGAGTACTTGTGTAAAATGGTTGCCGTTGCATCATCCAGGTGGATGCTACACATTGATGGTGTTTGAAGTGGCTCCCAAGTGGCTATGTTAAGCGTAATGTCTTCTTCTAAATGTAGAAAAGTGCAAAGGGCCTCATGTTGGCAAAAGAAACGTCCAAGATAAATACAAGATGGGAGCACCATCCTAAATCTCTATATATTGTGACGGATGGCCAGGACCCATGCCTGGCCGGGACGACCCTTCACCACATCTGCCAGGGGGACAGGGGTGGGAAGCCCAGTGTCTCTGCCTGGACGCTAGATGGCAGTCTCTCTGGGGTGCAGCAGTGTCTCAGACTCCTCCAGGGCCTCATTGGGGTTGGAGTTCTGTGCAGCTCTGTGGGGTTCAGTATGGTGCCGCCAGGGGGTGCTGCAGCAGGAGCTGCTGGCCCCTTTTGGGCACTGGTTTCACCTTACCCGGAAGTGCAGCCGGATATCGCCAATCAACCACCTGGTACCCAATAAAAGGGAGCCAGCGACCACCACCCAGCGGCCAGAGTCAGGTGGAGGAGGACAAGGTTGCCTGGGAGGAGTGGTGGTGGTGAAGAAGAAAGGCGTAGCCCACAGACGAAGAAAAATAAATACTTGCTTTATTTTACTCGTGCCTCCCGTGTCCAATCAGTGTTGGGTCAGGTGCTATATAGCGTCTTAATATATAACATCCAATGTCAGTTTGTCCGCTTTTCATGAAAGAACTACTTAACGGAATTAGATCAGGTTTTTTTCTCTAATTTGCTTGAACATTCCGGTTAGGGTTAGGGTTAGGGTTAGCAGCCAAGAGACAGTACAGAGAGAAGCTGGATGGCTTCTATTCTACTGCTGACTTATGTGTCAGGGCCTACAGCACATCACAGACTACAGGACCACCACCAGCACAATCAGCTCCACTGACAGTCTGCCGAATGATCTCAACACTTTCTACACCCGCTTTGAGACATCCAGCAACAGCACAGAGTGGAGGCACACACACACCTGGACCACCCAAAACCCAATGGTCTCTTCAGGTCAGGTACACAAAGCACTAAGGAAGATCAACCCCCGTAAGGCTGCTGGACCAGACAACATCCCTGGGCTGGCTCTCAGAGCATGTGCCAACAAGCTGGCTGATGTTCTCTGCTCCATCTTCAACCTTTCCCTCAGTCAGCGCATCGTTCTGTCCTGCTTTAAGGCTACGATAATCGTCCCCCTTGCTAAGAAAAGCCCACCCACCTACCTGAATGATTTCAGGCCGGTAGCACTCACTCCAATCAGCATGAAGTGTTTTGAGAGAGTGGTGCTGGTCCACATTCAGAACAGCATACCGGACACTCTGGACCCCCTGCAGTATGCTTACTGGCCCAACAGGTCCACCTCAGATGCCATCGCGGCCGTACTACATTATTCCGTCTCCCATCTGGAGAACAAGGACTCCTACATCAGGATGCTCTTTGTTGACTACGGCTCCGCCTTTAACACGGTTATCCCCCATAAACTCACTCGTAAACTGTCTGCACTTGGCCTGCACCCCACCCTCTGTGACTGGCTCCTAGACTTTATGACTGGCAGGCCCCAGTCTGTCAGGATTGGTAATAAGATTTCAGCCACCATTATCACAAACACAACAACCCCACAGGGATGCGTCATCAGCTCCATTCTCTACACCCTCTTCACCCACGACTGTGTCGCCTCCCACAAAGATAACATCATCCTAAAGTTTGCAGATGACACCGCAGTGATAGGAACCATCACTGGTGGGGACGAGGAGGCCTACAGGAGGGAGGTGGCCAGTCTGGTGTCATGGTGTGAGGACAACAATCTCACCCTCAACACCGACAAGACGAAGGAGATGATAGTGGACATAAGGAAGGATAGGAGACCTCACTGGCCACTGTTCATCCGATGGCTTGAAGTGGAGAGGGTGAGCAGCATTAAGTACCTGGGCGTCTACATCAGTGAGGACCTCACTTGGACACTTAACACCACACAGCTGGTCAAGAGGGCTCAACAGCGGCTGTACTTTCTGAGGGGGCTGAGGAAGTTTGGTATGTCGACTAAGATCCTCGGCAACTTTTACAGCTGCATTGTTGAGAGCATCTTGACCAGCTGCATCACTGTGTGGTACGGAAACACTACTGCTATGAACCGCAAACACCTGCAGAGAGTGGTAAAGACTGCTGAGAAGATCACCAGGACCCCACTGTCCTCTCTGCAGAGCATCTACAACTGCAGAGTCCGCAGGGGAACTTCCTCGATCCTCATGGACCCCACCCACCCCCAACACAAACTGTTCACACGCCTACCCTCAGGCAGGAGGTATTGGAGTATGAAATGCAGGACGTCCAGGCTAAAGAACATTAGACTCCTTAATAACTGACTGGAGTTTATAACCGTAGGCCACCTCATTCTATTGACCTCACACAACTGTAACTGTATTTGACGTGTCCATCACACACCTACCTGCACATTACACTTTATATTTCTATTCTGTTTTTATACTTTATGCTGCCTCTGTTACTTATTATCTATCTGCTACTTATTATTTATGTTTATCTTTATACGTTGGTTTTGTCATCTGGTGTGGACAGCAAAGAAAGAATTTCATTGTATAGGGAAACGTGCTTCCTTACTGCGCACATAACAATAAACTTTGAACCTGAACTTGATAGATAGATAGATAGATAGATAGATAGATAGATAGATAGATAGATAGATAGATAGATAGATAGATAGATAGATAGATAGATAGATAGATAGATAGATAGATAGATAGATAGATAGATAGATAGATAGATATGAAATGTGCTATATGATAGATAGATAGATAGATAGATAGATAGATAGATAGATAGATAGATAGATAGATAGATAGATAGATAGATAGATAGATAGATAGATAGATAGATAGATAGATAGATAGATAGATAGATAGATAGATAGATAGATAGATTGGCACTATATAATAATATAATACTCCAGCAGCAGCATACTGATAAAAACAATATTAAATTAAAGAGTGATAACAATGCAGGTATAACAGACAGTAACTTTGTATAATGTTAACGTTTACCCCCCCCCAAGGGTGGAATTGAAGAGTCGCATAGTGTGGGGGAGGAACGATCTCCTCAGTCTGTCAGTGGAGCAGGACGGTGACAGCAGTCTGTCACTGAAGCTGCTCCTCTGTCTGGAGATGATCCTGTTTAGTGGATGCAGTGGATTCTCCATGACTGACAGGAGTCTGCTGAGCAACCGTTGCTCTGCCACAGATGTCAAACTATCCAGCTCCGTGCCTACAATAGAGCCTGCCTTCCTCACCAGTTTGTCCAGGTGTGAGGTGTCCTTCTTCTTAATGCTGCCTCCTCAGCACATCACCGTGTAGAAGAGGGCACTCGCCACAACCGTCTGATAGAACATCTGCAGCATCTTATTGCAGATGTTGAAGGACGCCAGTCTTCTAAGGAAGTATAGCCGGCTCTGTCCTCTCTTGCACAGAGAATCAGTATTGGCAGTCCAGTCCAATTTATCATCCAGCTGCACTCCCAGGTATTTATAGATCTGCACCATCTGCACACAGTCACCTCTGATGATCACAGGGTCCATGAGGGGTCTGAGCCTCCTAAAATCCACCACCAGCTCCTTGGTTTTGCTGGTGTTCAGGTGTAGGTGGTTTGAGTCGCACCATTTAACAAAGTTCTTGGTTAGGTCCCTATACTCCTCTTCCTGCCCATTCCTGGTGCAGCCCACTATAGCAGTGTCGTCAGCAAACTTTTGCACATGGCAGGACTCCGAGTTGTATTGGAAGTCCGATGTATATAGGCTGAACAGGACCGTAGAAAGTACAGTCCCCTGCGGTGCTCCTGTGCTGCTGACCAAAATGTCAAACCTGCAGTCTCCGAGACACACATACTGAGGTCTGTCTGTAAGATAGTCCATGATCCATGCCACCAGGTATGAATCTACTCCCATCTCTGTCAGCTTGTCCCTAAGGAGCAGAGGTTGAATGGTGTTGAAGGCGCTAGAGAAGTCTAGAAACATAATTCTTACAGCACCACTGCCTCTCTCCAAGTGGGAGAGTGATCGGTGTAGCATGTACATGATGGCATCCTCCGCTCCCACATTCTCCTGGTATGCGTACTGCAGAGGGTCAAGGGCGTGGCGTACCTGTGGCCTCAGGTGGTGAAGCAGCAGCCTCTCCATGGTCTTCATCACATGTGACGTCAGCGCGACAGGCCGGAAGTCGTTCAGTTCACTAGGACGTGATACCTTTGGGACTAGGGTGATACAAGATGTTTTCCAAAGCCTCTGGACTCTTCCCTGTTCCAGGCTCAGGTTGAAGGTGCGCTGTAGAGGACCCCCCCCAACTCCGATGCACAGACCTTCAGCAGTCGTGGCGATACTCCATCTGGACCCACTGCTTTGCTGGCACAAAGTCTCCTCAGCTCTCTGCTCACTTGCGCTGTTGTAATTGTGGGTGGGGATGTCTCTCCTATGCTGGTATCAGCAGAAGGATGTGTGGAGAGTGCAGTACTCCGAGGTGAGAGTGAGAGTGGGTTAGGTGGTCAAACCTGTAAAAGAAGTTGTTCATTTGGTTCACGTCTCTCTCGATGGTGATACCCCGCTTCGAGCTGCAGCCAGTGATGATCTTCATCCCATCCCACACTTCCTTCATGCTGTTATTCTGCAACTTCTGCTCCAGCTTTCTCCTGTACTGCTCCTTCGCCGCCCTGAGCTGGACTCGGAGTTCCTTCTGCACGCGCTTGAGCTCATGCTGATCACCGTCTTTAAAAGCCCTTTTCTTCTGGTTCAAAAGGCCCTTGATGTCACTTGTAATCCATGGCTTGTTGTTAGCATAGCAGCGTACAGTTCTTACTGGAACTTCAATGTCCATACAGAAGTTGATGTAGTCAGTAGTGCAGTCAACAACCTCCTCAATGTTCTCACTATATGATCCCTGCAGGATATCCCACAATAATATTTAATAATATTATTAAAATAATCTCCTTTCTTACTGTAACGTATGATGTTCTTCTCTCCCTCATCATCATTTCATTAACGTTTCTACTTACGATTTGCTCATCTTTCAATAGCACATCTCTTCCAGTACTGGATGCTTTGCTGAGTGTAAGTAATCGTCAGGTGAGTAAACATCACAGATCTTGTCGACGGGTGCCGTGTGTCCTTTACTGTCTAAATAAAAGGAGTGTGTGCCTCTTTCGACAAGTCTTATCACTCACACTCTTCCGGGGCGGCTATCTTACAGTAGATACTGAGCTGGAAAAGCACGCAAGGAAGAGAGAAAATAAACGATACGTATTATTAGTAATGGCACTGATAATCACGTCTCTGTGGGGTTTAATTTAACCTGGCATTACTCGCAGTCCCCTGGCAATTTGAACGACTCTTCATTCATCATCTTTTATGTATGCCGTAAATTCAGAGGGACATGCTTGAAAATTCAGGAGCATAAATTGCCGTTTAATTATATCTTACTAATTGTGTAATTACAATATGTGTATGGACTGGAGTAGAGAGGAATGGAATAAGGATCAATTGTCAGAATTTCATTACATGGGAATAAATAAATGTCAGTTTTAATTGAAACAATCTCAAGCTCGCTTCATTCAATTCAGGGGCAAAAAGGGACGGAGCCTGTCCTGGCAGCATGAGGCACAAGGCAGGATCCAGCCTGAGATTTGAGAAAGCACCCACTGTTATTATTACCTAGTAGTACTTTGTCTTTGGAAGTTGGTCTCGTCCACTGTGGAGATGAAGGGTGGTGTTCATTTTTCTCTTATTTTTAGTATCCCGAGGTATCCTGTATTTACTCAACTCGATGAGATTCTATTACAGTATATGCAAGCAAGGGGCTCACAAAGAAACGGAACAGAAACCCAAAGATACACCAAAGCCTCGACAGGCATCAAGTCTAAGTTCAACCTCATGGTACGGCCTTACAGGGACTGACCCGGAGCAGACAGGCAAAAGCACAGATCTCCCGGGACCCCGGGCCACTTTAACGTTTCCAGTTGAGCGCAAAAGTGGGAGCGAATGTGCAAGTGATGCAGGTCACGATAGCTCATCGATTCCAGAAGATCACCTGAAACTGGAAATGGCCTTGCCGTCCGCATTATCATCTACTCCTCGCGAGCCGGGGGCATCGGTTATAACGGGGCTTGCGTGAAGGCCGAAACAATCTGTCTGAACTGAAGGTAATGATCACTGAGCTCAAGAAAGATATAAATAGTACCTTACCATTGGAAAACTTGCCACTGGGTTTACTGGGGATAATAACGTATGGCGCCAGACTTGAAAGAGTCATCAGAAGAAGCTGGCAAAAACAAAAATTAATTTGTGTGTCTTCACCCCAATATTGGATTACAGTTTTTGTTCACGTTCTCTGCCTGATGTTCACGTGGACTGGTCGGTGTCGGTAAACAACGGCTCCTAACGCCTGCAGTTCTTCACCTACACCTCCTCACGGTTGGACAAAACGGGACATATTGCACTGAAAGTTGTTCACTTGGGACCTCCGTTCATTTATCACCTTCAGTCTGCATCTTCATCTGGAATCTGGGCTGCGTTAGGATGTCGTATTGTCGTGCTTATTGTTGATCTTATGTACTTTGTGTGTTGTCGGGTTTTGTTTTGTGTTTGTTAATTAAATATCACCTTCAGTAATCAGGCAGGACTTTCATGCACACGTTAGTTGTTAAATAATTGTTTCTTTATTTGTATAATACAGGGTGGCCCATATTTATGTATATGATTGAAAAGTTGTTATTGTCAGGAAACTACCAATGTTATGATCAAGTAACATAATGGAACATGAACATTTGAGAACCTTGAATGTGTTTCCATCCCCAGTTCTCCATGGTGTGGTCCACCAATGTGCCATCCAAATCGATACACGCGTGAAGAAGAACCCAACTTTAGAAGGGCATTTTCCACAAGAGCTGTGCTGGCATCGGTTCACACAGTTCACTTGCAAAGCAGGACTGCTGATGTCGAATTTTGTGTTTATTCTTGCGATGGTTAGCACACTAGAGCCACTGCCTCCAAACTCAACTGCCATCCTAAACCACATAGTTGTTTGTTGAGGAGTATAAAAGCACACAACATACGCCCTGCTCTACTGACCATTGATTTGCCGACATTCTGTATTCGAACGCAGCAGGGGTTGCCCGGTCCAGCACATCGTTACTCCCATTCTCAGGTTACACAGTGATGCCATTGTCAATACTTTTCACACAGTAGTTTAAATACTGCAGCCTGTGAAACGTCATACTGTATATGTAAATATGGGTCACCCTGTATATTCCTTATTGTCAAATCATTTGAGCCCCATGCATATATGTCACTTAGTGTGAGTGTGTCCATGCCAGGTCAAGGCCAGGTCTGCAACTTGGGACGCCATAATAAATAAAAAAAACACTGCTTAAGGACAGAGCCAGTCTTAGTGTCACACAGCTGCTATGACCTGAGCAGGAGTAAAGGCAGTAGATAGATAGATAGATAGATAGATAGATAGATAGATAGATAGATAGATAGATAGATAGATAGATAGATAGATAGATAGATAGATAGATAGATAGATAGATAGATAGATAGATAGATAGATAGATAGATAGATAGATAGATAGATAGATAGATAGATAGATAGATAGATAGAACAAAACTTTATATACTATCCATCCATCCATCCATCCATTTTCCAACCCGCTGAATCTGAACACAGGGTCACGGGGGTCTGCTGGAGCCAATCCCAGCCAACACAGGGCACAAGGCAGGAACCAATCCTGGGCAGGGTGCTAACCCACCGCAGGACACACAAAAACACATACCAAGCACACATTAGGGACAATTTAGGATTGCCAATCCACCTAACCTGCATGTCTTTGGACTGTGGGAGGAAACCAGAGCGCCCGGAGGAAACCCACGCAGACACGGGGAGAACATGCAAACTCCATGCAGGGAGGTCCTGGGAAGCAAACTCAGGTCTCCTAACTGCGAGGCAGCAGCGCTACCACTGCGCCACTGTGTCGCCCACTTTAAATACCATTAGTAGTATTTGAAAGTCAATACTAAAAGACACAAGTAAGCAGTGTAACGATGCTAAAAACAAAAGTGGTTTAACTTTTGTAATGTTCCTTAAATGGAAAAACACAGACCTAGTAATCTAGTTGCTGTGGTATTTAAAGTCCTCCTGTCCACCACACTACTTGGTCACTCAGTCCAAGTGTCTCTGGTTCTCTGTTTGAAGAAAAACTTCCTAATGTTTGTGTGATATTTGCCCTTCACAAGTTTCCAACTGTGTCCCCGTGTTCTTGATGAACTCATTTTAAAGTCACCGTCTCCATCCACTGCACTAATTCCCTTCATAATTTTAAACACTTCACTCAGGTCTCTTCTTAATCTTTTGCTTAAACTGTAAAGGCTCGGTTCTTTTAATCTTCCTCATAATTCAACCCCTGTAGCCCTGGACTCAGCCTAGTTGCTCTTCTCTGGACTTTCTCTAGTACTGCTATGTCCTTTAAGTTGCCTGGACGCCAAAACTGCATGCAGTACTCCAGATGAGGCCTCACCAGTGTGTTATAAAGCTTGAGCAGAACTTCCTGTGACTTGTATTCCACATGTCAAGGAGTTTAGAAGAGTCCACTATGACTCCTAAATCCTTCTCATAAGGTGGACTCTCGATTTTCAGACCTCCCATTGGGTATTCAAACCTCACATTTTTATTTCCTATGCTTAAACTGTAAAGGCTCAGCTCTTTTAATCTTTCCACCTAACTCATCCCCTGTAGCCCTCTAATCAGCCTAGTCGCTCTTCTCTGGACCTTTTCTAGTGCTGTTATGTCCTTTTTGTAGATCAAAGCTGCACCCAGTACTCCAGATGAGGCCTCACCAGTGTGTTATAAAGCTCCAGCAGAACCTCCTGTGACTTGTACTCCACACATCAAGGTGCTATATAACCTGGCATTCTGTTAGCCTTCTTAATGGCTTCTGAACATCATTTGCCAAGTGATAGTGACAAGTACACTATGACTCCTAAATCCTTCTTATTCGGGGTAATTTCGGCTTTCAGACATCCCATTGTGTATTCAGATTTACCTTGACTTTTAATGCTAAGTGATCAAGTTTAATTCTAACACCCTCATTATTTCCATTTTTATCACCAACTAATATTTCATTTTTTTTTCTTGTTTAGCTTGAGGAAATGACTAGTCATCCACTCAGAAATACGAGTGAGAGATTGGATCAGAGGGCCCAGAGCATCAGGGCCGTCAGATTCTCTAGATAAGTAAAGCTGCGTGTCATCTGCATAGCTGCAGTAGGTCAGCTTAATGAAAGCATGTCGATTGAGAATAACAGCGAGCCCAGTATAGATCCCTGTGGTACGCCATATACATCATATTGCATCACCCCAGTCCCAAAGGTATCACGTCCAAGTGAGCTGAATGACTTCCGGCCTGTTGCTCTGACGTCACATATGATGAAGACCATGGAGAGGCTGCTGCTTCACCACCTGAGGCCACAGGTTCAACACGCCCTCGACCCTCTGCAGTTTGCATATCAGGAGAAGGTGGGAGCGGAGGATGCCATCATCTACATGCTACACCGATCCCTCTCTCACTTGGACAGAGGCAGTGGTGCTGTAAGAATTATGTTTCTAGACTTCTCTAGCGCCTTCAACACAATCCAACCTCTGCTCCTTAGGGACAAGCTGACAGAGATGGGAGTAGATTCATACCTGGTGGCATGGATCGTGGACTATCTTAAAGACAGACCTCAGTATGTGCGTCTCGGGAACTGCAGGTCTGACATTGTGGTCAGCAACACAGGAGCGCCACAGGGGACTGTACTTTCTCCGGTCCTGTTCAGCCTATATACATCGGACTTCCAATACAACTCAGAGTCCTGCCACATGCAAAAGTTCGTTGATGACAATGCTATCGTGGGCTGCATCAGGAGTGGGCAGGAGGAGGAGTATAGAAACCTCATCAAGGACTTTGTTAAATGGTGCGACTCAAACCACCTACACCTGAACACCAGCAAAACCAAGGAGCTGGTGGTGGATTTTAGGAGGCCCAGACCCCTAGTGGACACCATGATCATCAGAGGTGACTGTGTGCAGATGGTGCAGACCTATAAATACCTGGGAGTACAGCTGGATGATAAATTAGACTGGACTGCCAATACTGATGCGCTGTGCAAGAAAGGACAGAGCCGGTTATACTTCCTTAGAAGGCTGGCGTCCTTCAACATCTGCAATAAGATGCTGCAGATGTTCTATCAGACGGTTGTGGCGAGCGCCCTCTTCTACGCAGTGGTGTGCTGGGGAGGCAGCATTAAGAAGAAAGACACCTCACGCCTGGACAAACTGGTGAGGAAGGCAGGCTCTATTGTTGGCACGGAGCTGGACAGTTTGACATCTGTGGCAGAGCCACGGGTGCTCAGCAGGCTCCAATCAATTATGGAAAATCCACTGCATCCACTAAACAGGATCATCTCCAGACAGAGGAGCAGCTTCAGCGACAGACTGCTGTCACCGTCCTGCTCCACTGACAGACTGAGAAGATCGTTGCTCCCCCAAACTATGCGACTCTTCAATTCCACCCGGGGGGGTAAACGTTAACATTACACAAAGTTATTGTCTGTTATACCTGCATTGTTATCACTCTTTAATTTAATACTGGGCAGCACGGTGGCGCAGTGGGTAGCGATGCTGCCTCACATTTGGGAGACCTGGGGACCTGGGTTTGCTTCCCGGGTCCTCCCTGGGTGGAGCTTCATTGTTCTCCCCGTTTCCTCCGGGCGCTCCGGTTTCCTCCCACAGTCCAAAGACATGCAGGTTAGGTGGATTGGGGATTCTAAATTGGCCCTAGTGTATGATTGGTGTGTGGGTGGGTGTGTTTGTGTGTGTCCTGCGGTGGGTTGGCACCCTGCCCAGGATTGGTTCTTGCCTTGTGCCCTGTGTTGGCTGGGATTGACTCCAGCAGACCCCCGTGACCCTGTGTTCGGATTCAGCGGGTTGGGCAATGGATGGATGGATTAATAAAGTATCTATCTATCTATCTATCTATCTATCTATCTATCTATCTATCTATCTATCTATCTATCTATCTATCTATCTATCTATCTATCTATCTATCTATCTATTATATTGTGTCTTTCATATCTATTTATCTATTATCTAGTGCCTTTCACATATATCTATTATATAGCATCTTTCATATCTATCTATCTATCTATCTATCTATCTATCTATCTATCTATCTATCTATCTATCTATCTATCTATCTATCTATCTATCTATCTATCTATCTATCTATCTATCTATCTATCTATCTATCTATCTATCTATCTATCTATCTATCTATCTATCTATCCAAACTCCACACAGGGAACGCCTAGGACTTGAACCCCATTTGTGAGGCAGGAGTGCTGCTACTCTGCCACCTTTGACTGGACGTTTAATTAATTTCACTGCACGTTACTTTATTCCTACCCTGAGTCTGATATCTTTGCAGACCACGAAAGGAGTTGAGCTGCCATTTGAATGGCCCTACTATAATAAAACTGACTATTGCTGGGTAGGTGAATAGAGACTGACGATTTAATCAACTGCCTGCGTTTTATATCATAAAGAATCCAAATACTCAAATAGTTTATTTAGAACATTTTTTACAGAGGAAAGAACGGAACAAAATCAGTCATCTAGTCAAACAGTATAAGAACAAAAAAAAAAATAAAAGTGTGGCTCTTTGAAGGACACATGCAGGAAGTCTCTTGTCTTCTGTAGAGGCTTCATAAGAGTTGCCATGACCTTTTTCTCTGTAATTGAGGTTTAAAATATATCTGAATTACGGTCAATTGTCATAAAGTGTTGCCAGAATAATAGGCTATGATTGGTTTAATCAGAAAACAGAAATGGCTATGACCCTCTAAGATAAAGATTGGCCTCCTCATTTGTAGGCAATGTTAAAATCCTGGCCAGTGTTAATGTTCAAATAGATTGGATTCTGCGGGGTTTAATTTAAATTTAACCTCGTATTGTGAGGACCAACCCCAATCCGTGCTTGACATCAACCTTGGAAAATAGCAACGCCGCCACTTGCCCAAACTCGACAGCCCGAGTGTAATTCAATGCATGCAAATGTAATCAATGCTGATGCAGTGTGCTGCCTAGTCCTCGGGGTGGGAGGGGTAGAGGTAGGGGAGGGGGGTCTGGCATGGCTCTCACTCCCTGCTCTGAATAAAAGGTTAATCTATGCCTGGAGAGGAGAGCAAGCACATCTGTCCTGGGGGTCAGCCACTACAACCAAGCGAAACAGTGGCGGAAGAAACTCAGTTCTTGCCTATTCTACAAAGTCCTTCCAAAATGGCTGTGGACAAAATTAGGGGAACCCTTCAGAAGTTCTAAGACATAATTGTTCTTCAAGCTGACTGAGCTCTTTTAATGGTTACCGCAAGCCCCTTCCATCTTCTGATCACTCACTCAACCAGTGAACATGGAGGAAAGAACTCATTCAACTAAACACGGGAAGGAGAAGGAAAAGCAGAAGGTAGTCTGAGGGGAAGAGATGGACAGTAACAGCCGAGCCTGGTCAATGAGTAACAATCGCCCGATACAGGTATCGTGATCACTACACTTCACCACCCGAGAGGGAAGTGGACGATGTTCGAAGGTTATAATAGCATTAAAATATTTGGTCCTCGGCCCCTGTTCTCCCCTTTACGTGCCCACCAATACTTGAAAAATACCAGATGGCAGTCTGAGGGGACGAGATGGACAGTAACAGCAAAGCCTGGTCAACGAGTAAGAATCGCCCGATACGGGACGTGATTACTACACTTCACCACCCGAGAGGGAAGTGGACGATGTTCGAAGGTTATAATAGCATTAAAATATTTGGTCCTCAGCCCCTGTTCTCCCCTTTACGTGCCCACCAATACTTGAAAAATACCAGATGGCAGTCTGAGGGGACGAGACGGACAATAACAGCAAAGCCTGGTCAACGAGTAAGAATTGCCCGATATGGGACGTGATTACTACACTTCACCACCGTGAGGGAAGTGGACGATGTTCGAAGGTTATAATAGCACTAGCCATGTGCGCCCAACTACGTTGCGCGTGTTAAAGTTGTCTGTGAAGGGCTCCCTGTTTAAACGCGGCTGCCAGTCGTGAACTGGGCCCTTCGTCACACAGCATTATGATTTTTTATAAAGGAAACAAAATTACAAAACAAAACCCTTGGACATTGATTCGATAGGAACGGCCTACTCAGAATCACTGTCCGAATAGTAATTATGTGGTGGTGTAGGAGCATTTCTGCTTCTCTCCGTTCACAGTCCGTCTCGTTTTCACGACGCTGTCGTTTCCTCTCACGATCTCTTCTCAACCTTTCTCCAATCTCGCAGGTTGCTTTGTGGCAATCGAAAGAGTAATGCAATATACACGGAGCAATGGTTATAAAAGGGGGACACATAGGTATCCAGGCTCTTTAAAGCATAAATAGGGATCACTTCACTGACATGTGAGCAAGCCAGGGTACAACTGTGAGATGCGCAGCACTCGCCGGCTACAACGTAACAATAATAATTTCCGGAACGTGCTGTTACGTTGTCATTCATTTTACCCACTGTCTTTCTTTCATTCATATGTTACGTAGGCACGTACCTTTTATCTTCGGCAATCTCATTCTCTAACCAGGCCTCATGAGCTAACCAGCGTAACACTGTCCACCACCCCTTTCGTTATTCTGGCACATTGTTGACATCCGTGAGTAACAACAACGTACTAAACTGGAAGGTGGTCTACGCATGCGTGGAATTCGCGGACAAAGAAAGATCAAGATCCAAAAGAAGATTATATATAATAAAGATTAAAATATTTGGTCCTCGGCCTCTCTTCTCCCCTTTACGTGCCCACCAATACATGAAAGAAACTAGATGGTAGCCTGAGGGGAAGAGACAGACAGTAACAGCAAAGCCTGGTCAACGAGTAAGAATCACCCGATACGGGACGTGATTACTACACTTCACCACCCAAGAGGGAAGTGGACGATGTTCGAAGGTTATAATAGCATTAAAATATTTGGTCCTCGGCCCCTCTTCTCCCCTTTACGTGCCCACCAATACATGAAAGAAACCAGATGGTAGCCTGAGGGGAAGAGACGGACAGTAACAGCAAAGCCTGGTCAACGAGTAAGAATCGCTCAATACGGGACGTGATTACTACACTTCACCACCCGAGAGGGAAATGAATGATGTTTGAAGGTTATAATAGCATTAAAATATTTGGTGGTCGTCCCCTCTTCTCCCCTTCACATGCGCACCAATACATGAAAGAAACCAGATGGTAGTCTGTGGGGAAGAGATGGACAGTAACAGCAAAGCCTTGTCAATGAGTAAGAATCGCCCGATACGGGACATGATTACTACACTTCACCACCGTGAGGGAAATGGACAATGTTCGAAGGTTATAATAGCATTAAAATATTTGGTCCTCGGCCTCTCTTCTCCCCTTTACGTGCCCACCAATACATGAAAGAAACCAGATGGTAGCCTGAGGGGAAGAGACGGACAGTAACAGCAAAGCCTGGTCAACGAGTAAGAATCGCTCAATACGGGACGTGATTACTACACTTCACCACCCGAGAGGGAAATGAATGATGTTTGAAGGTTATAATAGCATTAAAATATTTGGTGGTCGTCCCCTCTTCTCCCCTTCACATGCGCACCAATACATGAAAGAAACCAGATGGTAGTCTGTGGGGAAGAGATGGACAGTAACAGCAAAGCCTTGTCAATGAGTAAGAATCGCCCGATACGGGACATGATTACTACACTTCACCACCGTGAGGGAAATGGACAATGTTCGAAGGTTATAATAGCATTAAAATATTTGGTCCTCGGCCTCTCTTCTCCCCTTTACGTGCCCACCAATACATGAAAGAAACCAGATGGTAGTCTGAGGGGAAGAGATGGACAGTAACAGCAAAGACTGGTCAACGAGTAAGAATCACTCAATACGGGACGTGATTACTACACTTCACCACCCAAGAGGGAAGTGGACGAAGTTCGAAGGTTATAATAGCATTAAAATATTTGGTCCTCGGCCCCTCTTCTCCCCTTTACGTGTCCACCAATACTTGAAAGAAACCAGATGGTAGCTGGACTGGTGAACTTAGCGAGTGTATTGTAATCCAATGTTGATACATTTACATGCCAGGTGACTGAGTGCTCATTAGTGATCCCTTTTTCCACGGACGCCCTCCCCAGTGGTCAAATCTTAATCCCCGGTTTGAACCACACATAAGAGGAAAAAGGATATCCAAAAGAGAAAGATGAAATGTAGTTCGTGAAACGGTGAAGAATCCTGTAGTACAGTCCTTACTGCATGATGATCCTCTGGCGAATATGGCTTTCTGGTTTGCCGACTCACCAATGGGAGCACTCGGAGAACCTCAGGTCCATATACCTTAACCTCTCGCCTCTTCTCAGGGTTTCACCTCACTATTTCAACTTCGGGGTGGCCACCCACAAATAGAAGACATTTCCTGGGTGAAGTCTGATCATGAAATATTCTTAAGCGTAG
The DNA here is from genome assembly GCF_900747795.2 of Erpetoichthys calabaricus. Lineage (NCBI taxonomy): Eukaryota > Metazoa > Chordata > Cladistia > Polypteriformes > Polypteridae > Erpetoichthys > Erpetoichthys calabaricus. Next base: position 52,155,793 of record NC_041404.2, read on the forward strand.
GTAGCCAAGCTCCTTGCCTTCTGCTCCTCTTCCTCCTTTCCTCAGGCTGCCATTTCCCTTAAAGAGAAAAGTTTCTGGTGGAAACATCCATTTCCTGCTTAGATGTCATAGCAACATGACGACGGCAACAGGCAGCTGGAATCCTTACCTTGCAGGGTCCTCCCAGAACTTGGTCATCCACAATCACGCCTGAAGGGATCTTTCTTAGACCACTTCCGGGTGTGGAATAAAGCACTCTATAACGCCCTGTTGAACCCACCAGACAGACGTCCCAGACACACATGTAAAAGCACAAGAAGATTCTTTAATTATTTTCTTCAATAAAGTGCACAAAGCACCACACACTCCACAATTCTCAATACTCAATACAATAATAATCAATAATCACACTCCTCCAACTCCCAGCAGCTCCATTCCACACCCTCCCAACTTGACCCAGTCTGCTGGGGTTTCCCACAGTTCTTTTAAAGTCCATGACCCGAAAGTATTTCTTCTCCGGGTCAACACCACATCTTCCTTCATCAAGTGTCCCGGAAGTACTGCGGGCTTCCGTCCTCATGACCCGGAAGTACTTCCGGGGTAGCATAATCATAAAAGTCCCCCGGGTTCTTGGTGAGCATCCCCTGGCAGCACCCATGGCACCCAACAGGGCTGAAGAGATGTACTCCATGTCCCATGCTGCCCTGCGGGCATCCGAGGAACCATTACCATCCAGGGGAGCTGCCATCTAGCATCCCGGGGGATGTAGTGTCCTAAAAAAGCTGTCTTCTTTTGTTGAAGGACATCCCGGCCGGACTGAAATGCCGGCTGTCCATCACACAGGCCATATCATACAGTGACAGCCAGTCCAGAAAACCAACCCTCCTGTAGTGTTATGTTGACTTGCTACAAACGTAAAGGCAACAAGATCATCTCCAAAAAGCTGGATGTTTCTGAGACCACCATTATTATTATTATCAAAAGTTTAAAGCCCAAACGACTGTAGCTGACATCCCCAGATGTGGCTATATACAAGAAAAGATGACCCCATGACCATAGAGAAAGAGAACCAAAGAGAAATTCCAAACAGGCTCAAGCTGCCCTTCAAGTTCAAGGTGCAACAGTTTCGAATCACACCACCCCGTCATTGTCTGGATGAAAATGAGTTCCATGGTAGAATCCTTAGAAAGACCCCAATTTCCAAAGAGAAATGCAAACAACCTCTGGAATTGGCCACAATGCATATCTGACAGAATGTTCTACCTGGGACATCCCGGTCAGGCAATAGACTGGAACCTGTCTTGACATGGATGCCAGCCCATGCATGCTGTCTATTATGGGGTTTACATAAAATCACAATTCTAAAAACAAAAAAAAAATGAAGCGTTCAAAGAAAAGAAAACCATCCCTACTGTGAAACCTGCCTGAGACTCTTTGCTCGTTGCTCTTTGAAGCTGTTCAGGGTACAATAAATTCAGAAGACGATTAGGGCATTCTGCGGGGGGTTGGCACCCTGCCCGGGCTTGGTTCCTGCCTTGTGCCCTGTGTTGGCTGGGATTGGCTCCAGCAGACCCCCGTGACCCTGTGTTCGGATTCAGCGGGTTGGAAAATGGATGGATGGATGGATGGATTAGGGCATTTGAGGGAGAAATATGCCAACCAGGTCAGAGAGTTATATTGCAGTCGCAGGTCATGGGTCCTCCAGCTGGATAAAGACCTCAGAAAGTACCAAGAATGGAGGAGAAGAAAACATCGAACTACTCTGAAGTGGCCTTCTATGAGTCCTAATCTGAATCCCATTGAACATCTGTGGAATGTCTCTTGAAAATGTTGTTGTGTCATTTGTATAATTGGGTTCCCTTTACTCAGTTTTTGGAATGCAACCAGTAGGGGGCGTCGCAGTACCCCCAAGTCACAGGTGCAATTGAAGAGTTTATTAAAGTTTTTATACTATAGCAGCCTTCAGGAGGGGTAGGCAGGCCCATGGACAAGACTGAGAGAGGTGAGATGTTGAAGCTGAGGGAGCGCTCTTCGGGGGAACCTTCTGGAAGCCGAGGGAAGGTGGGCGGAGTCTGAACACTGTGGGAGTTGCCGAGGGAAGGTGGGCAGAGTCTGAACACTGTGGGAGTTGCCGAGGGAAGGTGGGCGGAGTCTGAACACTTTGGGAGTTGCTGAGGGAAGGTGGGCGGAGTCTGAACACTGTGGGAGTGGAGGTGAATGAGGCATGAAGGAGGGCGAGACTTTTCAGGGCTTAATGGCCGTTTCCTGTGGCACAAACAACAGGCAGGTTTAGCTCATGTTTGGAGTTGTCATTTTCTTGAGTGAAATAAAATGTCCAATTTGGATTTTCTTAAGTTGATGTGTGTGTTGTTATTCTCATCCTGGAGTCATTAAAATACATCAAAAAGGCTTCCCTGTAATAATGGCACAACCACAACACAATTTTCTTTCTTTCTTTCGTCATCCTCCACAACATCCACCCATTTTCCAACCCGCTGAATCCGAACACAGGATCACGGGAGTCTGCTGGAGCCAATCCCAGCCAACACAGGGCACAAGGCAGGAACCAATCCTGGGCAGGACACACACAAACACACCAGGGCCAATTTAGAATCGCCAATCCACCTAACCTGCATGTCTTTGGACTGTGGGAGGAAACCGGAGTGCCTGGAGGAAACCCATGCAAACACAGGGAGAACATGCAAACTCCACGCAGGGAGGACCCGGGAAGCGAACCCAGGTCCCCTAACTGCGAGGCAGCAGCGCTACCACTGCACCACCGTGCCGCCCCTTCCTCCACACCCGACACCCAATTTGCCTAAAAAAGTTTGAGAGGCTTCTTTTATTTAAGACCCGGGAGCACTTCAGTGTTAAACAGAAGTCCCTCAAAGTAAGGACTACAAATCCCAACAGCTTCACCTGGTGGTCCCCAAGGAACCCAATAAGGGTGCCCCACGAGACTATATACAATACAATACAATTCCAATACAACTCGGAGTCCTGACACATGCAAAGGTTCACTGACGACACTGCTAATGTGGGCTGCATCAGGAGTGGGCAGGAGGAGGAGTACAGGAACCTCATTAAGGACTTTGTTAAATGGTGCAACTCAAACCACCTGCACCTGAACACCAGTAAAACCAAGGAGCTGGTGGTGGATTTTAGGAGGCCCAGGCCCCTCACGGACCCCGTGATCATCAGAGGTGACTGTGTGCAGAAGGTACAGACCTATAAATACCTAGGAGTGCAGCTGGATGATAAATTAGACTGGACTGCCAATACTGATGCTCTGTGCAAGAAAGGACAGAGCCGACTATACTTCCTTAGAAGGCTGGTGTCCTTCAACATCTGCAATAAGATGGTGTGGTGTGCTGCGGAGGCAGCATAAAGAAGAGGGATACCTCACGCCTGGACAAACTGGTGAGGAAGGCTGTATTGTAGGCATAGAGCTGGACAGTTTGACATCCGTGGCAGAGCGACGGGCACTGAGCAGGCTCCTGTCAATCATGGAGAATCCACTGCATCCACTGAACAGGATCATCTCCAGACAGAAGAGCAGCTTCAGCGACAGACTGCTGTCACCGTCCTGCTCCACCGACAGACTGAGGAGATCGTTCCTCCCTCACACTATGCGACTCTTCAATTCCACCCGGGGGGGTAAACGTTAACATTTAACATTATACAAAGTTATTGTCTGTTTTTCACCTGCATTTTTATCATTCTTTAATTTAATATTATTTATTGTGTCAGTATGCTGCTGCTGAAGAATGTGAATTTCCCATTGGGATTAATAAAGTATCTATCTATCTATCTATCTATCTATCTATCTATCTATCTATCTATCTATCTATCTATCTATCTATCTATCTATCTATCTATCTATCTATCTATCTATCTATCTATCTATCTATCTATCTATCTGTTTTATATAGTGCCTTTGCCTTTCATCTATCTATCTATTATATAGTGCCTTTCATATCTATCTATCTATCTATCTATCTATCTATCTATCTATCTATCTATCTATCTATCTATCTATCTATCTATCTATCTATCTATTATATTGTGCCTTTCATATCTATCTATCTATCTATCTATCTATCTATCTATCTATCTATCTATCTATCTATCTATCTATCTATCTATCTATCTATCTATCTATCTGTCTGTTTTATATAGTGCCTTTGCCTTTCATCTATCTATCTATTATATAGTGCCTTTCATATCTATCTATCTATCTATCTATCTATCTATCTATCTATCTATCTATCTATCTATCTATCTATCTATCTATCTGTTTTATATAGTGCCTTTGCCTTTCATCTATCTATCTATTATATAGTGCCTTTCATATCTATCTATCTATCTATCTATCTATCTATCTATCTATCTATCTATCTATCTATCTATCTATCTATCTATCTATCTATCTATCTATCTATCTATCTATCTATCTATCTTCTATATGTCACAGCATGCCATTCTCAGGTCTGTCTGGCAATCCTAACCCAGGGATGCTACCATCTAGTGTAATAGGGTAGCAAAAATAATCCAAGTAGTTTAACTCCCTTGGTTCTACCATTTTATAGGCCTCCAGGCCAGGTAAGGAACCTGATCCTCCTCCTACATTGACCACAGTATAACTGGATGTCTGGCAGGAAAGATCTTCTCAAGACTTCTCAGCCAGGCAATAGACTGGAGCCTATCCAGGCATGGATGCTAGCCCATGTGTGCTGTCTGTTACAGGATTTATGTAAATATTTGATCATGTTTTAGATCGTATGTATGCAGAAATACAGAGAATTTTAAAGTGCTCCAAAACTTTCTGACACGACCGTATATTTGTGTTTGGAAAAGATGAAGGGTGGCACAGTGGCACTGCGGTAGCGCTGCTGCCTCGCAGTTAGGAGACCTGGGTCCTCCCTGCGTGGAGTTTGCATGTTCTCCCCGGGTGCTCCGGTTTCCTCCCACAGTTCAAAGAAGACATGCAGGTTAGGTGCATTGGAGATCCTAAAGTGTGAGGGTGTGTGTGTGTGTGCCCTGCGGTGGGCTGGTACCCTGCCTGAGGTTTGTTTCCTGCCTTGCTCCCTATGTTGGCTGGGATTGGCTCCAGCAGACCCCCACAACCCTGAAGTTAGAATATAGCTGGATGGATGGAAAAGATGAAGGAGATAACAGATAAAGATAAGAAGATAACACTTCTCTAGCAATCTGCTTATACTTCATATTTGCTTACTTGACATCTTTATCCAGGGTCTCATTTTTTGTGTTCTTCCAGTCGGATCACAGGCGGGTGAAGCGGCCTGCTCAGGGTCACACAGTGTCAGCCTCAGGGTTTGAAGTCCAGCGCCTTACCCACTACACTATACTGCATTGCGCAAGTGCATCTGAGGATCTCCTTGCTGGCTCCTTCGAGGTTGGTGGTAACCTGCCAGGGTGAGAGGGGGTGGTGTCACTAACTGTGTCATCTCCTTTTCTCCCCACAGCTCCAAGAAGGAAATGAGCTCCATCCCTTCCAGTCCTCCCATTATATAAAAAGCCCGACTGCCTCCACTGAGCTCTCTTTTGGGAGCGATACCTGCCAAGTCGGAGCTCTTATTTGTTACGTCGGCTAATCTGATCCCTTATTTTCTTTTGTGTTTTGTCATCCAGGGTTATGCTAGTTGTTGCCCGAAGGCACTTCCATCCATCCATTTTCCAACCCGCTGAATCTGAACACAGGGTCACGGGGGTCAGCTGGAGCCAATCCCAGCCAACACAGGGCACAAGGCAGGAACCAATCCCGGGCAGGGTGCCAACCCACTGCAGGACACACACAAACACACCAAACACACACTAGGGCCAATTTAGAATCGCCAACCCACCTAACCTGCATGTCTTTGGACTGTGGGAGGAAACCCATGCAGACACGGGGAGAACATGCAAACTCTACGCAGGGAGGACCTGGGAAGTGAACCCAGGTCCCCAGGTCTCCCAACTGCGAGGCAGCAGCGCTACCCACTGCGCCACCATGCCGCCCCCCAAAGGCACTTGTTTAAGTTAAAAGAAAAAGAGCAGAGAATTAAACGGGACGTCCCGGCTGGTGTCCCAACTATTTTTTGCTTGTCATGGCTCTGTTTTGACCTGTGCTTGGCCAGCACACAACGGCCTTTACTCTGCAGGCCGACAATCATTGAGCATATCATAAAATGTTCAAATCCGATGAGGTGTCAAACAAAACAAAATTGAAAAGGTTGAATTCAAGCATTTTTTAACCCACCTATCCATGTTTGGGGTCTCCTACCAGTATTGGGCATAAGGTAGAAAACAACTCTGGACCACCACAGTACCCACTCAAACATATCAATGATCATATCCCCAAAATAATAAAAAAAAACCACAAACTATATCCAGCAGGGGGCGCATGTTCCCCGAGTGGGAATATGTTAATTAGCAATTGCAGACAAAATTTATATAAATATAAAATAAAATGCTATATCCCTCCCTTGTGAAATGCTTAATTATATGATGAAGAAAAAAAAATACTTCACTTCTTTCTAATGTCGACTGCAGATAAGAAACCCTGAAGGAAGCTCCTGACAGAGCCTGATACTGGAGTGGGGTCCCTACAAGCGGGTCTCGTCAACTTTGGATATGTGTGGGACCCACACACAGACATACTGTAAGGAGAACATGTGATTGAGAATTCAAGATGCTGCTTTCAAGGTAAAAAGGAGGAACGTTAAAAAGAAATCTTAATTTTAAGAAATAATTCACACACACACACACTGGATGTCACATAAAAGCCTAGAAATTATGTAAGTGGGTGAAATTTCTACTCCAGATTTCACTCAGTCGACCTTTTCTTTTGACTTTCTGCTGACCTTCCTGTCAGATGGAAAAACCCGCTGAATGTAGTTATTTTAATTTATGCAAAACTGCTCCCTGCAGATCAAAAAATAATAACAATAATAAGGTCGTGCAAAGAAAATCGTGCCTGTGACCTCGACGCCAGACACCTGCCTACCTGCTCAGCCAGAATTCATTTAAAGCTAATTTTGTGACTTTTAATAGTATTTGGCTTCACTTTGACTCTTCTGTAACAAATATAAAGAGGACTGTGAAAGGCAAATATTACGCATGTGCGGCGCCTTGTGAATGTTCACAAATTGTGCCATTTAGGTAGTAATCATTGGACAGGCTCATGGCTCATGGCAGCCATGCTTTTGATGCTGCAAAGCCTTTTGGTCTGACTTATCAGTCACAAATTTTGGACATCGCCACAGTACTCCCAGGTGTGGTGGAAACAGAAGACCCTGGCGGTTCCCACAGAACCCAAAAGGGCTGTGCCAAACTCCAACTGCCATGCGGAAATCCGAGGAACCGCTGCAATCCACGGGGGGCTGCCATCTAGTGCTCTGGGGGAGGTAGTGCCCTGTGTGTGTCCACTCCCCTGGTCCGTCCATTATGGAGGCGTCCTGGCCAGAAAAGGGCCCCAGCTGTTCATCACACACTATAAATGTATATCTACTCTCTATATATAAAATCCTAAGCCTAAAAGTGGAACAATTTTATGTGATGTTTTGATGTCACATTTTTTGTCACACTTTAAATCGGTCTTATTTTAAAACCTACCTATATATGTTTGATATCATTCTTTTCAGAATTTATCGAACTTTAATGTGATGTTGTTAGATTTTCAGATTCTTATTCTGTTTTTAAATTATAAACTAAAATATCAAGAAAGTTGGGGTTTTTTAATATTAAGAAAGTAATACTTTTTATTTTTGATTGAGTAAACTTTCATAACTTTCTTTCACAGGAACAAACTATTAAAAAAATAAGCATCTATTCATAACACCAATGTTTGTATTTTTGTACTATGAAAGGCACTGTATAAAATAGATAGATAGATAGATAGATAGATAGATAGATAGATAGATAGATAGATAGATAGATAGATAGATAGATAGATAGATAGATAGATAGATACTGTATATGTATATATATATATATATATATATATATATATATATATATATATATATATATATATATATATATATATATATATACAGTGCATCTGGAAAGTATTCACAGCGCATCATTTTTTCCACATTTTGTTATGTTACAGCCTTATTCCAAAATGGATTCACTTCATTTTTTTCCTCAGAATTCTACACACAACACCCCATAATGACAACGTGAAGAAAGTTTACTTGAGGTTTTTGCAAATTTATTAAAAATAAAAAAACTGAGAAATCCCATGTCCATAAGTATTCACAGCCTTTGCTCAATACTTTGTCGATGCACCTTTGGCAGCAATTCCAGCCTCAAGTCTTTTTGAATATGATGCCACAAGCTTGGCACACCTATCCTTGGCCAGTTTGGCCCATTCCTCTTTGCAGCACCTCTCAAGCTCCATCAGGTTGGATGGGAAGCGTCGGTGCACAGCCATTTTAAGATCTCTCCAGAGATGTTCAATCGGATTCAAGTCTGGGCTCTGGCTGAGCCACTCAAGGACATTCACAGAGTTGTCCTGAAGCCACTCCTTTGATATCTTGGCTGTGTGCTTAGGGTCGTTGTCCTGCTGAAAGATGAACCGTCGCCCCAGTCTGAGGTCAAGAGTGCTCTGGAGCAGGTTTTCATCCAGGATGTCTCTGTGCATTTCTGCAGTCATCTTTCCCTTTATCTTGACTAGTCTCCCAGTCCCTGCCGCTGAAAAACACCCCACAGCATGATGCTGCCACCACCATGCGTCACTGTAGGGATGGTATTGGCCTGGTGATGAGCGGTGCCTGGTTTCCTCCAAACGTGACGCCTGGCATTCACACCAAAGAGTTCAAACTTTGTCTCATCAGACCAGAGAATTTTCTTTCTCATGGTCTGAGAGTCCTTCAGGTGCCTTTTGGCAAACTCCAGGTGGGCTGCCATGTGCCTTTTACTAAGGAGTGGCTTCCATCTGGCCAGTCTACCATACAGGCCTGATTGGTGGATTGCTGCAGAGATGGTTGTCCTTCTGGAAGGTTCTCCTCTCTCCACAGAGGACCTCTGGAGCTGTGACAGAGTGACCATCGGGTTCTTGGTCACCTCCCTGACTAAGGCCCTTCTCCCCTGATCGCTCAGTTTGGATGGCCGGCCAGCTCTAGGAGAAGTTCTGGTGGTTTCGAACTTCTTCCACTTACGGATGATGGAGGCCACTGTGCTCATTGGGACCTTCAAAGCAGCAGAATTTTTTCTGTAACCTTCCCCAGATTTGTGCCTCGAGACAATCCTGTCTCGGAGGTCTACAGACAATTCCTTTGACTTCATGCTTGGTTTGTGCTCTGACATGAACTGTCAACTGTGGGACCTTATATAGACAGGTGTGTGCCTTTTCAAATCATGTCCAGTCAACTGAATTTACCACAGGTGGACTCCAATGAAGCTGCAGAAACATCTCAAGGATGATCAGGGGAAACAGGATGCACCTGAGCTCAATTTTGAGCTTCACGGAAAAGGCTGTGAATACTTATGTACGTGTGCTTTCTCAGGTTTTTTTATTTTTAATAAATTTGCAAAAACCTCAAGTAAACTTTTTTCACGTTGTCATTATGGGGTGTTGTGTGTAGAATTCTGAGGAAAAAATGAATTTAATCCATTTTGGAATAAGGCTGTAACATAACAAAATGTGGAAAAAGTGATGCGCTGTAAATACTTTCCGGATGCACTGTATATATATATAGTAAAAGGCGCTATATGAGTGCCTGACCTGACACAAATGGACACGGAGGCACACCTAAAATAAAACACAAATTTATTTTTCTTCAGCTGGAGGGCAAGTCTTCCCCGTGTCCCCCAGCCACAGCACAGTCCCAAAACAGACCAATAAAGCACCAACACAACACACTCTTCTTCTGTACTACCACTCCTCCTCCAAGCTTCGTCCTCCTCCTCCCGACTCTGGCCATTGAGTGGTGGATGCTGTGCCCTTGTATAGTCCACCCAGAAGTGCTCCAGGTGGTTGACTGCCGAGTTCCGGCTGCACTTGCGGGTGTGGCAAATACACTCCCCAGAAGGGCTCAGGAGTCCCAGCTGCAGTACCCCCTGGCGGCACCTGCGGGACCCAACAGGGCTGCACCCAACTCCAGTTCCCATGGAGCCTTGCGGAAAACCGATCCACCACTCCAACCCAGGGGGGCGGCCATCTAGCCTGCAGGGGGAGGTATTGTACAGTCCATGGCTGCTCCCCCTGAACATATAATGAAGGGGCGTCCTGGCCGGGCATGAACTCCAGCCATCTGCCACAATATATATATATATATATATATATATATATATATATATATATATATATATATATATATATATATATATATATACAGTGGGTACGGAAAGTATTCAGACCCCCTTCAATATTTCACTCTTTGTCATATTGCAGCCATTTGCTAAAATCATTTAAATTAATTTTTTCCCTCATTAATGTACACACAGCACCCCATATTGACAGACAAAAAAAAGAATTTTTGAAATTGTTGCAGATTTATTAAAAAGGAAAAACTGAAATATCACATGGTCCTAAGTATTCAGACCCTTTGCTCAGTATTTAGTAGAAGCACCCTTTTGAGCTAATACAGCCATGAGTCTTCTTGGGAAAGATGCAACAAGTTTCTCACACCTGGATTTGGGGATCCTCTGCCATTCCTCCTTGCAGATCCTCTTCAGTTCTGTCAGGTTGGATGGTAAACGTTGGTGGACAGCCATTTTTAGGTCTCTCCAGAGATGCTCAATTGGGTTTAAGTCAGGGCTCTGGCTGGGCCATTCAAGAACAGTCACAGAGTTGTTGTGAAGCCACTCCTTCGTTATTTTAGCTGTGCGCTTAGGGTCATTGTCTTGTTGGAAGGTAAACCTTCGGCCCAGTCTGAGGTCCTTAGCACTCTGGAGAAGGTTTTTGTCCAGGATATCCCTGTACTTGGCCGCATTCATCTTTCCCTCGATTGCAACCAGTCGTCCTGTCCCTGCAGCTGAAAAACACCCCCACAGCATGATGCTGCCACCGCCATGCTTCACTGTGGGGACTGTATTGGACAAGTGATGAGCAGTGCCTGGTTGTCTCCACACATACCTCAGTGCAAGACACATGACAGCCCGCATGGAGTTTGCTAAAAGACACCTGAAGGACTCTGAGATGGTGAGAAATAAGATTCTCTGGTCTGATGAGACCAAGATAGAACTTTTTGGCCTTAATTCTAAGCGGTATGTGTAAATCTGCAACAATTTCAAAAATTCTTTTTTTTGTCTGTCAATATGGGGTGCTGTGTGTACATTAATGAGGGAAAAAATTAATTTAAATGATTTTAGCAAATGGCTGCAATATGACAAAAAGTGAAAAATTGAAGGGGGTCTGAATACTTTCTGTACCCACTGTATATATATATATATATATATATATATATATATATATATATATATATATATATATATATATATATATATATATATATATATATATTTATATGCAGTTGGAGATCCACAAAGGGAGAAAAAACGAATCACGTATCATAAAATAGTTTTTATTCCTGAGCTTTCAACCCCTATCAGGGGTCTTCATCAGAGGATAATGCTTAGACTTACAAGAATCAAAGGCAATATATAGCAACACATTCGGGGGGGGTGTGGGTGGAGGTGACTAAGTCCGTATGATCAAAAGGGGGGGGGGGGGTTATCGTTAAATTAAAGTGCATATGTCCTTCTTAAGTTGGCATATGCTGGGTTTATGAACTTCCTCGGTTCGTTAGAACATATCTTAGCAACTGAAAAAATACCAACAGAACAGGCACAAGAAATAAGATGCAACGTCGCCAGCCAGCTACACACAAGACAACCAACCACACGTATTCTGGCAAGTGAACAGAAAGCTTTAAGATCTTTACGGAATGACAACAGCATTATTATTACACCAGCTGACAAAGGAGGCGCAACTGTTATCCTAGACAGAGAACAATACACCACAGCCATAGAAGAAATGCTTTCGGACACTAATACTTATCAACAGCTAAATAACGACCCAACAAAAACCACACAGAATAAAATAAACTATACTCTGACAAAACTCCGAAATGGTAACCGCCTAGATGTACAGAACTTTCACAAAATGAAATCCAATGATGCTAACTGCCCGGAATTTTATGGACTCCCAAAAATACACAAAACACCACTAAAATACAGACCAGTGGTTAGCCTAATAGGCGGACCATCATACAACTTGTCAAAAAGACTTTTCCAACTACTTAAACATTTAACGGACGACTCGGATTATTCTGTCAACAGCGCGGAGTCGGCATTACAGCGCTTGAATGACTTATCCATCGCCGAGGACGAGATCATGGTCTCGTTTGATGTTATATCGCTATACACCATGATCCCGACCCAACTGGCCACAGAAACATTATTAATGAAACTGGATAGTGACCCCACCATAGAGACAAGAACCAAACTGTCCATCAAAGACTTAATGCACCTAATATCACTTTGCCAAAAAACGCACTTTCATTTCAACGGCAAGTATTACACACAGAAAGAAGGCATGCCGATGGGATCACCGTTATCGGGACTCCTAGCCGAACTGGTAATGCAATGATTTGAAAACATAGCTTTATCCCAGATTACACCCAAAATTTGGATACGCTATGTAGACGACACATTCGTCATATTAAGAAAGAACCAGCTGAATGAATTCTTCAATCATATTAACACAATATTCCCTGCAATCCAGTTCACAATGGAAAAAGAAAATAATCGACACATCAATTTCCTGGACATTTACATCAAAAGAAATAGTGACGCCACCTTGACCACAAGTGTTTACCGCAAACAATGCCACGCAGACAAGATTCTACACTTCGCCAGCAATCACCCGGTATCTCATAAACGGAGCTGCGTGAAAACCCTATTTAAACGAGTCCACACGCATTGTAATACCAAGGAAACAAAATTAATGAGAGACGCTATCTGTTTCAACTTTTCACCTCGAACGGATACTCAAAATCATTCATTAATCGGAGTCTACACAGCAGGCGCCAAAGGAATCAGCATACAAGCGACGTACATCAGAACCCCCACCCCACCTGGCATTCACTCCCATACCACCATAATGTGTCAGAAGGCACGGCATGCACCCTGACCAAGTGGGGCATCAAAATAGCACATAAACCCACCAACAATCTGCGCATGGTCCTGTTTAATGCTAAAAACAAGAAATCGACAGCCGAAACACGAAACGCAGTTTATAGTATTCCATGCAATTCTTGCTCAGCTGTATACATAGGACAAACGTCAAAAAGAATTTCAACACGTGTACAGGAACATCGCAACGCTGTCAGAAGAAAGGACGCACTATCTTTGATATATGCACATACTAAATCGACAGGACACACATTCAACTGGGACAACGTGAAAGTAAAATTTAAGGCCAGTACAAAAAGCGCCAGAGAGTTGGCCGAGTCTTGGCTGTCAGATGAAAATGCCATCAACAGACACTTGGACATAAACCCAGCATATGCCAACTTAAGAAGGACATATGCACTTTAATTTAACGATACCCCCCCCCCCCTTTTGATCATACGGACTTAGTCACCTCCACCCGCCCCCCCCCTGAATGTGTTGCTATATATTGCCTTTGATTCTTGTAAGTCTAAGCATTATCCTCTGATGAAGACCCCTGACAGGGGTTGAAAGCTCAGGAATAAAACTATTTTATGATACGTGATTCGTTTTTTTCTCCCTTTGTGGATCTCCAACTGCAAATATGCAAACCGTATGACAGACCTTCTCTTCCATATATATATATATATATATATATATATATATATAAATCCTGGGACGAGATGAGAATTTTTCAGACCATCAGGGGGCGTACAGCTCCCCCTACCCCGACACTGACAGACACAGAGTCCGATTTCAACACAGCACACGTTTTATTCTTCAGTGGGGAAGCGTTTTCTGTTGCTCTCCACTTCACAAGCACAGTACAAAAGCACCAAACACTATACAATACAACCCAGCCCTTCTGTCTTTCTTCTTCACCTCCACTCCTCCTCGCCAGCTTTGTCCTCCACCTCTCTGACGAGTGGTGAGGTGGCTCCTTTTATAGCCAGGTGTTTCTTGGCCTGTAGCACCCTCTGGCAGTGCCCACAGAGTTCATCAGGGCTCTAAACTACAACTCCTAGAATGCCATGTGGTGCTGTATCAACCCCGTTGGAGGGCTTCCGTCTAGTGTCTCTGGGAAGATAATGTCCCAAATATGGTCTGTCCCTGGTTGCTCCCTGGTTACTCAGTTTGATCAGATGGCCATCTCTAGGATGAGTCCTGGTTGTTCCAAACTACTTTGATTTTGCAATAATCAAGTCCACTCTGCTTTAGAAGTGGTTTCATCTCCTTGTCCTGACCAGTTTGATCGCATGGTCTACTGTAGTGTTTCTCAATCGCTGGGTCTCAAACCACTCTTGTGTCACGTTAATGTGTGTGATGATCATGAAGTGACTCAGACCGCTCTGATGTTCATACCTGAATCGCCACAGACGACTCCATCCCATGGGTCGCTACGACACTTACGAAGGAAAAAGTGGGTCTCTGCACCAGGAAGGTTGAGAAACAATGGTCTACAGAAAGAGAGAGAGTTCCTTGGACATCTTGGCTCGTTTTTTGTCTGACATGAAGTGTGAGTTGTGGGGTCTTCTATATTCGGAATGATGTGTTCAGCACTTGATATTCCTTTTTTCTACACTGCTGGTGGGAATAATTTCTGTGTGCCAGTCCTTAGATTCTGTGGAAATGCAGCTGGCAGTAAATGTGCATCAAAATAATTTGGAATTGATTTAATTCACTGTAAATAGCAGTAATTTACTGCAATCTATTTCTTAATTACTGCAGTGGTAATGGGAGCAACTCATTAGTGGCTAACAAGACTGTTTTCGCTAAAGTCTATAGGTCAAAGCAAGGGTGAGTGAGCGGTACAAATGTCTCCATCTGTGCCAAAATGAATCTTAGAAGGAGGATATGGAGGTGCGGTGGTTAGTGCTGTTGCTGTCCTTTGGATTAACCTTTCCATTTGTTCTGTCGTTGTAAGGTTTGTACATCACTCTGTGTGTTTTTCAAGTATCAGGGAGTCGACTATATTGGGCGTCAGTGGCAAATGCCAATGTCAAAGTCAGAAAACTAGACCTGATATTCTTAAGCGGGAGTGTCTTTAGAAGGCACAAGTGCAGTAAGATGTCTGAGGTTGTAAGGGACGGCTGGAAAATACGCATTACAATTTATTTGAGAAATTCCAGTCTGGTTTCCGCACTGGTCATAGTACAGAAACGGCACTAACATGTGTTGTAAACGACATTCTGATATCCTCTGATGAAGGAAACTCCACTGTAATTATGATGTTGGATTTAAGTGCAGCATTTGACACCATCGACCATTCTATTTTACTGCACAGGCTAGAAAATGATGTTGGCCTTACAGGCACCGTTCTCGCTTGGTTTAGTTCTTATTTATCAAATCGATTCCGATATGTACAGAAATGTGCTGACAGTACTCCAGTTAAATATGGTGTCCCGCAGGGCCCAGTGCTGAACCTTTACTGTTTTCACTTTACATGCTTCCACTGGGATCTCTCATTAGGAAACATAATGTTAATTTTCACTCGAATGCAGATGACACCCAGTTATACCTTTCATTTAAATCAAATGAAGTTTCTCTGCTGTTGTCTTTAATTAGTTGTGTTTGCGAATTAAAGGAATGGATGGATGAGAACTACTTGTCTTTAAATACAGATGAAACAGAGATTTTAATTATTGGAGGGAATGACGCTTATCTCAATAGTATTTTGTCATCATTTAACTCAGTTGGAATCTCCATTAATGTTACTGAATCAGCCCGCAATCAAGGAGTAATCTTTGACTCTAGTATGTCATTTAAAGCAAATTACAAAGTCGTCCAAATCATGTTTCTTCCATCTTAAAAATGTTAGGAAATTAAGGCGCTGTCTAAATAAACAGGATTCTGAGAAATTAATCCATGCATTTATTTCTAGTAGGATTGACTACTGTGTTCACTGGATGTTCAAACTGTTCTTTATACAGCCTCCAGTTAATCCAAAATGCTGCTGCAAGAATTATTACAAGAACAAGAAAGTACGAACACATAACTTCAGTTCTTAAATCCTTACACTGGCTCCCGGTTAAGTTTAGGGCAGATTTCAAAATCCTCCTTTTAACAAATAAAGCACTAAATGGCCAAGGTCCGGCTTACTTGTCTGAACTTATCATGACTTACAAACCAGAGCGCACATTAAGATCTCAAGATGCCGGTCTGCTTACAGTATGATTAATAAAATGACAGTGGGAGGTCGAGCTTTTAGTTACAGGGCCCCTAAACTGTGGAATGGTCTGCCTGCTACTATAAGAGATGCCCCTTCGGTCTCAGCTTTCAAATCCTCACTACTTCAGTTTAGCACACCCTGACTAGAGCTGCTGATTAACGGTACAGACTGCATCTCTGTTGTTAGTCATCAGCACTAAAACATAAGTAACATTATAGTTATAATTTGTTACTAACTCTCACGAATTCTGTTTCTCTTATTGGTACTCAAATGTGGCACTTGGTGCCCACTGCCCACCTGCCAAGTTGTTTTGTCTGCCTAAGGTAAAGTCATCCCTGATGGAGGATCACAGGAATCATCAGGTAGAGGGGTCCTGTCATCGGATTGGCTGGCCCAGCGCTGACTCAGCTGTGGAATGGCCAATAGGGGGAGGCAGCTCGATGGCTGAGGTCTCCAGGACTCTGAACAAATCCAAATCTTATTATGTGATATCATCTACTGTTAAATTCTGCTCTGTACTTGTAATATTTTTATACTGTATTGAGGATTTGTTCTGTTCTGTGTATTGTATTGTATTGTATTGACCCCCCTTCTTTTTGACACCCACTGCTCGCCCAACCTACCTGGAAAGGGGTCTCTCTTTGAACCACCTTTCCTGAGGTTTCTTCCATTTTTTCCCTACAAAGGTTTTTTTGGGAGTTTTTCCTTATCTTCTTAGAGAGTCGAGGCTGGGGGGCTGTCAAGAGACAGGGCCTGTTAAAGCCCATTGCAGCACTTCTTATACAAAAATAAATTGTATTGTATTGTATTGCTTTGTTGATTTAGAGTCGATGTAGTAGTAGTAGTAATGGTAGAAGAAAACGTACAAGTAGTGGATCTGTTTTAATTTGCACTGGAGGATTGTATTTCATAATTATAAAGAGTGGCCATTACTTTTTGCATAAAAAAAGGAGTGCTTTTTAGACTGTTTACTTTAAAGTTTAATCATTCTTTGTGTATGTCATATATGTATGAGACAATCAAATCTCGATAAATAAAGTTCATGATATTCGTTGCATGCAAAGTTGAGTTTATGTAAATATTTCTGGGGAAGAGGGTCCATAGCTTTTCATCAGATTCTTAAAGGGGTCCGTGACTCAATAAAGGTTAAGGATCGCTGCTCAAAAGCAAAGTCTGATTTGTGTTAAATACTGAATAAATGATGATGGATGCAAATTAGGGGTGGTACAGTGGGTAGCGCTGCTGCCTCGCAGTTAGGAGACTTGGGTTCTCCCCGTGTCTGTGTGGGTTTCCTCCCACAGTCCAAAGACATGCATGTTAGTTGCATTGGCGATCCTGAATTGTCCCTGGTGTGTGCTTGGTGTGTGTGTGTGTGTGCACGCCCTGCGGTGGGCTGGCACCCTGCCCGGGGTTTGTTTCCTGCCTTGCACCCTGTGTTGGCTGGGATTGGCTCCAGAAGACCCCCAGTGACCCTGTAGTTAGGATATAGCGGGTTGGATAATGGATGGATGGATGGGTGCCAATTACTTTTGTCAGTTTTGAGTTATCTCACAGACAAATGTGAGTTCTTCTTTTGTCGTGATGGGGTACCAATAAATTAATCCACATCTGATCCACATCCAGCAGGTGTCGCCGTACCGTTCTGTGATCCTTTGCCTAGTATTTCTGCTTCTTTGATATTTCTTTTCTTTTATTTACCTTAAAGGCTCTTATTAGCAGAGCCATCTGACAGGCAACAAGACGAGGCAGAGCCGAGAGAAGGGAAAATGCACAAAGAAAGACCCTCTGAAGCTGAAATCCCCTAAGCTGGCACTGATTAAGTCTTTTTGTACTTAGTGAAATTGTTTCAATCAAGCATCCTGCCCATGATGTTACATCTGTATTTGTCAGCCCTGATAATTCTCAAGGCAGGCCTAATAATTCTATTTGCAGGCGACGCAGTTTTAAAAACTAAGTGCGTGTTCTGTGAGCTGTCGCTACACTAAACCTCTATGCTAAGAAATGAGGAGAGGCACTGAAGCATGGGGCTGACTTGTCATTTCATCGCTCTTTTAATGCATTCAAAAGTGCATTCAATTTCAACGTAATTCTAATAAATAACTTTGTTGTACACTGGTTACCAATAACCAAAACAAACAGGATAGAGTTTAGATATCAAATCAGCCGGCAATTATGGGCCAGAGTTCTTATAAGTAAAAACTTTAAAACCTAATGAGCAGCTTAGAAAAAGAAGGCTTAAAGACGAAGTAGTTAGCAAAAAATAATCGTGGAGAAAA
This sequence comes from Erpetoichthys calabaricus, assembly GCF_900747795.2. Taxonomy (NCBI): domain Eukaryota; kingdom Metazoa; phylum Chordata; class Cladistia; order Polypteriformes; family Polypteridae; genus Erpetoichthys; species Erpetoichthys calabaricus. The sequence goes on from NC_041404.2 coordinate 52,174,378, forward strand.
AAACCTGGTGACTTATAGCCAATATGATAAGACTTAAAAGTGAATATTGTTTACTGTGTCACAAACTCAACAAAGAGCCATAGCAAGGTTTGCAGCAGCTACCCGTATATTGTTTCCTGGCTGCAAAATTGATAGCACTGATGTGCACAAATCAGAGTGCAAAACAGAACTGAGGGGATAGGGGAAAGGTGGTGGCTTTTAAAGGCCAGTATAGGAAATGACATCAGATGGTCCGGACCCTGATGGTCCTTCATCCATAGGCTCGGACCTGGAAGAGACGTCAAAGGGGTCGGAACCAGAAGTGGCGTCATCGGGGCCAGGTGGAATTTCTCGTGAACGGTCAGCAGAAAACCATTCTTGGCCCATCCATCCCTCATTCAAGCATTTTAGCTGCCTCCCATGCGCACGTGTGTGACAACTGAAAAAATTATGATGACCATAATTTAAAGATAGATAGATAGATAGATAGATAGATAGATAGATAGATAGATAGATAGATAGATAGATAGATAGATAGATAGATAGATAGATAGATAGATAGATAGATACATGAAAGGCACTATATAACTAATAGATAGATAGATAGATAGATAGATAGATAGATAGATAGATAGATAGATAGATAGATAGATAGATAGATAGATAGATAGATAGATAGATAGATGAAAGGCACTATATAACTGATAGATAGATAGATAGATAGATAGATAGATAGATAGATAGATAGATAGATAGATAGATAGATAGATAGATAGATAGATAGATAGATAGATACATGAAAGGCACTATATAACTAATAGATAGATAGATAGATAGATAGATAGATAGATAGATAGATAGATAGATAGATAGATAGATAGATAGATAGATAGATAGATAGATAGATGAAAGGCACTATATAACTGATAGATAGATAGATAGATAGATAGATAGATAGATAGATAGATAGATAGATAGATAGATAGATAGATAGATAGATAGATAGATAGATAGATAGATAGATAGATAGATGAAAGGCACATATAACTGATAGATAGATGGATAGATAGATAAATAGAAGAAAGGCACTATATAACTGATAGATAGATAGATAGATAGATAGATAGATAGATAGATAGATAGATAGATAGATAGATAGATAGATAGATAGATAGATAGATAGATAGATAGATAGATAGATAGATAGATAGATAGATAGATGAAAGACAGTGGAGCAGGACGGTGACAGCAGTCTGTCGCTGAAGCTGCTCCTCTGTCTGGAGATGATCCTGTTCAGTGGATGCAGTGGATTCTCCATGATTGACAGGAGTCTGCTCAGTGCCCGTCGCTCTGCCACAGATGTCAAACTGTCCAGCTCTGTGCCTACAATAGAGCCTGCCTTTCTCACCAGTTTGTCCAGGCGTGAGGCGTCCCTCTTCTTTATGCTGCCTCCCCAGCACACCACCGCGTAGAAGAGGGCGCTCACCACAACGGTCTGATAGAACATCTGCAGCATCTTATTGCAGATGTTGAAGGACACCAGCCTTCTAAGGAAGTATAGTCATCTCTGTCATCTCTTGCACAGAGCATCAGTATTGGCAGTCCAGTCCAATTTATCATCCAGCTGCACTCCCAGGTATTTATAGGTCTGCACCCTCTGCACACAGTCACCTCTGATGATCACGGGGTCTGTGAGGGGCCTGGTCCTCCTAAAATCCACCACCAGCTCTTTGGTTTTGCTGGTGTTCAGGTGTAGGTGGTTTGAGTCGCACCATTTAACAAAGTCATTGATTAGGTTCCTATACTCCTCCTCCTGCCCACTTCTGATGCAGCCCACGATAGCAGTGTCGTCAGCGAACTTTTGCACGTGGCAGGACTCCGAGTTGTATTTGAAGTCTGATGTATATAGGCTGAACAGGACCGGAGAAAGTACAGTCCCCTGCGGCGCTCTTGTGCTGCTGACCACAATGTCAGACCTGTAGTTCCCGAGACACACATACTGATGTCTGTCTGTAAGATAGTCCATGACCCATGCCACCAGGTATGAAGGGTAGAGAAAGTAAAGTAGTAGATAGTCCTGCTGGGGGATACCCTTATAACTATAAACCACAAAGTAGGCTACACCAGTGACACCCTGCATGTACTGTGTGGTGGCTCTGAGGCTAAAGATCTGTGCTGGTATCTGAAATGTTGGCAGTTCAAATCCCAATACTTCCAGAAGAGATCCTACTCTGTTGGGCCTTTAAGCAAGGCCCTGTAGCCAACGTTTTACAGTATGTCACTGTGATCTGTAAAGTTTATTTCATTTTATCTCATTTTATTCAAAAGAGCAGAAACCAGACACGTTTAGCTAAGCCAGCTGACAGAAAAAGACATACTGTATGTGAGACAAGCTGGCTGATGAGGTGTGATAAGAAGGTAAGCAGCCATCAACTGGAAGACGGCTCAGCAGGATAGTTGCCCTATTTAGTGCCTGGCCAAGAGCCCCAGTCTGTTAATTAAAGTTTTCTTTGTTTTCGCATTCCTTGGGGAGGGATTTTTGTTGATTCAAGCAGGCCTGACCCACTGTGTTGAAGTTTGTTTCAAAGCCATGCAAGTCAGCTGAAAAGGAGAAAGTGGCATTACAACATTGAAATATTAGAACATTAGCACGATCTAGATGAGAACAGGCCATTCGGCCCATCATAGCTCGCCAGTCCTGTCCTGTCATGTTTTGAAAGTCCCTTAAGTCTTACTGTCCACCACAGTACTTGGTCACTCAGTCCAAGTGTCCTGTGGTTCTCTGTGTGAAGAAAAACTCCCAAACGTTTGTGTGACATTTCCCCTTAACAAGTTTCCAGCTGTGTCCCCGTGTTCTTGATGAACTCATTTTAAAGTCACCGTCTCGATCCACTGCACTAATTCCCTCAGAATTTTAAACACTTCAGTCAGATTTCCTCTTAATCTCCTTTTGCTTAAACTGTAAAGGCTCAGCTCTTTTATTCTTTCCTCATTACATCTCCTCTGAAGAAGGGGCCTGAGATGCCTTGAAAGCTTACATATTGTAATCTTTTTAGTTAGCCATTAAGAGGTGTCATTTTGCTTGCCTTTTCACTACATTCATAATGGCTAACACGATACAACACCTTTATTCTTTCTTCGTAACTCATCCCCTGTAGCCATGGAATCAGCCTAGTCGCTCTTCTCTGGACCTTTCTCTAGTGCTGCTATGTCCTTTTTGTAGCCTGGAGACCAAAACTGCACCCAGTACTCCAGATGAGGTCTCACCAGTGTGTTATAAAGCTTGAGTCAAACTTTCATGAACTTGTACAAGTTGACAGTGTAGAGTCCACTACGACTCCTACATCCTTCTCATAAGGCGTACTCTCGATTTTCAGACCTCCCATTGGGTATTCAAACCTCACATTTTTACTTCCTATGCTTTAACTGTAAAGGCTCAGCTCTTTTCATCTTTCCTCATAACTCATCCTCTGTAGCCCTCTAATCAGCCTTGTCGCTCTTCTCTGGACCTTCTCTATTGTTGTTATGTCCTTTTTGTAGGCCAAAACTGCACACAGAACTCCAGATGAGGCCTCACCAGTGTGTTATAAAGCGTGAGCAGAATCTCCTGTGACTTGTACTCCACACATCAAGGTGCTATATAACCTGACAGTCTGTTAGCCTTCTTAATGGCTTCTAAATACGGTCAAGCAGGTGATAGCCTCAGTTGCCTGTTCTTAGCTGACAGGAGTGACACCCAGTGTGGTCTCCAGAGGCTGTAGCCCCCCATTTTTATAACTCCCATTGTGTATTCAAACCTCATATTTTTACTTCCTATGTGTAACATTTACTGACAATAAATTTCATCTGCCAAAAATCTGCTCAAGCCTGTCTGCTGTCCAAGTCCTTCTGAAGTGAGCCCATGTGATAACTGTAGCCTCAGTTGCCTGTTCGTAGCTGACAGGAGTGACACCCAGTGTGGTCTCCAGAGGCTGTAGCCCCCCATCTGCTTCAGGGTTCAACGTGTTTGTGTTCAGAGATGCTCTTCTGCATACCTTAATTGTAACGAGTGCTTATCTGAGTTCCTGTTGCCTTTCTATCATCTCAGACCAGTCTGGCCATTCCCCTCTGTCCTCTGGCATCAACAAGGCATTTTCGCTCATATAACTGCCACTCACTGGATATTTTCCCTTTTTTGGACCATTCTCTGTAAACCCTAGAGATGGCTGTGAAAATACTCTATACAAAGGTGTGATATATAACCTGACATTCGGTTTGCCTTCTTAATGGCTTCTCAACACTGTCTGGAAGTTGATAGTGCAGAGTCCACTACGACTCCTAAACCCTTCTCATAAGGTGGACTCTCGATTTTCAGACCTCCCATTAGGTATTCAAACCTCAAATTTACAGTGTATCCGGAAAGTATTCCCAGCGCATCACTTTTTCCACATTTTGTTATGTTACAGCCTTATTCCAAAATGGATTAAATTCATTTTTTTCCTCAGAATTCTACACACAACACCCCATAATGACAACATGAAAAAAGTTTACTTGAGGTTTTTGCAAATTTATTAAAAATAAAAAAACCTGAGAAAGCACATGTACGTAAGTATTCACAGCCTTTGCCATGAAGCTCCAAATTGAGCTCAGGTGCGTCCTGTTTCCCCTGATCATCCTTGAGATGTTTCTGCAGCTTCATTGGAGTCCACCTGTGGTAAATTCAGTTGGTTGGACCTGATTTGGAAAGGCACACACCTGTCTATATAAGGTCCCACAGTTGACAGTTCATGTCAGAGCACAAACCAAGCATGAAGTCAAAGGAATTGTCTGTAGACCTCCGAGACAGGATTGTCTTGAGGCACAAATCTGGGGAAGGTTACAGAAACATTTCTGCTGCTTTGAAGGTCCCAGTGAGCACAGTGGCCTCCATCATCCGTAAGTGGAAGAAGTTCGAAACCACCAGAACTCTTCCTAGAGCTGGCCGGCCATCTAAACTGAGCGATCGGGGGTGAAGGGCCTTAGTCAGGGAGGTGACCAAGAACCCGATGGTCACTCTATCAGAGCTCCAGAGGTCCTCTGTGGAGAGAGGAGAACCTTCCAGAAGGACAACCATCTCTGCAGCAATCCACCAATCAGGCCTATATGGTAGAGTGGCCAGACGGAAGTCACTCCTTAGTAAAAGGCACATGGCAGTCCGCCTGGAGTTTGCCAAAAGGCACCTGAAGGACTCTCAGACCATGAGAAAGAAAATTCTCTGGTCTGATGAGACAAAGATTGAACTCTTTGGTGTGAATGCCAGGCGTCACGTTTGGAGGAAACCAGGCACCGCTCATCACCAGGCCAATACCATCCCTACAGTGAAGCATGGTGGTGGCAGCATCATGCTGTGGGGATGTTTTTAAGCGGCAGGGACTGGGAGACTAGTCAGGATAAAGGGAAAGATGACTGCAGCAATGTACAGAGACATCCTGGATGAAAACCTGCTCCAGAGCGCTCTTGACCTCAGACTGGGGCGACGGTTCATCTTTCAGCAGGACAACGACCCTAAGCACACAGCCAAGATATCAAAGGAGTGGCTTCAGGACAACTCTGTGAATGTCCTTGAGTGGCCCAGCCAGAGCCCAGACTTGAATCCGATTGAACATCTCTGGAGAGATCTTAAAATGGCTGTGCACCGACGCTTCCCATCCAACCTGATGGAGCTTGAGAGGTGCTGCAAAGAGGAATGGGCGAAACTGGCCAAGGATAGGTGTGCCAAGCTTGTGGCATCATATTCAAAAAGACTTGAGGCTGTAATTGCTGCCAAAGGTGCATCGACAAAGTATTGAGCAAAGGCTGTGAATACTTATGGACATGGGATTTCTCAATTTTTTTATTTTTAATAAATTTGCAAAAACCTCAAGTAAACTTTTTTCACGTTGTCATTATGGCGTGTTGTGTGTAGAATTCTGAGGGAAAAAAATGAATTTAATCCATTGTGGAATAAGGCTGTAACATAACAAAATGTGGAAAAAGTGATGTGATGTGAATACTTTCCAGATGCACTGTATACTTCCTATGCTTAAACTGTAAAGGCTCAGCTCTTTTAATCTTTCCTCATAACTCATCCCCTGGAATCAGCCCAGTTGTTCTTCTCTGGACCTTCTCTAGTGCTGCTATGTCCTTTTTGTAGCCTGGAGACCAAAACTGCCCCCAGTACTCCAGATGAGGCCTCACCAGTGTGTTATAAAGCTTGAGCAGATCCTCCTGTGACTTGTACTCCACACATCAAGGCGCTATATAACCTGACATTCTGTTAGCCTTCTTAATGGCTTCTAAACACGGTCTAGCAGGTGATAGTTTAGAGTCCATTACGACTCCTAAATCCTTCTCGTAAGATGGACTCTCAATTTTCAGAACTCCCCATTGTTTATTGAAATGTGTACACATGTGAAAGACAATCCAGGCAGGCTATTTTAAAATGCTGACATTTGATAAATTATAATAATGGCCAGAGTGACCAATGCCTACTGACTGTAGAAGCCATGAGAACAGGGGAAGGTGTTATTTGAGCATAGTCCAAAAATAACATGGATGGCTCTGTTTGGAAGTGGCAAATATGTAAAAATGTGAGTGTTTGTAATGCAGAGTATCCTTCACAAAGCCAGAGGTCGACCAATGCTGCTTTCCGCCTTGCTGGACCGATTTGTATAGCTGTCATCATCCCTTAGTGAAGACTGACTGTACGTTTCATTGGTTTCTCCCCGACGTGGGTTATGTATCTATAAATGAATTATGCATTGTATTCTTTTCCATTTTAAAGCAAGTGTTTTTGTCCCATATTTCTCTCATCTGATTATTTCCGCCATTGTTATAAAAGGGATGGGGATTGGATCTAGTCTGTTCTGTATCAAGAAAGGACACATTCTGGGTGGCAGTGCCCCCTGCTGGATACAAGCCATTAAGCTGAAATTTGCTCCAGGGGTACCATACAATGACTGACCCTGTGGTCTGACCTCCAAAGGTCATTCTAAAAGCCAGTTTCACCTCTGGGATTAATCAAGTGTATCAAATAATAAAAAAAAAATATTGTCTAGTATAGGGGCGGCACGGTGGCGCAGTGGGTAGCGCTGCTGCCTCGCAGTTGGGAGATCTGGGGACCTGGGTTCGCTTCCCGGGTCCTCCCTGCGTGGAGTTTGCTTGTTCTCCCCGTGTCTGCGTGGGTTTCCTCCCACAGTCCAAAGACATGCAGGTTAGGTGGATTGGCGATTCTAAATTGGCCCTAGTGTGTGCTTGGTGTGTGGGTGTGTTTGTGTGTGTCCTGCGGTGGGTTGTCACCCTGCCTGGGATTGGTTCCTGCCTTGTGCCCTGTGTTGGCTGGGATTGGCTCCAGCAGACCCCCGTGACCCTGTGTTCGGATTCAGCGGGTTGGAAAATGGATGGATGGATGGATTGTCTAGTATATGGCAGCACGGTGGCGCAATGGGTAGCACTGCTGCCTCACAGTAAGGAGACCTGGATTCGCTTCCCGGATCCTCCCTGCGTGGAGTTTGCATGTTCTCCCCGTGTCTAAGTGGGTTTCCTCCCACTGTCCAAAGACATGCAGGTTAGGTGCACTGACGATCCTAAATTGTGCTTGGTGTGTATGTGCCCTGCAGTGGGCTGGCACCCTGCTCGGGGTTTGTTCCCTGCCTTGCACCCTGTGTTGGCTGGGATTGGCTCCAGCAGACCCCCGTGACACTGTAGGATATAGTGGGTTGGATAATGGATGGATGTCTTGTATATCCGTGATGTATCCACCACTTGATATTCCAAGCTTAGAACTGTGATTTTTAACATTAAAAAAATTACCTCATCACGTGTTTTAACCGCTTTTCCTGATGAGAGTCACGAAGGCAGCAGGCCAAGCAAATCAACCCAAGCTAAACATTCCAGCTCTTCCTGGAGGAATTTCCAGATCTATTAAATAAATTGACTTTTTTGAATGTTTGTCTCTGAGATTTGTTAATTGTCTTTGGAAAAGCTATTCTAACGGGAAACTGTTAACGTTTTAATACGAATGGCATATCAAGATCTTCTTTGTTGTCTAATGTTATCCGCGGAAGATTACCTTTCTTAATAATAATAATTCATTACAGTTTTATAACGCTTTTCTCAGTACTCAAAGCGCTATCCACACAGGGAGTAACCGGGAAGTGAACCCACAGTCTCCTTACTGCAAAGAAGCAGCACTACCACTGCGCCACCTGTGAGATAGATTGTGAGATTCTTAGATACATCCTTCTTTCAACAGTAATTCGGCCGGTGGAAGACCGGACGTTGTTAACTTTTATAGATATTATTCGTGAAATTGGAAGTTGTTGTTTTCATCTTACGCACCATCACCACCAACTGTTTCAGCACAGTCTATTGATATGCATTCAACCATTTTGCTGTGTTACTGATCGACATTTTTGGTGTAAATTTGTTAAACTTCCTCATTTCTAGGTGCTAGGATTGCCCATAATACGTCTTTTATAATTGGGAACTTAAAGTGAGGAAAACGTTGAAATTTATAAGAGCTGAGAGCGCAGGAAGTGTGTCTGACAAAAGCATTCACAAGACTGAGAGGTGAGAGTACCGTGGTCTTGTTTGAAAATGGTTGATAAGAGGGCATGACTTGAAAGAATCTCATGGCAATATTTTCGTCTCGCGGTACTTGAAAAAATCTTTTCCAAAAAGTCTCACCTCCTAAAAAGTCTTGTCGTGTCGAAAGATTTTTTTATATAGTAAAGAGATGTGCTTTTGGCTTACGCATTGTCTGAAAGTTTGTGTGATCTTCTAGCAAGTTCCAAAAATATTCCCATTTACTTGTTCACATTGTGAATAACCGAAACCGTGAGGTTCAAATTTGTGAATGTGAAGGAGCTACTGCAGATGAAAGTGTTAAAAAAATCTTTTCGTCCAAAAACTGAGGGGGCGGGACAATTCAGTTGAGAGACAACAACTCCTTTAACTCCGCCTCCACGGCACCGGCTCTGACCCAAAGTCATTCCCTGAAATTCTTGGTTTATTTAGCTCTACTGTATAAATAGTTCTTCATATTGCTTTTTAGCTGAGGTCCATTTGCATTGGTCACCTTTGTATAAACAGACCTCCATGATGTGATAAGCTGCTGAATACACTCGCACACGCACATGAGCGATAACAGAGGCAGCTTCCTTAGCAACCACTGCAATAGAAGGAAACTGACAACATCCCAAAATGCAACACTAGGAAAACAAGAATGATAAAAATTACTGTTTTGAAAAAAAAAAAACTAAACATCCATCCATCCATTTTCCAACCCACTGAATCCGAACACAGGGTCACGGGGGTCTGCTGGAGCCAATCCCAGCCAACACAGGGCAGGGACCAATCCCGGGCAGGGTGCCAACCCACCGCAGGACACACACAAACACCATGCATACACTAGGGCCAATTTAGAATTGCCAATCCACCTAACCAGCATCTCTTTGGACTGTGGGAGGAAACCCACGCAGACATGGGGAGAACATGCAAACTCCACGCAGGGAGAACCCAGGAAGCGAACCCGGGTCCCCAGGTCTCCCAACTGCGAGGCAGCAGCGCTACCCACTGCTCCACCGTGCCGCCCATAACTAAACAGATTTAGTTAAAAAAATTGTTAAAGTTAGATTTTTTTTAAATAAAGAGGAAACAATAGTGACTTCCTTAACAATCACAATGACAGAAGGAAATGGACAACTTCCTGTTACACAACACTGAATAATCAAGAATGATAAAACATATTGTTTTGATGAAAGCTAAATACATTAAATAAAATAGAGGAAAAGAGTGCTAACTTCCTTAGCAACCACTGCAATAGAAGAAAACTGACAACTTCCTGAAACGCAACACCTGGAAAGCAAAAATAATAAAAATTATTGTTTTGAAAATGCAAAACAGATTTAAAAAAAAACAAAGAGGAAAACATCCAACAGAACAAAACTGACAATTCATGAAACGTAACACTTGAAAAAGCAAAAATGATAAAAGTTATTGTTACGAAAAAACTGAACAGATTTAGTAAAAAAAGATGAAAAATTTAACGGATGCTAACTTCCTTAGCAACCGCTGTAAAAGAAGAAAACTGACAACTTCCTGATACACAACAGCAAAGAAGAATGATAAAAATGATTATATTGACAAAAGCTAAGCAAATAAAAAGAAAAAAGATACAAGAATACTATCTTCCTTAGCAATCCCTGTGACAGAACAATATTACTTGGAAACCAAGAATGATAATTATTGTTGTTTTGAAAACAAAAAAACAAAAAAACAAAAAAAAAAAAAAACTAAACAGAGTTAGTAAGAAAAAAGATGACAAATGAAAAGGATGTTAACTTCCTTAGCAACCATTGCAACTGAAGAAAACTTACAACTTCATGAAACGCAATACTTGGAAAGCAAGAATAATAAAAGTTACTAGCCAACGCCCGCTGTAGCATACGGTCGTGTAAGAATAGAAACGGAAAAGTAGAGAAAGGAATTCAGAAATCAGGAAGAAATAAATACTTCTGGGCGGCACGGTGGCGCAGTGGGTAGCACTGCTGCCTCGCAGTTGGGAGATCTGGGGACCTGGGTTCGCTTCCCGGGTCCTCCCTGCATGGAGTTTGCATGTTCTCCCCGTGTCTGCGTGGGTTTCCTCCCACAGTCCAAAGACATGCAGGTTAGGTGGATTGGCGAATCTAAATTGGCCCTAGTGTGTGCTTGGTGTGTGGGTGTGTTTGTGTGTGTCCTGCGGTGGGTTGGCACCCTGCCCAGGATTGGTTCCCTGCCTTGTGCCCTGTGTTGGCTGGGATTGGCTCCAGCAGACCCCCGTGACCCTGTGTTCGGATTCAGCGGGTTGGAAAATGGATGGATGGATGGATAAATACTTCTTGAAAGACGCAGTTGTGCACAGGTGTTTTGGTGGAGAAGACAGATAATGAGCCGAAAGATCTAACCCTAGAAAAAGCCACGTATAGCTGACCATGTCTGAAGACTGGTATCACGTCTGTGCTCTGGTCTTTGGGTATCCAACAGTGCATGTAGAATTTCCGGCCAAGCGGGATTACATGTGAAAGTGATAAATAAATCAGGCTTTCCGAATTTACGTACTATGGCCATGGCATCCTGATAGTTTTGTTGCATGTATCTTGGACTTCCTGGAAATATGGACGGTAATATGATCATTTTGCCTACACGTACGTTGTTATTTTCAGCATTTGCTTGCAGTGCGTCTGATAGTCCTTTGTATTGTTCCACGTGCAGATCTTGTTGATGTAATCTGAGATCATTGAGACGCGCGCCCTCCACTTTAACATCTACGACGTACTGTCGGAATAGTATGCCGCTGGAGTGCAAAATACTAAATGTATTCCTCATTGCTAATCTGTACGCGTAAAATTCGCATTGAGTACGCTTTATTCGCTTGGTGGTTCTTTTATCGGGAACATGTTGTAAATCTTTGTGCCAGCCAGTGTCTCCATAAGGGAATAAAAGTGAGTAAACCATAGGATCACAATTCATATTGAGCGTGGAAATAGTTGCCTATTGGATAGATGCAAATGTTCCTTTCGGCAGGGGGTTCGCCATCTTCTCTGACGAAAATCGCTGCAACATCGGTGTGACATGTCGGGGCATTGTATCGTTGTAAATCCTGCCTAGGGTTTTCCTTGAAAACCATTCGTACAGATGCTGTTGGATTGGACTGAGCGTTTTCATGCATGTGTTCGTATGATTTAGCGAAGGGGTTGATGGTTTTGAGCATGGAATCTAGCTGGAGAAGTACATTTTCGCTGCATGCAGAGTTTGCTTTATTTTGTAAGCGTACTTCAGTAGCTTGCACTGTGTCAAAAACATACAACTGTCCATATCCTGGAGAGGTAGAAGTGTTAGCGTATAGTGGAGAGATTTGGTGATAAATTTGCCCGTGTATTTTAAAGCAGTACGGTCCGTGGCCAGGAGGTTGAGTTATCTGTGCACCCATGAAAGCAAACGTTAGAGAAGAGTTGTATTCTCGAATATGTTCACGGTAATCTTTAGCTTCTGATGTTTGCTGTGTAAGAAGCTGTTGTAAAGACACAGGAGCTGCAGTCAACATGGGGAAGGGTATGGAAGAGGACGAATAGGAATTGAGAAATGTTGTGTCGGCTGCGTGTAGGCAGGACCAGTTTTGAAGTGGAAGCAGGACGAACCAGAAGAGAAATATATATATAAGAGATTGATATGAAAAAACCTTCCTTAGCAACTGCTGCAACAGAAGAAACCTGACAACTTCCGATAACACAACATCCAGCAAGCAAAAACTGCTAAAATTATGGTTTTGATGAAAGTTAAATGGATTAAAAAAATAAATACAAGACGAAAGGATGCTGACTTCCATAGCATCCAGTGCGATTAAAGGAAACCACCGACTTCCTGAAACACAACACAAAAGCAAGAATGATAAAAGTTATTGTTTTGACAAAAGCTAAACAGATTTAAAAAAAAAGAGGAAACGATAGTGACTTCCTTAACATCCTAAAACAGTGATAGAAGGAAATGGACAACTTCCTCTAACACAACACCAAGTAATCATCCATCCATCATCCAACCCACTATATCCTAACTACAGGGTCACGGGGGTCTGCTGGAGCCAATCCCAGCCAACACAGGGCACAAGGCAGGAACTGAGTAATCAAGAATGATAAAGCATATTGTTTTGATCAAAGCTAAATAGATTAAATAAAAAAAGAGGAAAAGACGGTAACTTCCTTAGCAACCACTGCAATTGACGAAAACTGACAATTTTCTGAAATGTAACACCTAGAAAGCAAAAACAGATAAAAATGATTGTTTCAAAAATGCAAAACAGATTAAAAAAATAAAGCGGAAAGGATGCTACCTTCTTTAGCAACCGCCACAATAGAAGAAAACTGACGAATCTCCAAAATGCAACACCAGACAGGCAAGAATGATAAAAATGATTGTATTGGCAAAAGCTGGACAGATTATAAATAAATAAATAAATAAATAAATAAATAAAAGAAAAAGTATGCTAACTTCCCTAGCAACTGTTGCGACAGAAGAAAACCATTGTCTTCCTGAAATGCAACACTTGGCACGCAAGAATTATAAAAATGATTGTATTGGCAAAAGCTGGGCAGATTATAAATAAATAAATAGATAAATAGATAAATAAATAAATAAATAAATAAATAAATAAAAGAAAAAGTATGCTAACTTCCCTAGCAACTGTTGCGACAGAAGAAAACCATTGTCTTCCTGAAATGCAACACTTGGCACGCAAGAATGATAAAAATGATTGTATTGGCAAAAGCTGGACAGATTATAAATAAATAAATAAATAAATAAATAAATAAATAAAAAAAAGAAAAAGTATGCTAACTTCCCTAGCAACTGTTGCGACAGAAGAAAACCATTGTCTTCCTGAAATGCAACACTTGGCATGCAAGAATGATAAAAATGATTGTATTGGCAAAAGCTGGGCAGATTATAAATAAATAAATAAATAAATAAATAAATAAATAAATAAAAGAAAAAGTATGCTAACTTCCCTAGCAACCGTTGCGACACAAGAAAACCATTGTCTTCCTGAAATGCAACACTTGGCACGCAAGAATGATAAAAATGATTGTATTGGCAAAAGCTGGACAGATTATAAATAAATAAATAAATAAATAAATAAATAAATAAATAAATAAAAAAAAGAAAAAGTATGCTAACTTCCCTAGCAACTGTTGCGACAGAAGAAAACCATTGTCTTCCTGAAATGCAACACTTGGCATGCAAGAATGATAAAAATGATTGTATTGGCAAAAGCTGGGCAGATTATAAATAAATAAATAAATAAATAAAAGAAAGAAAAAGTATGCTAACTTCCCTAGCAACTGTTGCGACAGAAGAAAACCATTGTCTTCCTGAAATGCAACACTTGGCATGCAAGAATGATAAAAATGATTGTATTGGCAAAAGCTGGACAGATTATAAATAAATAAATAAATAAATAAATAAATAAATAAATAAAAGAAAAAGTATGCTAACTTCCCTAGCAACTGTTGCGACAGAAGAAAACCATTGTCTTCCTGAAATGCAACACTTGGCACGCAAGAATTATAAAAATTATTGTGTTGGCAAAAGCTGGGCAGATTATAAATAAATAAATAGATAAATAAATAAATAAATAAATAAATAAATAAATAAAAGAAAAAGTATGCTAACTTCCCTAGCAACTGTTGCGACAGAAGAAAACCATTGTCTTCCTGAAATGCAACACTTGGCACGCAAGAATGATAAAAATGATTGTATTGGCAAAAGCTGGACAGATTATAAATAAATAAATAAATAAATAAATAAATAAATAAAAGAAAAAGTATGCTAACTTCCCTAGCAACTGTTGCGACAGAAGAAAACCATTGTCTTCCTGAAATGCAACACTTGGCACGCAAGAATGATAAAAATGATTGTATTGGCAAAAGCTGGGCAGATTATAAATAAATAAATAGATAAATAGATAAATAAATAAATAAATAAATAAATAAATAAATAAAAGAAAAAGAATGCTAACTTCCCTAGCAACCGTTGCGACAGAAGAAAACCATTGTCTTCCTGAAATGCAACACTTGGCACACAAGAATGATAAAAATGATTGCTTTGACAAAACCTAAACAGATTTAAAATAAGCAGGAAAGGATGGTAACTTTTCCGAGAACCTGACAACAACGAGCGTGTGTATTTATTTGTAAACTCCTCGGCTTCTCATTGTTTTCGATGTAGCAGGTGCGCTGCTAAAATATGAATTTCGTTTTAACAAAAATACAAGATTTACAGCGTAAGGCATGAATGAAACTGCATTCATTAAGGAGTGCAAGCGGACTCATTTTTCAATATTATCCCTTAAGCAAGGCAGCTTTCATCTGGATGAAGAACATTAGGCACATATATTAAATCCACCCATTGTAATCACTCGTCAGGGGGTAAGGAAGAAGGAAAAAATTGTATAAAACTGCTTACTTAAACCAAAGAAAAATGAGCAAAAAACAATAACCTTTACTCATATTACTCATATGCATGCTTTTTTTATTCTGTCTACACAGTTCCTAGCCGGTCAGAAATCATCCCGGGATGGGGTGCCAGCTTATCACAGGGCACTTGTCATGCACACACCATGATCACTCACGTCAGCCCAATTTTGAGTCAACAATTCACCTAATGTGGATATTTTTGGGATATAGGAGAGAAACCCGACATACACAGAACCAAAAAAACATTCACACTCCATATAATGTAATATAATGTAATGTTGATAATGAGTGTGCATAGGCATGTGCCCAGTGGGGTAGTGGGGTGAGGTGAGCAGAGGGGGGCCATTTGAGCTTTGACACTTAGGGGTAACATGGTGGTCCCAATCTATAATGGCCATACTGGACTTAAGACAACAACCTATCGTGTATGGGAGTCAGCCTATCAAAGAGAACACACACACACACACACATGCCCAGAGAAGGCAGTTTAGACAGGTCAAATCGAGCCTCTTTATTGTTATACCAGCCATACATCATATTGCAGCATACAGTGGTACGACATTACATTCCACAGGACTGCGGTGCAACATACAACAACAACAACATTTATTTCTATACCACATTTTTAAAGAAATGATGTAGCTCAAAGTGCTTTACATGATGAAGAAAGAGAAAAAAAGACAAAATAAATTAAAATTAGTCAATACTAATTAACATAGAATAAAAGTAAGGTCCAATGGCCAGAGAGGACAGAAAAAACAACGGTTGGAGAAAAAAATAAAATCTGTAAGGGTTCCAGGCCATGAGACCACCCAGCCCCTTCTAGGCATTCTACCTAACATCAATGACCTCAATCAGTCCTCATGGTATTCAGGGTTCTCATGGAAGAACTTGATGATGACGGTCATTTGGACTTCTGGCCTTTAATCCATCAATGTAGGGACATCACGGTGGTTTGATCAGGTGGTGGTGGCGCAGATCACCATGAATAATAATAATAATTAATTGAATATACAGAGCATCAGGATTAAATTAAGATGAAGCTATGAGAAAGCCATGTTAAAGTAATGAGTTTTTATCCGTTTTTTAAAGTGCTCCACCGTATTAGCCTGGTGAATTTCTATCGGTCAGCTATTCCAGATTTTAGGTGCATAACAGCAGAAGTTGCCTCACCACTTCTTTTAAGTTTAGCTCTTGGAATTCTAAGCAGACCCTCATTTGAAGATCTAAGGTTACGATTTGGAGTGTAAGGTGTCAGACATTCTGAGATACAGGATGGAGCGAGATTATTTAAGGCTTTGTAAACCATAAGCAGTATTTTAAAGTCAATTCTAAATGACACGGGTAACCAGTGTAACAACGTTAAGACTGGGGTGATGTGCTCAGATTTTCTTTTCCTAGTTAAGATTCTAGCAGCTGCATTCTGCACTCGTTGCAATCGAATGATGTCTTTTTTGGTGGTACTGAGAGGAGTGTGTTACAGTAATCTAGTCGACTGAAAACAGAATTGTGAACTAGTTTCTCAGCGTCTTGCAATGTTATAAGAGGTCTAACTTTTGCTATATTTCTTAAGTGAAAAAATGCTGTCCTAGTAATCCGATTAATAATCTGATTTAGGTCAGAATCAATAGTTACCCCTAAATTCTTAACATACACATAAACACAGGACAAGTACGGGGAGATTCACTCGAAAGAGGCCCCGAATATTCTGTAATAACTCTCGCTAGGATGAAGCAATCTGAACGAAACAACGTACAATGTGCACCTCAGTCTATGGAGCTTCGAACATCACTTTCAAGATGAAATGCATTAAAGTATGTTTATTACATTTTACAGACAAATCATTAATTTCATTTAAGTAATGAACACAGTTAATAATTACACACATGGGGGTGACATGGTGGTACAGCGGTAGCACTGCTGTCTCACAGGGAGTCACATCACTGGTATTCCCTGCCAGGAGTTTGCATGTTTTCCTGCTGGGTTTCCACCATGTGCTCCGGTTTCCTTCCAAAGATATGCAGATTTGGTGGCACTTAAATGATGCCAGTGTGTGTGTGTGTGTGTGCTTGTATTCACCTTGCGATGAGCTGATGCCCCGTCTAGGGATTGTTTCTCACTCGTGCCAAATGCTAGCTGGAATGGACACATCCCTGGATTGATGGATTTAATCATTAAACATCCTTTTCAAAGATATTGCAGTATGGTGTCCTCAGAATTTAATGGATGTTACAGGCAATTCGGGCGGCACGGTGGCGCAGTGGTAGCGCTGCTCCCTCGCAGTTAGGACACCTGGGTTCGCTTCCCGGGTGCTCCCTGCGTGGAGTTTGCATGTTCTCCCCGTGTCTGCGTGGGTTTCCTCCCACAGTCCAAAGACATGCAGGTTAGGTGGATTGGTGACTCTAAATTGGCCCTAGGGTGTGCTTGGTGTGTGGGTGTGTTTGTGTGTGTCCTGCGGTGGGTTTAGGTTTAGGTTTCTTTATTTAGTCATGTTTACACAGGAAAACATGAAATTGGCCTTCTCAGTTGCATCTAATAACAGGTAACAGACAGAATGAAATAAAACAGACAAATAGAAATAAGAAAGGTTAAGGTAAGGCAGTTAGATAAAACATATTTACACCAAAAAAAAAAAAGGTAACAGGATATATATCAAAACCTTAAACATTATCTCCGATATTTCTTATTGAAAAGTCGTATGGCACTAGGAAGAAAGGAGTTTCTGGAGCGATTTGTGTGGGTTTTCAAAGCAACTATCCTTCCTGATTTACTGAAGTTTAGTTCTACATGTAATGGATGTCTGTCATCAGTTGATATGATTTCCAGTTTCTTTAGCATTGCCCTCTGACACACACTAGTCAAATCATCTTCATCAGCTCCAATAACTTTAGCTGCATACTTCGTAATCTGCTGGAGCTTTTTTGAGTTTTGGTTTGTCAGACTATTAAACCAGGCAATGAAACTGAAAGTGATCACGGACTGGATCATACTACGATAGAAGGACAACATGAGGTCCTTGTCTACTTTAAATAGTTTGAGTTTATGGAGGAGAAATAAGTGCTGGTTGCATTTAGAAAATAATTTTTTTGTATTTGAATTCCAGTTAAGATTGTTATCTAGGTAAGTTCCTAAGTATTTATATTCATTCACTATTTCTACCTCCTCTCCCAGAACTACAATAGGTGAACATACAGATTTCTGTCTCTTAAAATCAAATATCATTTCTTTGGTCTTTTTTACATTCAGAGTGAGAGAGTTTTTATTGCACCAGTTTACCATACAGTCCACTTGATTTAGATAGTGGCTTTCATCCTCCCCAGATATGCATCCTATGATCATGGTGTCATCCGCATACTTAATAATGGAGCAGTGGTCATTGTTCTGTCTCAGGTCACTTGTGTACAGAGTAAACAGTAATGGTGATAAGACACACACAATAAGGAGCTCTGTTGTCCGGGGCTTTATGCCCCTGGTAGGGCCACCCAAGGCAAACTGGTCCTAGGTGAGGGATGAGACAAAGAGCGGTTAAACAAACCTCCTATGAAGAAAAACAATTTTGGACGGCGTTTTCCCTTGCCCGGACGCGGGTCACCAGGGCCCCACTCTGGAACCAGGCCTGGAGGTGGGGCTCGATGGCGAGCGCCTGGTGGCCGGGCCTGCACCCATGGGGCTCGGCCGGGCACAGCCCGAAGAGGCAACGTGGGTCCCCCTTCCCATGGGCTCACCACCTATGGGAGGGGCCAAGGAGGTCAGGTGCAGTGTGAGTTGGGTGGTGGCCGAAGGCGGGGACCTTGGCGGTCCGATCCTCGGCTACAGAAACTGGCTCTTGGGACGTGGAATGTCACCTCTCTGAAGGGGAAGGAGCCTGAGCTAGTGCGCGAAGTTGAGAGGTTCCGGCTAGATATAGTCGGACTCACCTCGACGCACAGCTTGGACTCTGGAACCAATCTCCTTGAGAGGGGCTGGACTCTCTACCACTCTGGAGTTGCCCCCGGTGAGAGGCGCCGAGCAGGTGTGGGTATACTTATTGCCCCCCAACTTGGAGCCTGTACATTGGGGTTTACCCCGGTGGACGAGAGGGTAGCCTCCCTTCGCCTTCGGGTGGGGGGAAGGGTCCTAACTGTTGTTTGTGCGTATGCACCGAACAGCAGTTCGGAGTACCCACCCTTTTTAGAGTCCCTGGAGGGGGTGCTAGAGGGCATACCTTCTGGGGATTCCCTCGTTCTGCTGGGAGACTTCAATGCTCACGTGGGCAATGACAGTGAGACCTGGAAGGGCGTGATTGGGAGGAATGGCCCCCCTGATCTGAACCCGAGCGGTGTTTTGTTATTGGACTTCTGTGCTCGTCACGGATTGTCCATAACGAACACCATGTTCAAGCATAGGGGTGTTCATATGTGCACTTGGCACCAGGACACCCTAGGCCTCAGTTCGATGATCAACTTTGTGGTCGTGTTGTCGGAGTTACGGCCACATGTCTTGGACACTCGGGTGAAGAGAGGGGCGGAGCTGTCAACTGATCACCACCTGGTGGTGAGTTGGCTTCGATGGTGGGGGAGGATGCCGGTCAGGCGTGGTAGGCCCAAACGTGTTGTTAGGGTCTGCTGGGAACGTCTGGCAGAGCCCCCTGTCAGAAGTAGCTTCAACTCCCACCTCCGGCAGAACTTCGACCACATCCCGAGGGAGGTGGGGGACATTGAGTCTGAATGGGCCATGTTCCGTGCCTCTATTGTTGAGGCAGCTGACCGGAGCTGTGGCCGTAAGGTGGTCGGTGCCTGTCGTGGCGGCAATCCCCAAACCCGCTGGTGGACACCGGCGGTGAAGGATGCCGTCAAGCTGAAGAAGGAGTCCTACAGGACCCTTTTGTCCTGTGGGACCCCGGAGGCAGCTGATAGGTACCGGCAGGCCAAGCGGAATGCGGCTTTGGTGGTTGCTGAGGCAAAAACTCGGGCGTGGGAGGAGTTTGGGGAGGCCATGGAGAATGACTTTCGGACGGCTTCGAGGAGATTCTGGTCCAACATCCGGCGTCTCAGGAAGGCGAAGCAGTGCAGTGTCAACACTGTATATGGTGGGGATGGTGTGCTGCTGACCTCGACTCGGGACGTTGTGGGTCGGTGGGGGGAATACTTCGAAGACCTCCTCAATCCCATTAACATGCCTTCCAATGAGGAAGCAGAGCCTGGGGACTCAGAGGTGGGCTCCCCCATCTCTGGGACTGAGGTCACCGAGGTGGTCAAAAAACTCCTTGGTGGCAGGGCCCCGGGGGTGGATGAGATACGCCCGGAGTTCCTCAAGGCTCTGGATGTTGTAGGACTGTCTTGGCTGACACGCCTCTGCAACATCGCATGGACATCAGGGACAGTGCCTCTGGATTGGCAGACCGGGGTGGTGGTCCCCCTCTTTAAGAAGGGGGATCGGAGGGTGTGTTCCAACTACAGAGGGATCACACTCCTCAGCCTCCCTGGAAAAGTCTATTCAGGGGTCCTGGAGAGGAGGGTCCGTCGGATAGTCGAGCCTCGGATTCAGGAGGAACAGTGTGGTTTTCGTCCTGGTCGCGGAACAGTGGACCAGCTCTATACCCTTAGCAGGGTCCTGGAGGGTGCATGGGAGTTTGCCCAACCAGTCTACATGTGTTTTGTGGACTTAGAAAAGGCATTCGACCGTGTCCCTCGGGGAATCCTGTGGGGGGTACTCCGAGAGTATGGGGTACCGGGCCCCCTGATAAGGGCTGTTCAGTCCCTGTACGATCGGTGCCAGAGCCTGGTCCGCATTGCCGGCAGTAAGTCGAACCCGTTTCCAGTGAGAGTTGGACTCCGCTAGGGCTGCCCTTTGTCACCGATTCTGTTCATAACTTTTATGGACAGAATTTCTAGGTGCAGCCAGGGTGTTGAGGCGGTCCGGTTTGGTGGGCTCAGGATTGGGTCACTGCTTTTTGCAGATGATGTTGTCCTGTTTGCTTCATCAGGCCGTGATCTTCAGCTCTCTCTGGATCGGTTCGCAGCCGAGTGTGAAGCGGCTGGGATGAGAATCAGCACCTCCAAATCCGAGACCATGGTCCTCAGCCAGAAAAGGGTGGAGTGCCCTCTCAGGGTTGGTAGCGAGATCCTGCCCCAAGTGGAGGAGTTCAAGTATCTCGGGGTCTTGTTCACGAGTGAGGGAAGAATGGAGCGTGAGATCGACAGGCGGATCGGTGCGGCATCCGCAGTAATGCGGGCATTGCATCGGTCTGTCGTGGTGAAAAAGGAGCTGAGCCGCAAGGCGAAGCTCTCAATTTACCAGTCGATCTATGTTCCTACCCTCACCTATGGTCATGAGCTATGGGTAGTGACCGAAAGAACGAGATCGCGAATACAAGCGGCTGAAATGAGTTTCCTCCGCAGGGTGTCTGGGCTTTCCCTTAAAGATAGGGTGAGAAGCTCAGTCATCCGAGAGGGGCTCAGAGTAGAGCCGCTGCTCCTCCGCATCGAGAGGAGTCAGATGAGGTGGCTCGGGCATCTGATCAGGATGCCTCCTGGACGCCTCCCTGGTGAGGTGTTCCGGGCACGTCCAACCGGGAGGAGGCCCCGGGGAAGACCCAGGACGGGAAGTCTTGGCATCTCTGCTCAAGCTGCTGCCCCCGCGACCCGACCTCGGATAAGCGGGAGACAATGGATGGATGGATGGATGGACACACACCCCTGTGGACTTCCTGTGTTTGAATGAATGGCTATTGAAAAAGTGTCCAGGGTTGGTACCCTGCCCGGGATTGGGTCCTGCCTTGTACCCTGTGTTGGCTGGGATTGGCTCCAGCAGACCCCCGTGACCCTGTGTTCGGATTCAGCGGGTTGGAAAATGGATGAATGGATGGATGGATGGATGGTTCCAGGCAATTCACAACACAGCGAAGCCGAAAATGTTCTCACCGTGATGATATCTCGCACTGCCACCTGGTGGATTCTTCCAGATTTACGTAAAGTACACACGCGAGTATAAACAGTACAATGCTTGCGTAGCAGGAGCATGTGTCGCGTCGAGTCGCGTGAAGTATAAACCTGGCCCTAGACTCCAACATGCGTCCCCTGGCGGCACCCACGGCACCCAGCAGGGCTGTGTTTCCGAACTCCATGTCCCATAGTGCCCTGGGACACTGCTGCAGTCCAGGGGAGGCATCTTGGAGGGAGGCAGCGTCCTAGAAAAACTGCCTTCCCTCATCCTTCGATCTTAGGGGCGTACAGGCCGTCTCTTACACCTTCTGTACACACTACTAACGGATAACTCCAAAACCTTACTCCACCCTCCTTGGCACGCTGCAATACGCACTGTGATGTTATGATCTTTTTGAAGCAACAGGGAGTTGGGGCTCTCCATGAAGTCTTGATCGTGTGGAAACATGTAGTTCTGATCATGTCAAAGCTAAACTTTGAGGGGTTGGTCACTGTGCAGTCCCAATTGCGTCAAAGCAATAACTGGATCCCCATGAAGTCTTGATCATGTCGAAGCATGTAGTTTCGTTCCATCAAGTCCATGAAATGGACGGTTTTCCACAACTGCAAAAGTGAGTGCAGCCAAAGGTCTCAAAATGTTGGTACCGTACCTTTTTATAATTTAGGTTTTTCTGTACTACCGCCTCACCCTAGAGTACATAAAGGCAAACTGGAGATGTCAATGTTGGTGGCTTCAAA
Organism: Erpetoichthys calabaricus; assembly: GCF_900747795.2. Classification (NCBI taxonomy): domain Eukaryota; kingdom Metazoa; phylum Chordata; class Cladistia; order Polypteriformes; family Polypteridae; genus Erpetoichthys; species Erpetoichthys calabaricus. Next base: position 52,197,023 of record NC_041404.2, read on the forward strand.
TAGCCCAATTGTAGCCTCTCGAAGGGCTTCATAATGACAGGTGGAAGAGCTACAGGGTAACCGTCATTTAGAATTGTCAATGAACTAAAAACCATTCATGTGATGTCGTGGAAGGAGAATCCGAGAGAAACCTAAGAATGGAAGAACCTACAGACTCCACACAGACGCTGGATGTGACAGGCAGCAGGACCAACCAAAGCGTCTGCTGCATTTGTGATTAAAATGGAAATAAGGGACTGGATACATGAATTATGAACTTCAGCTGTTGCTCTTTACCGTCAACGTCCCCACTTTCTGATCATTTTATAACACGACTTGCATTTGTGAGGAAGCCACCACCACGATGGAGGTGCCAGTGAGTACTCCCTGTCCCCCTCCTTCATTGCTTGTCGCAGAACGCCTTTACTGACTTTGAGACTGCTTAATTATGCTATGAATATTTTGTTTTTAAATATTTAGGGTTAAGAATTGCAGCATACTGGGAGGCCAACAATTAACACATTAATGAAGCATGAAGTAATAAAGTGGGGAGGAATCGGCCCGTTTTAGACGACACGAGCGATTTCCATAAACCGCACGCATCTGTTCTCATCCGCACGCTCCTTTCCTTATGGAGCCATTTTTCATTTCATGCTGATTACGAAGCAGCTTCTGAAATGTGACAGCTTGATGACTGTGCCGGGACAAATATTGAAATGAATCACCGTCAGAAACATGACGCTTTTATAATTATACAAAGAGATGCAAAACCTCCAATAAATGTATATGGATTCCGCTGCAAAAGATGTAGTATAAAGTTAAGAAAAAAAAAATAGAAAAGAAAAGAAATTCTCGAGCCAGACAAACAGATGCGGTTTTATAAGGACTACCATTTTTAAGGAAGCCTGGCCAAGGTTCGTGGAATTTTTATGTTCTGCCCTTGTATGTGGAAATAAACGGTGCTATAAAAATGAAAGAGGTTGACAACACTGCGACTTCCATTCCTGCATTAAGAATTAGAAAACGTGTGCACAGGACAATCACCTTTAAGAAGGATTCACCAAGGTTCTTCAAAATTTTCATTTGCTGTCCATAGCTTTCCAAATGGAAATGAAAGGCACTATTGAAGATGTACACAGCTCCACAACTTCCATGGCCTGCTTTATGGAAGGCAAAAGTTATGTATTTAAATTATGACCATCATTTTTAAGAAGGTACGCCTTAAGGTTCCTTAAGGGGCGGGGCCACCTGCCAATCACCACCAGGAACGGCCCTCCATCCTATTTAAGGAAGGGCCTCCCATAATTCCTTGTGGTTCATTGAATGTGCCAGGACTCAAGAGTTATTGTAAATTTACTTTGCTATGATATGTACACCCAACCCACTGGGGGGGGGGGGGGGGTGGGGGGGGGGTCTCTCTATGAAATTCCCCTCCCAAGGTTTATTCCATTTTTTTTTCCTACAAGTTTTGTTTGGGATTTTTTGAGTCAAAGCTCGGGGGGCTGTCAAACAACAGGGCCTGTCAAAGTCCCTTTTGAGCTACACAAGAAATACAATACAATATAATACAGTTTATTTTTCGTATAGCCCAAAATCACAGAAGAAGTGCCGCAATGGGCTTTAACAGGCCCTGCCTCTTGACAGCCCCCCAGCCTTGATTCTCTAAGAAGACAAGAAAAAACTCCCAAAAAAACCTTGTAGGGAAAAAATGGAAGAAACCTCGGGAAAGGCAGTTCAAAGAGAGACCCAATTCCAGGTAGGTTGGGCGTGCAGTGGGTATCAAAAAGAAGGGGGTCAATACAATACAATGCAATACACAGAACAGAACAAATCCTCAATACAGTATAAAAATAAAAATTTTAGAAGTACGGAGTAGAATTTAACAGTAGATGATATCACATAATATGATTTGGATTTGTTTAGAGTCCTGGAGACCTCATTCATCAAGCTGCCTCCCACATTTGGCCATTCCACTGCTGAAATAGCGCTAATCCGATGAAAGGACCCCACTTTCCCATGATTCCTGCGATCCTCCATCAGGGATGACTTTACCTTAGGCAGGCAAAACAACTTGGCAGGTGGGCCGTGGGCACCAAGTGCCACATTTGAGTACTGACAAGAGAAACAGAACAGGTGAGGGTTAGTATCCAATTCTAACTATTGTGTTACTTGTGTTTAAGTGCTAATGACTGACAACAGAGATGCAGTCTGTACAGTTGATCAGCAGCTCTAGTCAGGGTGTGCTAAACTGAAGTTGTGAGTCTTAAAAGCTGAGACTGAAGGGGCATCTCTTATAGTAGCAGGCAGACCATTCCACAGTTTTGGGGCCCTGTAACTAAAAGCTTGACCTCCCACTGTTATTTTATTAATTCTTGGAATCATAAGCAGACCAGCATCTTGAGATCTTAATGTGCGCTCTGGTTTGTAAGTCATGATAAGTTCAGACAAGTAAGCAGAACCTCGACCATTTAATGCTTTATATGTTAAAAGAGGGATTTTGAAATCTGCCCTAAACTTAACCAGGAGCCAGTTTAAGGATTTAAGAACTGGAGTTATGTGTTTGTATTTTCTTGTTCTTGTAATAATTCTTGTTGTTGTTGCATCCTTGTTAGGTCTATTGTCTTAACAAGCCTTGTCAGCCCATAAGAAACCTACCAGAGTAGGCAGTATCCACATAGCCCAACACTGTAGACAGTACAGGTGGGCAGTTACCCTGAGGGGCTCAGTTTGACTGCATGTTTTTTGTTTCTCAAGGTTTTATGTTTGACATTGGAATGTAAAATGTGATGGTGTTATCGTCCTCACAACTCCATAACGCTTGTGACTATTGACCTTTCATGCAGCTTATTTGCTTGATGTATCTCATTGATTGGTGGTAAATTTTTTAATTGGATTCAATTTAATTTACAATGGGATCTAATTTATTATTATTTTTTTCCAGTAGGGTCCATCGACAATGTCCATGCTAGCCAACTCCTAACCCAGGGTCGTGGTAAACCAGTGCCAGTCTTGGACTTGCTGGGTGCAAGGCAAGAACCCACCCTGCCCATTAATTTTATTATGATGCAGTAGGCACAGCACTCCATCCTAACATAACATGATATTCTGAAAGCCGCTTAATCCAGTCTTCAGTGTTGTGTGGAGTTGTAACCACAACTTAAGAAAATAGCCCCCTTCAGTATGTGAGCCCTACTAGGTTAATTTTTCCTTGAAAGTACATTTAAAAATTCTCCTTTAACAACTTTTATTTATAAGGTCTAGGCTTCCTTTAAGCACTTAAAGCAATACTTAACATGTAGTAAGCAACCGCTCTGAAAATTACAATTAATTAAATGATTAATAATTAAATGGATTTACTCTTGGTTCAAGCTGAGCAAAAAGCAAACCTGTGTTATTTAATTAAGGGAACTCTAATCCCCTGAAATGGTTTTGCATGGGCTTATTTTCATTGCATATCAAGTGTTGACACAAAGGGGAAATTAACTTTCAAAACTTAATAGACGATGGAGGAAAACGTATTGGATTTTCACAAAACACTGGTTATTAAAAGCACATCGTTTATTTCTGCAACACAATGAACATATTGAAAAGTTTGTTTTTTTTTCAATCCCATTCTTATTACTTTTCATTTTCCCCTGTGTCTCTATTTATAGACGCCTTTTATTCACCGGCTTTACGCTTTCAGCCAAATAGGAATGTGATGGCACCGTGATTTGTGAGAGACGGCATCACAGCTGCCAGGTTACTTGCTGCCTGTGTGGCGTTTCCGGGTTCTCCCTGTATCTGTGTGTTCTTTTATTTTATTTATGGATGTTCCATGAATGTTCTACAACAACAACAACATTTATTTCTATAGCACATTTTCATACAAACAGTGTAGCTCAAAGTGCTTTACATGATGAAGAAAGAGAAAAAAGACAAAATAAATAATTAAAATTAGGGAACACTAATTAACATAGAATAAAAGTATGGTCCGATGGCCAGGGAGGACAGAAAACACAAAAAAAACTCCAGGAGAAAAAAATAAAATCTGCAGGGGTTCTGAGGCCACGAGACCACCAAGCCCCCTCTAGGCATTCTACCTAACATAAACTACCTCAATCAGTCCAATGGATTTTGTTTATGGATTTTTTATTTTTGTTTTCGTTAGTTTAGGCTAACTGGAGACTTTAAGCAATAAGCAGAACCTAAGAAGGATTGGCACCCCATTCAGATTTTATGTCTGATACTGCCAGGATTGGTGCTGCCAACCATTCAACCCTGAATTGAGTTAAGATGGATTGAGAATTGTACAGTGTATTCAAATCATGTCCTGTATATCAGTATCATGATCTCCAAGGTTGATTTCAAAATGTGTTTGATAGGGCCAGGATTGGTAGTGCTGCCCTGTACAATCCCTGAAATGAATTACCGTATATACTCGCAGATAAGTTCTTCCGTGGATAAGTTGGGGCTTGATTTTATTATATAATTTCAGGTATTTTATAATGTTGGTCGTATCAGTCGATTGCGGAAAGCGCTATTGGTCCATGGGATTACGATATGCTAACGCCAACCTGAGAGAGTAACCACGGAGCACAAATCCATCCATCCATCCATCCATTGTCTCCCACTTATCCGAGGTCGGGTCGCGGGGGCAGCAGCTTGAGCAGAGATGCCCAGACTTCCCTCTCCCCGGCCACTTCTTCCAGCTCTTCCGGGAGAATCCCAAGGCGTTCCCAGGCCAGTCGAGAGACATAGTCCCTCCAACGTGTCCTGGGTCTTCCCCGGGGCCTCCTCCCGGTTGGACGTGCCCGGAACACCTCACCAGGGAGGCATCCAGGAGGCATCCTGATCAGATGCCCGAGCCACCTCATCTGACTCCTCTCGATGCGGAGGAGCAGTGGCTCTACTCTGAGCCCCTCCCGGATGACTGAGCTTCTCACCCTATCTTTAAGGGAGAGCCCAGACACCCTGCGGAGGAAACTCATTTCAGCCGCTTGTATTCGCGATCTCGTTCTTTCGGTCACTACCCATAGCTCATGACCATAGGTGAGGATAGGAACATAGATCGACTGGTAAATTGAGAGCTTCGCCTTGCGGCTCAGCTCCTTTTTCACCACGACTGACCGATGCAGCGCCCGCATTAGTGCGGATGCCGCACCGATCCGCCTGTCGATCTCACGCTCCATTCTTCCCTCACTCATGAACAAGACCCAGAGATACTTGAACTCCTCCACTTGGGGCAGGATCTCGCTACCAACCCTGAGAGGGCACTCCACCCTTTTCCGGCTGAGGATCATGGTCTCGGATTTGGAGGTGCTGATTCTCATCCCAGCCGCTTCACACTCGGCTGCAAACCGATCCAGAGAGAGCTGAAGATCACGGCCTGATGAAGCAAACAGGACAACATCATCTGCAAAAAGCAGTGACCCAATCCTGAGCCCACCAAACCGGACCCCCTCAACGCCCTGGCTGCGCCTAGAAATTCTGTCCATAAAAGTTATGAACAGAATCGGTGAGAAAGGGCAGCCCTAGCGGAGTCCAACTCTCACTGGAAACGGGTTCGACTTACTGCCGGCAATGCGGACCAAGCTCTGGCAACGATCGTACAGGGACTGAACAGCCCTTATCAGGGGGTCCGGTACCCCATACTCTCGGAGTACCCTCCACAGATTTCCCCGAGGGAAACGGTCGAATGCCTTTTCCAAGTCCACAAAACACATGTAGACTGGTTGGGCAAACTCCCATGCACCCTCCAGGACCCTGCTAAGGGTATAGAGCTGGTCCACTGTTCCGCGACCAGGACGAAAACCACACTGTTCCTCCTGAATCCGAGGCTCGACTATCCGACGGACCCTCCTCTCCAGGACCCCTGAATAGACTTTTCCAGGGAGGCTGAGGAGTGTGATCCCTCTGTAGTTGGAACACACCCTCCGATCCCCCTTCTTAAAGAGGGGGACCACCACCCCGGTCTGCCAATCCAGAGGCACTGTCCCTGATGCCCATGCGATGTTGCAGAGGCGTGTCAACCAAGACAGTCCTACAACATCCAGAGCCTTGAGGAACTCCGGGCGTATCTCATCCACCCCTGGGGTCCTGCCACCAAGGAGTTTTTTGACCACCTCGGTGATGGAGCACAAAGCCTTTTTTTAATGTATTGTGCCTATGTGACCACACAGTAATACCTGAACTATTCTGAAGTGACGTTTGCACTGTTTTGTGTTTTTTGTATCTCACACCCTCATACACCTTTATCATAAGAACGTCTCTTATCTACGATGGAGCGTTCAATCAGAAGAAAATATGAAGCTGGTTTTAAATTAAAAGAAATTGATAACTGCGCCGCTGCAACAAAACTCATTGTGTCCCAGAAACTTGTGCGAGATTGAAGGAAGCAAGAACATATAAAAAAAAAAAATCTAAGTGTCGTTTATTTGAACGGGTGTACAAGTCGGGGTCTGATTTTATGACCGATTTTTCGGGTTTCAAGACCCGACTTATACATGAGTATATACAGTAAGAAGGTTTAAGAAGATGGATAGATGGATGGATGGGAATGTTATGTAAGTTACAGTGTATTAAAATCATGGCTCATGATGATGGTCCAGGTTAGTTTTGTCCAGGGTTAGTTCCAGGAAGTTGAGTGATACAGGTAGGACTGGCTCTGGCCCTGCAGCAAACCCAGTTTGAGTGTAATCAAATCATGTCCTGTAATGGACCGGCATATGGTCAGGATTGATGCTGGTCCCCCATGCAAACCTAAATTGAACCGGGCAGGTCTGAGATTGTAATGTTTGTTACAGCATTCTGACATCATAGTCTGTGATGGATGGGCATCCTATCCAGGGTTAGATCCTGGAAGGTTTCTGATATGCCCCGGACGGGCTCTGGTCCCCTGTGCAACCATGAGTAGAATTAAGATGGATGAAGATGATGAAAGGATAGATGAATGGATGAGAATATTATGTAAGTTGCAGTGTATTGAAATTAAGGCTTGTGATGGAAGAACTTTTGTTATCAGATGAAGTGCAGGCTGGCCCTGGTAGAGAGAGTTCAGCCACATGAATGTTGGGAGAATGTGTAGCGGAATGTCTCCTATATTCAAATGGTTAACAAAATAACAGTTGGAAGTTAAACTTTTAGTTACAGGCCCCCAAAACTGTGGAATGGCCTGCCTGATAATATAAGGGGAGCTTTTAAATCTCAGCTGAAGACTCGCAGCTTCAGTTCAGCATACCCTGACTAGAGCTGCTGATTAGCTGTGACTACTGAATGTCTGTTGTTAATCATTAGTAACTAAAATATAAGTAATACAGTATTTATAAATTGTTACTAACCATCTTCTATACTGTTTCTCTTCTCTGCATCCTCATATGGCACTTGGTGACACTGCTCTACAGCCAAGATGTTGGCAAGATTTTGGAAAAGTCATCTCAGATAAAGGAGCACTGGAATCCTCAGGTAGAAGGGTCCTTATATCTGATTGGCCAGCCCAGCACTGACTCAGCTGTAGAATGGCCAAAATCAGCTTGTTGACCGAGGTCTCCAGTTCTCTGACTCTGTCCGGCTTGTCTCTGACTCCTTTTCTACAATCTGGTCGTGGTTCTACAATTAACATCTCATCCAGGTTTGGTTCCTGTCTGGTGTTAGATAGTTTAAAATTACAAATCAAACACTTCAGACATGATCAAAGTGCATATTGCAGACTTTCATTTAAAGGGATTTGCATAATATTTCAATCACATCATCTCATGTAGAAATGACAATTTTTGGATACAGCAATGGCAGGTCTATTAAAGCCGTTGTTATATTTAGCTATTTGTCGCGTATCCCTCATATGCAATGACTGCTTGAAGTCTGCAATTCATAGACATCACCAAGTGCTGAGGGCCTTCTCTGATGATGCTCTCTAATGTCACCATCTTCAGCTCCTGCTTGTTTTGGGGCGGCTGGTGCCCATGAGTTTTCTTTTCAGCATATGGAAGGCCTGCTCAATAGAATTTCAATTGGGTGACTGGCTTGGCCATTCATGAATTTTCCATTTTTTAGCTTTGATAAACTCCTGTGTTGCCTCAGCAGTCTGTTTGGCTTATTGTCTTCTTGTAGGAGGAAGTGCCGTCCAGTGTGTTTGGAGGCCTTTACTGGCACTTGAGCAGATCAGATGTCCAAGCCATAACACCCCCACCGCCATGTTAAACAGATGAGGTGGTCTGCTTTGTATCTCAGGCAGTTGTCATCTCCCCACTCTGCTCTCGCCATCACTCTGATGAGGTTCATCTTTGTCTCATCTGTCCACAAGAACTTTTCCCAGAATTCTGCAGGCTCTTTGAAGTCCTTTGTCACAAACTGTCATCTGTTTTTGTGGTTTGCATCTTGCAGTGTGTCCTCTGTGTGTCTGTTCATGAAGTCTGCTGTTGAGAGTCGTCTCTGACACGTCCACATCGGCCCCCTTGACGACTCTTTCTGATCTGTCATACAGGCATTTGCGGCTTTTTCTTGACCATAGTGAGGATTCTTTTGTCATCAGCAGTGGAGGTCTTCCTTGGCCTAACAGTGTCTTTTCGATTACTGAGCTTACCAGTGTGTTCTTTCTTCTTCATGGAATTCCAGACAGTTGATTTACGTCATCCATACTACGTCTGATGTCTCTGGTGATGTTGAAAAGCTTCACATCAGCAGTGATGACAAAGTGAATTTGTCTTCAGGCAACGAAACTGAAAGCGATTCTGATGAAGCCGAGAGTGATGCTTAATCATGCTTGGGTTTCTGTTGGCCCTGATTCAGATAAACTAGGACCATCTCTTATGGATTTGTGGGGCAAGCAAGAATAAAAGTGAACGTTGTTGGAGATGGACATGTGGGGGCAGCTCTGTTAGCAGCGTTGTTTTTTTATCCTTTTTTTTTTATATCATTCTGAGATATCCCGTATTTACTCATCCCAAAAGGACTTAATAATATCACATGCAAGTACAAATAAGCATAAGCAGCAAACAAAGGTTTCAGAAGGAAAAAGGAAAAGGATAAGGCAGCAAAAGCCTCATCAAAGTCTAAACCGGCCTCAAGTTCATGGTACGCCTCCCAGAGATGGACCTGGAACAGACGGGCGAAGGTATGGACCTTCCAGGATCTAACGCTGCAGCATCAACTCCAGATGAGAGTGAAACTGCAGGTGAGGAGGGTAAGGAGTATTCGTAGATTCCAGGAGGACTATTGGATCCAAAGCATGGCCTTTTCATCCCCACTGTCAACTTCAGCTAATACCCCTGCAAGTCTGCATCATCGTCCCCTACTGGACTCACAATTCGACCTACAAAGATTGGGGAGATCGAAACGCATTCTCCTAAGGTAGTGATTGCCTATCTCTTGGGCATAAATGATATAAGGCAAGATAATAAGAAGGACAATAGGGAAATCAAGAAAGAAATAAGGGTGCTAAACAAGAAAAATGAGAAACAGTACCAGGATATAAAAGACCTGGAGATACATTTAAGTTCACTACAACTTTTACAGAGATGCTACGAAAAAATGACGAAAAAAATACCGGAAAATGCAGGTAAGTTAGAGAGTAAAATCAGCAAATATAAAGTTCTTTTTCAACAAAATTTTGCTGTCTGCATGAAAAAAATTAAACAAGATGTGAATAGATGGTCTTAAGATGACCATAGTTCCCAAGCTGCTCTTCCTATTTCAAAGCATCCCCGTATACATTAACAAATAATTCTTTAAGAAATTAGACTCAATCATAACTTATTCTTTTTGTAATTCGAATCATCCACGGATCCAAAGGGCAACCCTACAACGACTTAAAGCAGAAGGTGGCACGGCACTACCTAAGTATTCATTTTATTACTGGGCGGTAAATACCAGTGCATCCGTAAAGTATTCACAGCGCATCACTTTTTCCACATTTTGTTATGTTACAGCCTTATATCAAAATGTATTAAATTCATTTTTTTCCTCAGAATTCTACACACAACACCTGATAATGACAACGTGAAAAAAGTTTACTTGAGGTTTTTGCAAATTTATTAAAAATAAAAAAAACTGAGAAATCCCATGTACATAAGTATTCACAGCCTTTGCTCAATACTTTGTCGATGCACCTTTGGCAGCAATTCCAGCCTCAAGTCTTTTTGAATATGATGCCACAAGCTTGGCACACCTAACCTTGGCCAGTTTCGCCCATTCCTCTTTGCAGCACCTCTCAAGCTCCATCAGGTTGGATGGGAAGTGTCGGTGCACAGCCATTTTAAGATCTCTCCAGAGATGTTCAATCGGATTCAAGTCTGGGCTCTGGCTGGGCCACTCAAGGACATTCACAGAGTTGTCCTGAAGCCACTCCTTTGATATCTTGGCTGTGTGCTTAGGGTCGTTGTCCTGCTGAAAGATGAACCGTTGCCCCAGTCTGAGGTCAAGAGTGCTCTGGAGCAGGTTTTCATCCAGGATGTCTCTGTACATTGCTGCAGTCATCTTTCCCTTTATCCTGACTAGTCTTCCAGTCCCTGCCACTGAAAAACATCCCCACAGCATGATGCTGCCACCACCATGCTTCACTGTAGAGATGGTATTGGCCTGGTGATGAGCGGTGCCAGGTTTCCTCCAAACGTGACGCCTGGCATTCACACCAAACAGTTCAATCTTTGTTTCATCAGACCAGAGAATTTTCTTTCTCATGGTCTGAGAGTCCTTCAGGTGCCTTTTGGCAAACTCCAGGCGGGCTGCCATGTGCCTTTTACTAAGGAGTGGCTTCTGTCTGGCCACTCTACCATACAGGCCTGATTGGTGGATTGCTGCAGAGATGGTTGTCCTTCTTGAAGGTTCACCTCTCTCCACAGAGGACCTCTGGAGCTCTGATAGAGTGACCATTGGGTTCTTGGTCACCTCCCTGACTAAGGCCCTTCTCCCCCGATCGCTCAGTTTAGATGGCCGGCCAGCTCTAGGAAGAGTCCTGGTGGTTTCAAACTTCTTCCACTTATGGGTGATGGAGGCCACTGTGCTCATTGGGACCTTCAAAACAGCAGAAATTTTTTTGTAACCTTCCCCAGATTTGTGCCTCGAGACAATCCTGTCTCGGAGGTCTACAGACAATTCCTTTGACTTCATGCTTGGTTTGTGCTCTGACATGAACTGTCAACTGTGGGACCTTCTATAGACAGGTGTGTGCCTTTCCAAATCATGTCCAGTCAACTGACTTTACCACAGGTGAACTCCAATGAAGCTGCAGAAACATCTCAAGGATGATCAGGGGCAACAGGACGCAGCTGAGCTCAATTTTGAGCTTCACGGCAAAGGCTGTGAATACTTATGGACATGTGCTTTCTCAGTTTTTTCATTTTTAATAAATTTGCAAAAACCTCAAGTAAACTTTTTTCATATTGTCATTATGGGGCGTTGTGTGTAGAATTCTGAGGAAAAAAATTAATTTAATCCATTTTGGAATAAGGCTGTAACATAACAAAATGTGGAAAAAGTGATGCTCTGTGAATACTTTCCAGATACACTGTAAATCATTCTTGAGGCAGATTGAAGACTTAAGTGCCAGCTTAAGTGAAACATTAAAGAAAACATACAAAGTAATTGTGACACAAACACTGACTTAATCAGTTTAATTGTGAAAAGATGCCGACGACAGAAGAGAAGAAGCGGGCCGTTAGGGTGGAGAAAATGAGCTGCTGAGGAAGGAGCAAGCGCATCAACCTTTGAGCAAACGAATGCTAAATGTACAGAGAAAGAGGAGGAAATCTATAAGCCAAGTGGATTCACTGTACATTATCGTGAAGTACGCCATTACTGGTTACACATAATATGCTACCGTGGCTGTCCATTTGTCGGTCCAGGATTTTAAATCACCTGTAGCTTGTAAATCGTTTGACCTATTGACTTGAAATGTGGTACACATATACTACATAACCTCTACTGTCCAATTTCAGGGTGATGATTTTTATTACTTTTTTTATTCCATCCATCCATCCTCTTCCACTTATCCGAGGTCGGGTCACGGGGTCAGCAGCTTGAGCAGAGATGCCCAGACTTCCCTCTCCCCGGCCACTTCTTCTAGCTCTTTCGGGAGAATCCCGAGGCGTTCCCAGGCCAACTGGGAGACATAGTCCCTCCAGCGTGTCCTTGTTCTTCCCCGGGGCCTCCTCCCGGTTGGACATGCCGGGAACACCTCACTAGGGAGGCGTCCAGGAGGCATCCTGATCAGATGCCCGAGCCACCTCATCTGACTCCTCTCGATGTGGAGGAGCAGCGGCTCTACTCTGAGCTCCTCCCGGATGACTGAGCTTCTCACCCTATCTTTAAGGGAGAGCCCAGACACCCTGCGGAGGAAACTCATTTCAGCCGCTTGTTTTCACAATCTCGTTCTTTCGGTCACTACCCATAGCTCATGACCAACGGTGAGGGTAGGAACATAGATCGACTGGTAAATCGAGAGCTTTGCCTTATGGCTCAGCTCCTTTTTCACCACAACAGACCGATGCAGAACCCGCATCACTGCGGACACCGCACCGATCTGCCTTTCGATCTCACGCTCCATTCATCCCTCACTTGTGAACAAGACCCTGAGATACTTGAACTCCTCCACTTGGGGCATGATCACGCTACCAACCCCCAACCCTGAGAGGGCACTCCACCCTTTTCCGGCTGAGGACCATGGTCTCGGATTTGGAGGTGCTGATTCCCATCCCAGCTGCTTCACACTCAGCTGCGAACCGATCCAGAGACAGCTGAAGATCACAGCCTGATGAAGCAAACAGGACAACATCATCTGCAAAAAGCAGTAACCCAACCCTGAATCCACCAAACCGGACCCCCTCAACACCCTGGCTGCGCCTAGACATTCTATCCAAAGTTATGAACAGAATCGGTGACAAAGGGCAGCCCTGGCGGAGTCCAACTCTCACTGGAAACGGGTTCGACTTACTGCCGGCAATGCGGACCAAGCTCTGACACCGGTTGTACAGGGACCGAACAGCCCTTATCAGGGGGTCCGGTACCCCATACTTCCGGAGCACCCCCCACAGGATTCCCCGAAGGACACGGTCGAACTCCTTTTCCAAGTCCACAAAACACATGTAGGCTGGTTGGGCGAACTCCCATGCACCCTCCAGGACCCTGCTAAGGGTGTAGAGCTGGTCCACTGTTCCACGACCAGGGTAAAAACCACACTGTTCCTCCTGAATATTTTATTTTATTGTAGAATCAACTCATGGCAGCGGCCAGCAGGGCGGCCATGTGGCGTATATGTACGGGCGCCGCTCTCATTCCCTACCACCTTTGCCTTCACTTCCTCTACCTCTTCATATCTTAAATCATTCTTGAGGCAGATTGAAGACTTAAGTGCCAGCTTAAGTGAAAAATTAAGGAAAACATACTAAGTAATTGCAACACAAACACTAACTTATTCAGTTTTAACGTGAAAAGATGCCGACGGAAGAAGAGAAGAAGCGGGCTGCTAGGGTAGAGAAAAGAAGAGCTGCTCAGGAAGCAGCAAGGGCATCAACCTCTGAGTAAACGAATAATAAACGTACAGAGAAAGAGGATGAAAACTAGGAATTCTCAAGTCAAGTGTATTCACTGCACGTTATCGTTATAGCAGTGCGTCATTACTGGTAATTAATATTAGTTGTAATTACTATTATTTGTTTCATTATTATACTTTTCTGCGGTGGGTTGGCACCCTGCCCGGGATTGGTTCCTGCCTTGTGCCCTGTGTTGGCTGGGATTGGCTCCAGCAGACCCCCGTGACCCTGTGTTTGGATTCAGCGGGTTGGAAAATGGATGGATGGATGGATTATTATACTTTTTACACTTCTGACTTTGAACTTTTAGTGTTTTGCACATTTTACAGTAGAAAGATGAGTTTTAATAGAAATGTAATTTTTTTTTAAATGGCACGCTTTTTACATATTTTTTGAGAAAAAATGGAACACTGAGGAGGTTAAAGGAACACAGTCGCCTAAGGACAATAAGCCTGCTCTGCTGTTTCTTCAACAGTTCTTCTGTGTTCCAACCTGTCATCGATGTGGACCCCCCTAAGTACTTGTAGGAGCGGACCACCTCTACTAACTCTCCTTGAACGGTGACCAGATACAGAGGCTCTTTGGTACAGTGAAGGCCAGTAAGCAGTTCCTTGGTTTTGCTGATGTTAAGTTGTAGAGACTGCTGTGGGCTGGCGCCCTGCCCGGGGTTTGTTTCCTGCTTTGCGCCCTGTGTTGGCTCCAGCAGACCCCCGTGACCCTGTAGTTAGGATATAGCGGGTTGGATAATGGATGGAGGGATGGATGGAAGTTGTAGAGAATTCTCTTTGCACTAAGGAGCAACAGTTTCCCACCTGACTCCTCTCCTCTGTTTCATCCCCCTTATCAATATGCTCCATAAGTGCCTATTGGCACGATAATTTATTTTTTTAACTATGAGTTTAGAGTTTTGGATGAAAACTTTGCTTTGCAGGTGGACTATGCTGCTGTGTCATAGCATACACGACGCTCTTTTAACTAACACAGTGTTTGAAAGAAATAAGCCTAAGCGAAACAGAAAATCTCTAATCCTGACATCACGTTTACATTGAATTCATTTTAGATGGCTCCACCTTCCAAAGGGCGATCTTATTTTATAGAACATACTGTAAAAAGCAAAAATGTTGTTAGTGAGGAAAAACAATGTCTAATTAAGGGCTCATAGTTCTTATCTTATATTTTCCTGCTGGCCCCATTACTCTTGTGATTACAGGCAGCTAGAAGATGGAGTCCATCACTCTGATGCTTATCTTCAGTATGAATGAGGCGCTTTACTTCTACACTAATGACCCTCATGGCTGAGGAGCACTTCAAAGTTCATTAGTGAACGTGTGAGAGAAGGTCTTGTCAGGTTGGACCCTTATTGATCTCTTTTAGTAAATGGCTCAGAAGGCCCAGTTTAAAGCCCCTGCACTTGAGAGCCCGGTAGTCGGCCCTTTTAAGGAAATGAAGCCTCACTTTCAATATGGTGTTCAGTACCATAACATAATCATAAGCATCCAGCAAATTCAGGGGCAGCAAGTGTGAAAGTCTATCCGAGCAGAATGCTGAAACGAACCCCTGTCTTGAGCACCACTCCATTGAAGGAGCTGCTGACGCACAGACCCGCAGTCACCTGAAGGCATCTTCAAGATGTGGAAGGAAAACAAGAATGGCCATTAAAAAATACTGACTTCCACACACGTGCGAATGGAAGACAGCTTCAATAGTGATACTAACATATCAGACCAGGGGGTGGCAGGGTGCGCTGACTGTCTTTCTCAGGTCCTTGCAGACGTTCCCAGGAAATCCCACCAGGATGACGTCACTTCCTCTCCGGTCCTTTAAAACCGCCATCTTACCTCCAGTCTGGCAGTTCTGTCTTGGACTCAGTCTTGTTCAATTATTTTCAAACTTTTGCAGCCAGGATATAATATACGGGTGGCTGACCCAAACCTTTATAATGTCTGGAGAGTATTTCTTGTCACATGACCCAGACACGAGCACCACACTGGAATCGTCCCAGACCTGTGGGGAAGCAGCACTAACCAGCGTGACATTTGCCAGTTTATTATCGTTATTATTATTATTATTCATTTTGGCTTTGTCCCCTCCCCCACTATAACCTATCATCTTTGGGGGACGAGAGAAAGCTTTAGATTCGTCAATAATTTCGATCTCCGGTTTTCAACTGATCTCGACGTTTTAGGTTCCCCTGATACAGAAAACATCGATATCTCAATGGTGGGTGTGGGTCTGTCTGTCTGTGTGTCACAGTTTCTTGAGGACGGTCGAGAGATAAAATGGCTGGATGGAAAAATACCAAACTCGAAACTTCAGCCTGTTATGAAGTTATGTTATATCCACTGTTATATTATGTTATATCCACTGTAATTATGTTGTTGAACTTAAGTGCAGCATTTGACACCATCGACCATTCTATTTTACTTTACAGGCTAGAAAATGAAGTTGGGCTTACAGGCACCGTGCTCACTTGGTTTAGTTCTTACTTATCAAATCGATTCCAATATGTACAGAAATGTGTTGACAGTACTCCATTATTATACACAGAAGTTCAATATGGTGTCCCGCAGGGCTCAGTACTGGGACCTTTACTGTTTTCACTTTACATGCTTCCACTGGGATCTCTCATTAGGAAACATAATGTTAATTTTCACTCGTATGCAGATGACACCCAGTTATACCTTTCATTTAAATCAAATGAAGTTTCTCCGATGTTGTCTTTAATTAATTGTGTTAGCGAATTAAAGGAGTGGATGAATGAGAACTACTTGTCTTTAAATACAGATAAAACAGAGATGTTAATTGTTGGAGGGAATGACGCTGATCATAACAATATTTTGTCATCATTTAACTCAGTTGGAATCCCAATTAATTTTATTGAATCAGCCCGCAATCTAGGAGTTATCTTTGACTCTAGCATGTCATTTAAAGCGCATATTGCAAAGTTGTCCAAAACATGTTTCTTCCATCTTAAAAATGTTAGGAAATTAAGGCACTTTCTAAATAAACATGATTCTAAGAAATTAATTCATGCATTTATCTCTAGTAGGATTGACTACTGCAGTGCGGTGTTCACTGGATGTTCAAACTGTTCTTTATACAGCCTCCAGTTAAAACAAAATGCGGCTGCAAGAATTATTACAAGAACAAGAAAATACGAACACATAACTCCAGTTCTTAAATCCTCACACTGGCTCCCGGTTAAGTTTAGGGCAGATTTCAAAATCCTTCTTTTAACATATAAAGCATTAAATGGCCGAGGTCCGGCTTACTTGTCTGAACTTATCATGACTTACAAACCAGAGCGCACATTAAGATCTCAAGATGCCGGTCTGCTTATGGTTCCAAGGATTAATAAAATAACAATGGGAGGTCGAGCTTTTAGTTACAGGGCCCCTAAACTGTGCAATGGTCTGCCTACTACTATAAGAGATGCCTCTTCGGTCTCAGCTTTTAAATCCCGGCTGAAGACTCACTACTTCAGTTTAGCACACCCTGACTAGAGCTGCTGATTAACTGTACAGACTGCATCTCTGTTGTTATGCATTAGCACTAAAACATAAGTAACATGATAGTTATAACCCTCACTTATTCTGTTTCTCTTCTCGGTACTCAAATGTGGCACTTGGTGCAACGGCCCACCTGCCAAGTTGTTTTGTCTGCCTAAGGTAAAGTCATCCCTGATGGAGGATCGCAGAAATCGTGAGAAAGAGGGGTCCTTTCATCGGATTGGCTGGCCCAGTGCTGTTTCAGCCGTGGAATGGCCAAATGGGGGAGGCAACTTGATGGATGAGGCCTCCAGGAGTCTAAAATTATCCAAATCTTATTATGTGATATCATCTACTATTAAATTCTGCTCCTTAAATTTAAAAAATGTTTATCTTTTATTGAGGATTTGTTCTGTTTTGTGTATTGTATTGTATTGTATTGACCCCCTTCTTTTTGACACCCACTTCACGCCCAACCTACCTGGAAAGGGGTCTCTCTTTAAACTGCCTTTCCCAAGGTTTCTTCCATTTTCCCTACTAGGTTTTTTTTTGGGAGTTTTTTGTTGTCTTCTTAGAAAGTCAAGGCTGGGGGGCTGTCAAGGGGCAGGGCCTGTTAAAGCCCATTGCGGCACTTCCTGTGTGATTTTGGGCTATACAAAAATAAACTGTATTGTATTGTATTGTATTGTATTGTTATGAAACGACGATGTGCTGATTAGTTTTTGAGCCAAATCGTGCAAGAAAAAGAGGCCACTCTAGACAAACCCTCAATTGAATTTTTGATAGTATCTCGAGAATTATGGCAAATATCATAATGCTGCAATTAATTATGAATTCATAGTGACCTACTTTATGATCAGAAATATCAGCAGCAGAACGGTAAATAATGACTGAAATGTTATCAAATAGTTTGGGTAACTTGGTTCCTGCGGCCTTGTGTCTGAAATTTTTTGGTATACCTGTCATATTTTTAGATGCTTTTTGCATTGTCACACATGCACATCAGAGGAAATCTTTCCAGGCTCATCATAGTTATGTCATAATAATAATAATAATAATAATAGGTGGATTGGCGATTCTAAATTGGTCCTGGTGTGTGCTTGGTGTGTGGGTGTGTTTGTGTGTGTCCTGCGGTGGGTTGGCACCCTGCCCAGGATTGGTTCCTGCCTTGTGCCCTTGTGTTGGCTGGGATTGGCTCCAGCAGACCCTCGTGACCCTGTGTTCGGATTCAGCGGGTTGGAAAATGGATGGATGGATGGATGGATAATAATAACTAGCCGACCCGCGGCGTAGCATACGCCGCATAATTATTCATTGATGGGTGAACACTTCCTGAACGACACAGTTGTCCAAATGGGGTGGGTTTGAGGATACGACTGTGAGTGAATGAAAAGATGGAACTCTGGAGAGAGAGCAACACACAATTGTCCGTGACTGAAAACTAGTTGTGGCAGATACAGGCATATCTTTTTGAAAGTTTGTCCCTGCGCCTTATTAATTGTCATTGCAAAGGCCAATCTAACAGGAAATTGTCTGCGTGTAAAAGTAAAAGGCAAATTTGAATCTGATGGGGTCAGGGAAATCCGGGGGAATAAGGACAGTTTGTGAGGTAGGAGCTGTGATAGTTTTACACTCCAGTACATTGCGGTGAATGCTGGTAACAGTCCGTCTAGTGCCAT
Organism: Erpetoichthys calabaricus; assembly: GCF_900747795.2. Taxonomy (NCBI): domain Eukaryota; kingdom Metazoa; phylum Chordata; class Cladistia; order Polypteriformes; family Polypteridae; genus Erpetoichthys; species Erpetoichthys calabaricus. The sequence continues at coordinate 52,215,674 of NC_041404.2, forward strand.
TGCAAAGACCTCTTGCTGGCATGAGGTTTGTGAGAACCATGACGACTGAACCATTTTTCCAGAAATATGCGACTGATAGAAAAAAACAGTTAACTGATGTAGGAATTTGTATAACATTGAAAGAAGTGTTGTTTCCATGAAATACATGTGAAGCGGTGGCCATGTTAGGAAACAAAGGAAAAAAAGAAGGGGCACAGAAACAACAGGGAGAACACAAGCTTGCGGGACAAACAAAGATGGCAGCTAAGAGAGACCTGTTAGCAAAGTAAAGCAACCCGAACCGAGAAGAACAATGGGTCAGAGGTGCATGTGGACTGTAGCAGAGACTAAAGCGACTGAGGATGTGTTTGGTGAGGTGTTAGGGGCGGGCAGATGAGCAGGCAGTGTGTATGCCTCGAGAGCGAGGGTTAGAGTTGATGGACGGGGCTCCGTCGTGCATACCCCATGGTCGTGCTTACCATGGTTGGGCGACTTGGTCGATTATATATACAGGTGCTGGTCATAAAATTAGAATATCATGACAAAGTTGATTTATTTCAGTAATTCCATTCAAAAAGTGAAACTTGTATATTAGATTTATTCATTACACACAGACTGATGTATTTCAAATGTTTATTTCTTTTAATGTTGATGATTATAACTGACAACTAATGAAAGTCCTAAATTCAGTATCTCGGAAAATTAGAATATCAATTAAGACCAATGCAAAAAAAGGATTTTTAGAAATGTTGGCCAACTGAAAGGTATGAACATGAAAAGTATGAGCATGTACAGAACTCAATATTTAGTTGGGGCTCCTTTGGCCTGGATTACTGCAGCAATGCGGCGTGGCATGGAGTCGATCAGTCTGTGGCACTGCTCAGGTGTTATGAGAGCCCATGTTGCTCTGATAGTGGCCTTCAGCTCTTCTGAATTGTTAGGTCTGGCGTATTGCATCTTCCTCTTCACAATACCCTATAGATTTTCTATGGGGTTAAAGTCAGGCGAGTTTGCTGGCCAATCAAGAACAGGGATACCATGGTCCTTAAACCAGGTACTGGTAGCTTTGGCACTGTGTGCAGGTGCCAGATCCTGTTGGAAAATGAAATCTGCATCTCCATAAAGTTCGTCAGCAGCAGGAAGCATGAAGTGCTCTAAAACTTCCTGGTAGACGGCTGCGTTGACCTTGGACCTCAGAAAACCCAATGGACCAACACCAGCAGATGACATGGCACCCCAAACCATCACTGACTGTGGAAACTTTACACTGGATCTCACACAACGTGGATTCTGTGCCTCTCCTCTCTTCCTCCAGACTCTGGGACCTTGATTTCCAAAGGAAATGCAAAATTTACTTTCATCAGAGAACATAACTTTGGACCACTCAGCAGCAGTCCAAAGGCGAGACGCTTCTGACGCTGTCTCTTGTTTAAGAGTGGCTTGACACAAGGAATGCGACAGCTGAAACCCATGTCTTGCATACGTCTGTGCGTGGTGGTTCTTGAAGCACTGACTCCAGCTGCAGTCCACTCTTTGTGAATCTCCCCCACATTTTTGAATGGGTTTTGTTTCACAATCCTCTCCAGGGTGCGGTTATCCCTATTGCTTGTCCACTTTTTTCTAGCACATCTTGTCCTTCCCTTCGCCTCTCTATTAATGTGCTTGGACACAGAGCTCTGTGAACAGCCAGCCTCTTTAGCAATGACCTTTTGTGTCTTGCCCTCCTTGTGCAAGGTGTCAATGGTCGTCTTTTGGACAACTGTCAAGTCAGCAGTCTTCCTCATGATTGTGTAGCCTACAGAACTAGACTGAGAGACCATTTAAAGGCTTTGGCAGGTGTTTTGAGTTAATTAGCTGATTAGAGTGTGGCACCAGGTGTCTTCAATATTGAACCTTTTCACAATATTCTAATTTTCCGAGATACTGAATTTGGGACTTTCATTAGTTGTCAGTTATAATCATCAACATTAAAAGAAATAAACATTTGATTAAACATCAGTCTGTGTGTAATGAATGAATCTAATATACAAGTTTCACTTTTTGAATGGAATTACTGAAATAAATCAACTTTGTCATGATATTCTAATTTTATGACCAGCACCTGTATAGATAATAATTCATTACATTTATATAGTGCTTTTCTCACTACTCAAAGCCCTTCAGTGAGTGGGGAGCTACTTCAACAATGACCAGATACATACGATGAAGACCACACTGCAGTAGCTGTGAGATAAGTCACTGAGTGGCTTTGAGTGGCCCAGCCAAAACCCAGACTTAACCCCCTTAGAACATGCATGGAAGGTCCCAAAGATGGCACGTAACAAACACTTAAATTTTATCTAACGGAGCTTCAGAGCATCTACCAAGAAGAATGGGATAAACCACCCAAATCCAGGCATGCAGAGTTTGATGAGACTAACCAAGAAGCCTCAGAACTGAAATTGCTGCCGAAGGGGCTTCGTCAAAGTACTGAATTAAAAGTCTGAATACTTCTAGGAAGGAGACATTTCACTTTTTGATTCTTAATAAATTTGCAAACCTTTCAAAAAATGCTTTCACTTTATCATTATGGGTTATTGAGTGTAGATCGATGGGAAAAACAACAAATCTATCCATTGTAAGTGCCCCGGAGGACGGATGGGCATCCCACCCAGGATGGAAGTGGATTCCTTACCTGGCTGGGACGCCATAACACAGCGGTTCTCAAACTGTGGGGCTCGCCCCCCTTAGGGGTAGTAACAAAAAAGGAGGGCGCAAATGTTGCCATATGTGGCGTAATTTCGCTATTCGTAGGAAAATTTTTAACTTGTAGCGATGTATCGGCAGCAAAAAAATATAGGAATAAATTTTATTAGGGTTTCAAAAAAATGTTAAGGGGGGTGCGATTAAAACTGTTATGAAAACTCGGGTTGCAAATACTTAAAGGTTGAGAAACGCTGCCATAACAGAAGGATGGAATAAGTGGGGGCAATACCCAACCAGGACATTTTACTGTTCCTGCCCTGGTCGGGATGCCCAAAGACTTCAGAAACTGACAGGGGAGCAGTTCACCCCCCCCCATCATTCTAGGTGGCAGTATCCCTCTTATGGTGCCCCAGTCTGGACACCCGCAGGGCTGCATGGGCATTGGAGTCCGGAAGTGCAGCCGTGTATGACAATGGAGGGAGCTACCAGGGGAGGACCTCCCTGGCTTAGACATAACCCGGAAATACTTCCAATGGGCCACATTATGTTACCAGAAGTGCTCCTGGGTTCTCTTTAAAAGGAGTCCACTGCCATAGCTCAGGGAGTTGGGAGGCAGTGGACGAAACTCAGCGGAGGTGGAGAAGGGAGAGGAATTGTGAAGTATCAAATATTGGTTACATACTTCTGTCTTCTTATTGGGGAAGGAGTGAGATAAAGTGTCTGGAAGGAGAATCAAAAAAAACTATTATTTTATTCTATTAACGTGAGTTGTAGGGTGGCACGATGGCACAGTGGTAGCGCTTGTACCTCGCAGTAAGGAGACCTGGGTTCACTTCCCGGGTCCTCCATGCGTGGAGTTTGCATGTTCTCCCCGTGTCTGCATGGATTTCCTCCCACAGTCCAAAGACATGCAGGTTAGGTGCATTGGTGATCCTAAATTGTCCCTCGTGTGTGCTTGGTGTGTGCGTGCCCTGTGGTGGACTGGAGCCCTGCCCGGGATTTGTTCTTGCCTCGTGCCCTATGTTGGCTGGGATTGGCTCCAGCAGACCCCCATGACCCTGTGTTAGGATATAGCGGGTTGGATTATGACTGACTGACTGACTGACTGACTGACTTGTGTTGTATTACTAGTATTGTGGTTTAGGGCTCTCTGGCGCCCTCGTGTGGTCACACCATTTATAATCAAATCTACAAGTGTGCAGCCACCAACAGGGTCTGAATACTTTCTGAATCCACTGTATGTTAATATACTGGTTGGAAAATTGATAGGTAGAAATAACATTCTTTTCAGTGGCTGCCATTTATTTAATTGATAAAACCAAAGGGGGTCAGTAAAGAGGAGAAAAAAAAAAACTCGACTGCATCCTTTCAAAGGGTAGGGGACCAAGAATCAACCTCACAAAGTTGTCTTTAAAGGCAGCACCATATCTCAAAGCAACAGGAACCCTTTGCGTCTTTGATGCCCAAGGCAAAGGCACCTGCAGACCTTTTGAGCAGAGCTCAATCACGGTATTATCAATGCAGGGAGCCTCTTCACAGGCATCCATATCAATAGAATATGTAGGCCTAGATAGCCATGGCCAGTAAGGTCAGAAGGTAATCTGGGATTTACTAGTCTGGAAATGTAATAAAGGATAGAGAACAAAGCACAAAAGTGACTCAAAGGACAGGAAAGGAAAAGCAGTTGCTTCCACTCGTCCCCTAAGAGCGATTGCCTTGATCACATGCTGCCCCACTTGATTCTGGACACTGAGGAGCAAAGTCTTGCTAGACGTACTTGACCATCCAGTGGCTTGATGAGCGCAGTGGAGCTGTGCCTTGAAAAAGTATTCGGCCCTCAAGCCTTTAATTGAAATAAGTAATTGTTACAACCTGGAGTTTTGATCAGTTTCACAGTGCTACCCAAAAATAGGAGAGGATATTATTCATCCATCCATTTTCCAACCCGCTGAATCCGAACACAGGGTCACGGGGGTCTGCTGGAGCCAATCCCAGCCAACACAGGGCACAAGGCAGGGAGCCAATCCTGGGCAGTGTGCCAACCCACCGCAGGACCACACACAAACCCACCCACACACCAAGCACACACTAGGGCCAATTTAGAATCGCCAATCCACCTAACCTGCATGTCTTTGGACTGTGGGAGGAAACCGGAGCACCCGGAGGAAACCCACGCAGACACGGGGAGAACATGCAAACTCCACGCAGGGAGGACCCCGGAAGCGAACCCAGGTCCTCAGGTCTCCCAACTGCGAGGCATCAGCGCTACCCACTGCGCCACCGTGCCGCCCAGAGGATATTATAAACCACTAAAAACATTAATTTCAAAAACTGAAGTGTCAACCATTTTTTAAATGTTCTTCTCAAGTTCGATATTTGGTTGACCCACCTCTGTCATGCTATTACAGCAAGATGTTGTCACAAATGTGTACATGGGAGGCAGCTAAATGGACTAATAGAACGTAATTCCACACCAGGCCAGGTGGGTGGTGGGGTACACTAAACCTTCCTTCTTTTATCTCTGCAGACCGGACAATGGGAAATTCTGCCTGATTCAGGCCCGATGACATCACTTCCGGTTCCGGCCACAAGAACATCACTTCCAGTTCTGGCCCCAATTTTAGAAAATTTTCGCCGATTTCCCAATTGCCATTTTTGGCTATGATATTAGAAAGAATTATTTATGATCAATTGGTTGATCACCTTAACTCCAATAATTTATGTGAGATCTAAATCTGGCTTTAGGCTTTATCATGGTGTTGAGCTGTCCCTCCTGAAAGTATTCAATGACATCTAGATAGATAGATAGATAGATAGATAGATAGATAGATAGATAGATAGATAGATAGATAGATAGATAGATAGATAGATAGATAGATAGATAGATAGATAGATAGATAGATAGATAGATAGATAGATAGATAGATATGAAAGGCACTATATAATACATACATAGATAGACAGATGAAAGGCACTATATAATAGATAGATAGATAGATAGATAGATAGATAGATAGATAGATAGATAGATAGATAGATAGATAGATGTGAAAGGCACTATATGATAGATATGTACATAAATGTGAAAGGCACTATATAATAGATAGATAGATAGATAGATAGATAGATAGATAGATAGATAGATAGATAGATAGATAGATATGAAAGGCACTATATAATAGATATGTACATAAATGTGAAAGGGACTATATAATAGATAGATAGATAGATAGATAGATAGATAGATAGATAGATAGATAGATAGATAGATAGATAGATAGATAGATAGATAGATAGATGTGAAAGGCACTATATGATAGATATGTACATAAATGTGAAAGGCACTATATAATAGATAGATAGAAAGATAGATAGATAGATAGATAGATAGATAGATAGATAGATAGATAGATAGATAGATAGATAGATAGATAGATGTGAAAGGCACTATATGATAGATAGATAGATAGATAGATAGATAGATAGATAGATAGATAGATAGATAGATAGATAGATAGATAGATAGATAGATAGATAGATAGATAGATAGATAGATTTAAATTGAAATCTACAGGTTAATAAACTGTGTAGAAGGTGATTGAGTCTGAATTCTTTCTGAATCTCCTGCATTTACTAAAACACCAAGTCTCAGTTTACAGTAAATTCAAGGTGGCACCACCGTGCCAGTTCTCTTCTGCACCTCGCAGAGGTTATCCTCTTCCAAATAAATAATCTAATGTCTCCACTAAGTTAAAAAAGCCTAAAAGAATCTGAGATTAACTTATTTGAGATTCCATGGCAGTCGCATGTTGGCAAGACAAATAAAGCCACTTCATCAAAATCAGTAGCTGAGACTAAAGATTACCCACAGGAAAATCCTACCAGGCTCAGAGTAGCAATCAATTCCACTAACTTTTCTCAAGATATAAGCCTTGTTAAGCACTTCCTTGCATATTTGATGGATGGAGGGGCAAACTTTTACAGTGAAACAGTGAATAACATCTGCTCTTTTTCTTTTGCATTATAACTGCTGATGTTCTGCGTAGTGGACACAGTAGGCCATGGCAGTGCTTGCTGTTAGGACTGAAAGCTGGCATTCATTCAAACTGATTTATGAGTCTGGAATGCAATTCCAGCCTGCAATCCTAATTGATTAATTTATTCTTATTGTTTTTATCTGAGTTAAAGATAAAAGAGAGAGAAGATGAGCTTTATATTAATGTTACATGAACATTGTAACAACTACATTGTCACACACGTGCACATAGAAGGTAACTAAAAAGCCTGAATGAAAGTAATTCCATGCCAGATCAAGTGATGGCTGAGTGCACTAACTCTTTCTTTCACTTCTCTACAGACCAGTTATGGGAAATTCCGCCTGGCCCCAATGACGTCACTTTCGGTTCTGGCCTCAATGGCGCCACTTCCGTTTTCCGGCCCTACCTGAAGATGTCACTTTCGATTCCAGCCCCAATGATGATGTCACTTCCTCTGCTCTCCTTTAAAGCCGCCATCTTTGTGCCAGCAAATCGGTTCAGTTGTGGACTCCAATCTGTGCAAATTGACACCTAAGTATCCCATTGCAGCCTGTAATAATATACGTGTGGCTGCCCCAAACCCCAACATATTAAAAATGACATATAGTGCCCTTTATAATGTTTAGGATAAAGACCCAATTATTCCTTGATTTCCCCCTCTGCTCCACAATTTTTGTGAACAGGCTTTGTGCTGATGACATGGTGTTGTGTAGCACCAGAAAAGAGGAAGTGGAGTGGAAACTGAAAGAATGGAGAAGGGCTCTGGAAGATACAGGATAGAAGATAAATAGGAAGAAAACTGAACATATGAGGTTTAATGATGATCAAGATTCAGAAGTTAGCCTGCAGGGACTACTATTGAAATGAGTGAATACATTTAATGTCTAGGATCAATGATGATCCAAGATGGAGACCTCAATGCAGAAATCAAACATGTACGGAGTGGGTGAAACAATTGGAAGAAAGTATCAGGAGCTCTGTGATCAAATAATTAAAGAGAATGTTACAGGTAAGGTTTATAAGACAGCGATAAGACCAGCAATGGTGTATGGAGATGAGACTTGGGCAGTAAAGGGAGCCCAGGAGAAGTTAGATATGGCAGAAATGAGAATGTCGAGATGGATGTGTGGAGTGGCAGAATAAGAAATGAGACAATTGGAGGTACGGTGGAAGTGGGAGAGAAATCTAAGAAAGTACAGGAAAGTAGGATCATATGGCCATTTGATGAGATGAGTTAATGCATATGTAGGCAAAAGAGTGATGGGAATGGAAGTACAGGGGAAGAGTAAGGTAGGGAGGCCAAAGCAGAGGTGGATGAATAAAGTAAAAGTAGATTTGAAGGAGGAGGGCTTGACTGGTGAAGAGGTACAAGACCGAGCTTTATGGAGAAGGTTGACTGGGCCCATGGACTCCGCATTGAAGTGGAGAAAGATGAAGAGGAAGAAGAAATGGCATCAGTTAATCAAGCAGAGGTAACATGTATTGTACATATACAGTATTGTGCCATCAAGGGGCACTCCAGCTCCCCAAACACCGACACAGCCAGACTCGGACACAAGTTGCCAGTAAACAAGGGGATTTTATTCAGTGTGAAACTCTTCCAGGAAGAATTTCCCACACCACAGCCACAGTTATAATAAGTACACAGAAATGCTTTGTCTTCTGTCTGTCTCTCTCTCTCTGTCCTCCTCCTCCTCCTGACTCTGGTTCTCAGAATTGAGGCAGGCAGCTCCTATTATCCTGAAACTGGGAGTACCACCAGTGACACGTGGTTGTGGCTCAGAAGCACTTTTGGGTACATCTGAAACCCCATGAGGAAGGAACTCCCTATCCCTGCAGGTCCCTCTGGAGGACCCCATGGAGCCCAATCGGGCTGTCCCCTGGGACTACACCACCTAGCATGCCCCGTGGGTATCTGTGTGGGGATCCAGTGTTTGAGGGAAAGAGAACCAACATAATGAAGTTGCCTTCCCCATTTCTTCCATTAGAATGGTTTTCTATCCAGGGCGCCCATCCACCATAATGCAAGCTCTTTCCTTATAATTTACTATTTACATTCTATTTTATTACACAGGTTGGAAAATGACATTGGGCTCACAGGCACTGCTTGCTGGGTTTAGTTCTTATTCATCAAATCGATTCCAGTATGTACAGAAATGTGATCACAGGACTTGATCATTAAGCACAGAAGTTAAATATGGTGTCCCGCAGAGCTCAATACTGGGATCCTTACTGTTTCCACTTTGCATGCTTTCATTGGGAACTATCATTAGAAAATACAACATTAATTGTCTCTCCTATGCAAACAACACCTAGCTATAACTTTCTTTTAGACGTTTCTCCGATTGTATCCTTAATTACTTGTGTCAGTGAGTTAAAGGGGAGGATGGATCAGAAATAACTGTCTCTGAATCTTCTTCTTTTTCTTTCGGCTACTCCCGTTAGGGGTTGCCACAGCGGATCAACTTCTTCCATATCTTCCTGTCCTCTTGTTCTGTCACACACATCACCTGCATGTCCTCTCTCACCATATCCATAAACCTCCTCTCAGGCCGTCCTCTTCTCATCTTGCCTGGCAACTCTATCCTTAGCACCCTTCTCTCATTATACCCAGCATCTCTCCTCTGCACATGTCCAAACCAACACAATCTCGCCTCACTGACTTTGTCTCCCAAATCGTCCCACCTGAGCTGACCCTCTAATGTCCTCATTTCCAATCCTGTCCATCCTCATCACACCCAATGCAAATCTTAGCATCTTTAACTCTGCCACCTCCAGCTCTGTCTCCTGCTTTCTGGTCAGTGCCACCATTTCTAAATGTTATAAAATCATTAATCGTTTCTACACCTGAATTCTTATCCCATTTTCATGCTGTAAGTGGGTCTTTCAGTCTCTACTAGCACTGGTACTTGTTCTAAACAACATCTGACTCAATTAACACACAGTATCTTAAGTTATAGTAAGAACGTTCTATCTCTTATTAACATACATGGGAGTAATTATGTAACAGGTGTCTGGTCACACTTACAGGTAATCTAACTTAGACACCATTTAAATATCCAACTACACCACCCAGTTTTATTAAGAGACTGGGAACTCCTGAAATTTACCAATAATAGTGCACGGGTTTCTTTAAATTGGGCGATGAGTAAACACACAATGAAAGACACAACAGTAATTTCAGAAAAAAGCAACAGTAAGTTCTATTACACAAGACAATAAAAAATACATTAAAAAGATAAATGAACCTAACAAAATCTTAAACCTATCAGAGACGAATTTCCTTTTTTTAAAAGGAAAACACACAGTCCACACTCTAAAAGTCTGTTAAAAGCAAGAACTGGAGGATACAACCTTTAGTGGTGCAGAGTCCAGTTTGCGCACTGTGTTACCGTAACACTTAATCGTTCAACTGTCCACGGATGCTCTCTGTTCCCCGGACACTCGTTTCCCAACAGAAGTTGTGTCAAATTGTTGAATCCCTGTCAGCGTCTCTTCGTTGTTCCTTTTTCTTCCACTCTGGGCTCCATGTGTTGCTGTGACATAGGCACGCCTCATTTCTCATCTGTCAGCTTTGCTTGGTCCTTTCATGCGGATTCCCTCTCTTGCTGAACCCACATCCGGCGTCTCCTTGTGGAGCTGTCTCTTCCTCCCTGGAAGTGTTGCTGTCCTTGTGCCTCACGTTGTGCCAGCCAGGTACCCTCGTCTGCCTACGAGCTCCCTGTGCTCTGTCCGAGTGTCGGCAGCGTTTTTTGTGGACTGTCCCCTCTGCCTTCTGCTGCCCAGGACTTTAAATCTCCTTCAGTCTGTGCTGTTGTCAGTCCTGGACAATCAGTTTAATCAATGGCACATCTAAATTTCCTGGGTTTAACAATTAATGAAAACACAAGTTAACAAAATGTATTGTTACCAACCATTAATGAGTACAGATCTGCTGATTAGGAACCAATATTGTCAAACATGTTAATTTCAGGTAAATACAGACATCCTCCAAGGAAGCAGCAGCTCTTTTATCACAACTTGGTATGGGTTGTATACTCAACCAGCTGGACTTCAAAGCGGTGACTCCTTTGCAAGACAGCAAATACCTACACAGGCATCCCTGACACAATCAGTAACTGGATTATCCAGGAAATCGAAAAACAAGGTCCCCTTCTGACAAAAGGCTACACCATTGTGTATGATTATGAAAGAAAATTATATTCTACTAGCCATGTGCGCCCAACTACGTTGCACGTGTTAAAGTTGTCTGTGAAGGGCTCCCTGTTTAAACGCGGCTGCCAGTCGTGAACTGGGCCCTTCGTCGCACAGCATTATGATTTTTTATAAGGGAAACAAAATTATAAAACAAAACCCTTCGACATTAATTCGATAGGAACGGCCTACTCTGAATCACTGTCCGAATAGTAATTATATGGTGGTGTAGGAGCATTTCTGCTTCTCTCCGTTCACAGTCCGTCTCGTTTTCACAACGCTGTCGTTTCCTCTCACGATCTCTTCTCAACCTTTCTCCAATCTCGCAGGTTGTTTTGTGGCAATTTAAAGAGTAAGGCAATATACACGGAGCAATGGTTATAAAAGGGGGACACATAGGCTCTTTAAAGCATAAATAAGGATCACTTCACTGACATGTGAGCAAGCCACGGTACAACTGTGAGACGCGCAGCACTCGCCGGCTACAATGTAACAATAATAATTTCCGGAACATGCTGTTACGTTGTCATTCATTTTACCCACTGTCTTTCTTTCATTCACATGTTATGTAGGCACATACTTTTTATCTTCGGTAATCTCATTCTCTAACCACGCCTCAGGAGCTAACCAGCATAACACTGTCCACCACCCCTTTCGTTATTCCGGCACATTGTTGACATCCGTGAGTAACAACAACGTACTAAACTGGAAGGTGGTCTACGCATGCGTGGAATTCACGGAAAAACAAAGATCAAGATCCAAATGAAGATTATAAATAAAGATTAGTTAATTTAAAGCACAACAATTTGTTTAGTTTGAATGTCTGTGTTTTGAGGTGTGACTGGAGTACTACAGTCTTCAGTAGTATAAGCCTGGAGGAGATTCGTAATGCAATGCCTATGTTTTAGCTGTCTCTCTACTGCCATCTAGTGCTTCTTCTTCTAATTCATTCGCGGACAAACAAAGATCAAGATCCAAATGAAGATTATATATAAAGATTAGTTAATTTAAAGCACAACAATTTGTTTAGTTTGAATGTCTGTGTTTTGAGGTGTGACTGGAGTACTACAGTCTTCAGTAGTATAAGCCTGGAGGAGATTCTTAATGCAATGCCTATGTTTTAGCTGTCTCTCTACTGCCATCTAGTGCTTCTTCTTCTAATTCATTCGCGGACAAACAAAGATCAAGATCCAAATGAAGATTATATATAGAGACTCCAATTAAGCAAACACTAATCTGAGTTTAAGTCAAAGCTTTAACTTTCTAAGATTGGCTCTTACTGCTAAGTATGCATTTGTCGCTTTTGAAAATTCACCTTACAAAGGGAAATTATCTTTGCCAAACGGGTGAAGCCTGTATGTTGAGACCACAGGCAATCTCAATATATCAAATTAGATCATGCAATTGGAAATATGTGTATCTTATGATAAGTAAATATTGTGAACTTTGGGCTGATGGCTGTTGAAAAATAAGAATGCAGCAAGCAAAGGTTGACTCTGCAGAACTTTGATTCTCCTTCTCAGTATTTGCCTCAAGCCAGTGTTTTTAGTGTAAACTTTTATACTGTAATCCTATTATGGAAAATGGCAGTTTTAGGTCAGAGGCTCTGAAAAGGCGGAAAGTCATCATCAAACACAGAGCGCCACATTCTTTCATGAAAGAAATTTTCAGAATAATGTATGTGTGCCATAGCTTATCATTCAAGAAACAGCCACCAGTCTACTCAAGGGAGCAAATAATAAAGCACAGCACGTGGACGGCGCACAATTCTTTTTCCATCACACATTGATTATCTTTCTTTCTATTAATAAGAATATCTAAAGGACTGTATAGTGGTTGTCTCTTTATTTTTTTTTTTCATTTTAGTCATATATGGATTTCACTTTTAAGACGTAAATCTGAAATTAATACAATATTTCTTATAAACTTTTCCCAATGTAGTCTGATAAAGTAAAGCTCTGTATGGTGCCATTTACTTCAATGCAGCTTATTCTTACACAGCACCCTTCACTGAAAACAGACGATAAAGAAAAGTACACCGCCGTCCCACATCTTGAATGAATAATATTGTGCACAAGCGAGATAATGTCCGTACTGTGCACAGTAATGTACTAGATGTTGCTCAGATTTAAAAATGTTACTCTGTCCCCGTTATTACACTTTATGGTTCAAAGATTTCGGAGCGCCAAATTTCTTTCAACCCCAGCAGAAAGGTTTACAGCTTCAAAGTTGAGTTTTGATGGCTCATGAGACTTTAAAGAGACTCTCATTTAAGCTTCATTTAAGAATCAACCTTGTCACAGATGTCCTAAAACAGCTTTCGACAAAACGGAGACATGAGGTACAACTGAGGTAAAAGAAGTCAACATTGAGAATTTGGTTTTGTGAGATCTTGTTCTAGTCTTGTTTTAATCTCTTTCAAAACTTCACAATTTTAATTATTGTTGGACCGATGCCTTTATCCAAGCTAACTCCCACCATTTGGGCTACAATTGGTTACATTTCTTTTGTTTTTTTTAGCTGGAGGACAGGCAGGTGAAGTGACTTTATTGTGGTCGTTTGGTGTCAGGAGTGGGATTTCAGCTCACTGCTTCAGGGTTTGATGTCCAAACTCTTCACCACTACGCCGCACTGCCTGCCTTTTCTTTTCAGAGTGTTGTACTGTAGCAGTGCTACCACGTGGAAGAACTCCATTTCCCAGCAGCCCAAGTGGGATTATCCTCAGCAGGGAGTTGCTAGGGACGAGAAAAGCCAGCGGGAAAGCTGAAAAAGGGGGCCTGATGGACCAACGGGAGATCTGTGATTTTGTGTATCCTGCCCGACGCATCTTCTGAAAAGTCAATTGTGCCCTGGGTCATTTCCCGTTAGGATGAATGGACTGTCTGGTGCCTGCCTGCCGTTTGTATAGTGGTGGATTAGTCTTTGTGTGTCTTCAAAAGGAGCACTCCTGCAAATCTCACCCCTCGACGCTCAGGACTGTTTCACTCATTTATTACGGAAGCTGTTTCCGGGATTGTCATCTTCACTCCAAACCATTTCATCCACTTTTGCCGCACTGGACTGTATAAGGACATTGTCGTGAGTGTTTATTGTTGTATCGCCATAGGGGAAAGGGGAGGCTTGTCTGATTGTTGTTGTTTTGTATTGGGTTTTCCATCTAATCTATTATTTATTAATTCTTTGGTTTTGTGTCTCTGCCTGTGAGTGAGTGCAGGTCGGGCCAAGGCCACCGAAAAAATAAATAAATCACCGTCTCATCGATGGTGTGAGTCTTAGCGTCACCGGACCGCTACAGACTGATCTAATTGGAGCACAACAATATAATCAGAATCACTTTATGGTAGAATTGACTATTTAGGAGCAAAACATGGGATACATGACATAACCAACTAAAGACAACACAATTTCAACCCACCATTACCTGACCCTGTGCAGCCCACTGCACAAATACCAACAGTTTCTTGAACAAAACGTTTTTTAAACTTCAATAGCTAACTCAAATAAATAGAAGAACTAAGCCAAATAATATGGCTATCAAATAGTACAAGTTCTGCGGTGGGTTGGCACCCTGCCCGGGATTGGTTCCTGCCTTGTCCCCTGTGTTGGCTGGGATTGGCTCCAGCAGAACCCCGTGACCCTGTGTTAGGATTCAGCGGGTTGGAAAATGGATGGATGGATAGTACAAGTTGAGCAAGTATGAAGTATTTATGAAGAGACAAACAGCACAGTTACCAGTTAGATGTCGCACAAACAGTTAGGAGTGACCCAATGTAGGCTTATTTAGGATCTGAATAATTTAAAGATGAGGAGATGGTGTGTAGTTCGGGTCACAATAGACCTGCACCTCCTCTGTGATGGCAATTTAATGACCAGATGGCTGCTGGGGTGGGCAAAGTCAGCTGCAATCTCTCTTGCTCTCTTTTTCACTCACTCACACAATGTCGGGAGACAACAGCCAATGATTTTCTCAGCTGAACAAATCACTTGCTGCAACGACTGTTAGAAAAGTGGAGTAGTGGGTGCTGGCACTGGGAAGTGGTGCAGGTGCTCGTTGATTTCCGGGTGTGGCGGGAGAACTGCACTCAAGGGCTCAACAGCTGCTGCAGCACCCCCTGCCGGTGCCCATGGAACCCAACAGGGCTGCACCAAACTCCAACTCCCATGGAGCCCTGCGGGAGTCTGAGGCACCACTGCAACCCGAGGGGGGCTGCCATCTAGCGCTCCGAGGGAGGTAATGCTCTGGATATGCTCCCTCCCCCCCGGTTCCTTCCAGAGTGGAGGCATCCCAGCCAGGCAAGGATCCTGACCGTCCGTCACACTGACTAATAATCTTTAACATTACAAACAGAGCTGCGCAATAAGGACGCTCCATTCATTACATGTTAGGCGTAGCTGATAAAAGAAATCTCCATTATCTATTTAGCAATGTGAAACTCACATTCTTTTCAAATTATGTTCTATAAGGTGTGAAGAAATTAAATACAAGAGAGACAGATTAAAGGTTGGGGATACGTCCCCGTATACTGTCTGTGGTCTAGGTATTCAGTTGGCACTGATACAAACGGTCAATTTTGCATAAAGCAGTTGACAACCAAGAAAAGATACGGGGGCAATTTATGTGTTCTGGATAGGAAGTAGGCTGAAGGAATGAGGTGATGTGGACTGATGGCGATGGAGGTGAAGTCATCAGCGTAGACGAGAGATGAGGACATTGGAGGGCGACCAGATGTGAAGTCATCAGGGAAGGACAGATGGAATGCTGAAATTCTTCAGTTGTGTTTTTTTGTGTTGAATTCAAGACGCGGAATTGTGTTTTTCTGATGAGGAAAAAAGAAAAGCATTAATACGCTGTCTTAAACCCCCATCTGGCGTGCTTTCACACTCCGTCGGGCCCTTTAGCTGCCCCCTAATTGCACGTGTGTGACAAAAGTTATTACGTAAAATTTACTTTTAACATTAATTTTCTCATACAGGGGATTAAACTCATTGTGTTTTCATAGACTGGCACCCCATCCCAGGTTGGTTCAGTCTTAGCACCCGGTACTGCTTACTTGTCTGAACTTATCATGACTTACAAACCAAAGCGCACATTATGCTTATGATTCCAAGGATTAATAAAATAACAATGGGAGGTCGAGCTTTTAGTTACAGGGCCCCTAAAATGAGGAATGGTCTGCCTGCTACTATAAGAGATGCCCCTTCAGTCTCAGCTTTTAAATCCCGGCTGAAGACTCACTACTTCAGTTTAGCACACCCTGACTAGAGCTGCTGATTAACTGTATAGACTGCATCTCTGTTGTCAGTCATTAGCACTAAAACATAAGTAACATGATAGTTAGAATTTGTTACTAACCCTCACCTATTTCTGTTTCTCTTCTCAGTACTCAAATGTGGCACTTGGTGCCCACTGCCCTCCTGCCAAGTTATTTTGTCTTCCTAAGGTAAAGTCATCCCAGATGGAGTATCGCCACGACTGCTGAAAGTCTGAGCATCGGAGCTGGGGAGTCCTCTACAGTGTATCTTCAAAATGAGCCTGGAACAGGGGAGAGTCCCGAGGCTTTGGAAAACATCTTGCATCACCAGTCCCAAAGATATCACGTCCTAGTGAGCTGAACGACTTCTGGCCTGTCACTCTGACGTCACATGTGATGAAGACCATGGAGAGGCTGCTGCTTCACCACCTGAGGCCATAGGTCCAACAACCCCTCGACCCCTTTGCAGTTCGCATACCAGGAGAAGGGTGGGAGCGGAGGATGCCATCATCTACATACTACACTGATCCCTCTCCCACTTGGACAGAGGCAGTGGTGCTGTAAGAATTATGTTTCTAGACTTCTCTAGCGCCTTCAACACCATCATACCTCTACTCCTTAGGGACAAGCTGACGGAGATGGGAGTAGGTTCATACCTGGTGGCATGGATCATGGACTATCTTACAAACAGACTTCAGTATGTGCGTCTCGGGAACTGCAGGTCTGACATTGTGGTCAGCAGCACAGGAGCGCCGCAGGTGACTGTACTTTCTTCGGTCCTGTTCAGCCTATATACATTGGACTTCCAATACAACTCGGAGTCCTGCCACGTGCAAAAGTTAGCTGACAACACTGCTATCGTGGGCTGCATCAGGATTGGGCAGGAGGAGGAGTATAGGAACCTAATCAATGACTTTGTTAAATGGTGCGACTCAAACCACCTACAACTGAACACCAGCAAAACCAAGGAGCTGGTGGTAGATTTTAGGAGGCCCAGACCCCTCATGGACCCCGTGATCATCAGAGGTGACTGTGTGCAGATGGTGCAGACCTATAAATACCTGGGAGTGCAGCTGGATGATAAATTAGACTGGACTGCCAATACTGATGCTCTGTGCAAGAAAGGACAGAGCCGGCTATACTTCCTTAGAAGGCTGGCATCCTTCAACATCTGCAATAAGATGCTGCAGATGTTCTATCAGACGGTTGTGGCGAGCACCCTGTTGTACGCGGTGGTGTGCTGGGGAGGCAGCATTAAGAAGAAGGACGCCTCACGCCTGGACAAACTGGTGAGGAAGGCAGGCTCTATTGTAGGCACGGAGCTGGACAGTCTGATATCCGTGGCAGAGCGACGAGCGCTGAGCAGACTCCTGTCAGTCATGGAGAATCCACTGCATCCACTGAACAGGATCATCTCCAGACAGAAGAGCAGCTTCAGCGACAGACTGCTGTCACCGTCCTGCTCCACTGACAGATTGAGGAGATTGTTCATCCCCCAAACTATTCAACTCTTCAGTTCCACCCGGTGGGGTAAACGTTAACATTATACAAAGTTATTGTCTGTTTTTACCTGCATTTTTATTACTCTTTAATTTAATATTGTTTTGTATTGAATTGTTAATATCTATCTATCTATCTATCTATTCTATCTATCTATCTATCTATCTATCTATCTATCTATCTATCTATCTATCTATCTATCTATCTATCTATCTATCTATCTATCTAATCTATCTATCTATCTATCTATCTATCTATCTATCTATCTATCTATCTATCTATCTATCCAATGTCGGTTACCGTCTTGCGCCCAGTATTGCCGATGTAGGCTCTGCCCTCCATGATCCCGAATCAGGTTTGATAAGGAACAGATAGTCAGTTCGCCTTTCCACATGACGCCATACTTTGAATACAGTAACTCTTTTATTTTGCTTGCAGCTTTCAGTTGTCAATTAGATTTTTTTTTTTCAGTGCATGCAGTTCTTGCTTCCGAGTAAATGTATCATTATCAGTTGACCATTAACAACATGTTCTTCTGCTGATGACTGGGAAAACAAATTGTCCACCCCTGAGGAAGAAAGCTGACCATAATAAACTAAAAGGTTTCATTAGATGGGCCACTGATATATGGACACGGGGAGACAGCAGGATTAATCCAATGGATGGAATCAATATGGCATCCTAATGCTTTGCTGGAACACCGAGATTGTCAGGGAAGAATCGTTTATTCAATCAAGGCAGCTCTTGCAAATCTCTAAAATCGTCCGGAGACTTAAGAGAAGGATGTACTGAACTGTGGTGTTACTAATAGCATTGTTAGGTGCTTTGCAATAGGCATAAAACACAGGGCCTACAGAAAGAATTCAGACGCCTTAACGTCACTTTTTTCTATTATGTAGCCTTATGCGAAAATCATTTCCATTTAATTTTTCTTTCAAATTTCTCATGTCTGCTCTGACACTTGAATTTTAACTCAGGTTCATCCCATTCTATTGATCATCATTAAGATGTTTCTACATGTAATTTAGAGTCCACCTTTAGTCAATTTAATTAAATTATCCTGTCTATAACAGGTCCCACAGATGAGCAAATACCAAGCCATGAGGTCAAAGGAATCATCTTCAGAGCTTAGAGACAGGATCGTGTTACGTACCGTATTTTTTGCTCCATAAGACGCACCTGACCATTAGACACACCTAAGTTTAGAGGAGGAAAACAAGAAAAAAAATATTCTGAACCAAATGGTGTACTAATATGTTTAATAAAATATAGCAGAATAATATTTCAATCATGTAAATTCAACAGCGGTATTAAGAAACATCATCACTGTCATTAACAAATAAGGAGAGACTTTAAGGTTCAAGCACTCTTCTAGTTTTATGGAAACCCCAAGAACTCCTCATCGCTAGTGTCAGAATTTATGAAGCTCAGTTGCTCACAATCACTTTGCAGGAGCATGTACCTATCATCACGCATGCTTGGACCAATGCTCCCTGAAGTTATATCGCCAGTCTAGTCCCATCTATATTTGTAATGCCACAAAGCCCTTCATCTTGTGTTTTGTTGTGGGTTTCCAGTTTGAAAAATGAGAATGCAGTGCATGCACAGCCCTCGATTCAAAAAATTGCTCTGCATACCTGTTTGTCTCGTCTGACAGTAGCTGAAAGGCAGCTTCAGGAAAGAACAGCCTGAAGTATTCCAGCGGCTGGTAAACTGTCAAGTCCAACAGCAAGCCATACTGTCTTGTGAAGTCCGGTTGCCAGTTTGGCTCCCACGGGTCAATGTCTAGGTATTCCTCCCACACGAACTTTGCTATAGGTGCATCGGCTGCACGAATGCGCTCAGCTGGGGCGGCATCGGCTGGTGTCCCAATCAGCTGATGCCAGTTGCTCACTCTCTTATTCAATCTCCTGATCACTCTGAACAAAATCAGATTCTGAAAAATCAGAGTCCGACTCAGTGATAATGCACAAAACATCGTCTGCTGAGTATTTTATTTTCTGCACTCGCTTCGCTCCCTCATGCACATGCAAGGATTAAATGCCGAGTCAATGAGTCTAACATTCCTCCAAGCACAGAGGGAATGCCTGTAATGTATCAGTGAGTTTTGTGAGTTTTGTCGCCCTCTACCCCTGGATGTTGACTTTTGTCAGGTAATACACATCATGGTCTGTGGCGCAATATTCGCTCCATAAGACGCACAGACATTTCCAACCTTCTTTTGCGGAAAAAAAAGTGCGTCTTATGGTGCAAAAAATACGGTAACCCATCAGAGATTAGGATCTCAATGTGCAAGCCTACTTAAGATTCCTAAGAATAAATAAAACAACGGCAGGAAGTCGAACTTTTAGTTAGAGCACGGGTGTCGAACTCTGGTCCTGGAGGGCCGCAGTGGCTGCGGGTTTTCATTCTAACCAACTTCTTAATTTGTGACCAGTTTTTGCTGCTAATTACCATCTTTTGCCTTCATTTTAATTACCTTGACTCAGGCCCCTTAGTTGTTTCCTTTTTGTTAATTAGCAGCCAAACAATAATGAGACACAAAACAAGAATCCATATGACCAGCTCACCTGTGCCCATCACAACAAACGAGGGGGGACCCAAAAATAACCGGAAATATTTTTAAAACGTGTTTAATTTAATTTTCTGTAAAAACTACAATTAGTCCCCTTCAAAGTACTCTCCATTGGCGGAAATACACTTATCTAACCGTTTGTTCCATTGTTTGAAACATTTTTTAAATTCGTCTAAAGTAATGCCCATTAATGCTCTGGTCGTTTCTTGTTTTACCTCTTCGACGTCAGCAAAACGCCTTCCTTTCAAGTCTTTCTTCATCCGAGGGAACAAAAAGAAATCACACAGAGCTAAATCCAGTGAGTAGGGTGGGTGGTTCAGGGTTGTCATACCATTTCTAACAATAGTTTCTGCAACACTTTTTTCAAGAAGAAACAAAATTTCACTGCCGCGCGTTGCTCACGATAATCGGCCATCGTAAAAAAAACGACGCTTACACAAAACTACTTTTACAAAGAAATTCACTGAACACAAGCACAACCTTCCAGACTGATGGCACTTGGCAGACTGACTTGTGAGGAGTGTAACTAGATCGCCCTAGCGGCCCAACCACGTACTACAAGTACCAACCTAACAACAACAACAAATTCCGGTTATTTTTGGGTCCTCCCTCGTATGTGAAAATAAAGAAAGGTGGAGGTCTCAGTAAGGCTGATCTCTCAGCTCACCAAAACATTGTGAGGGTGGTCTTAGAAAAAAACAGAAAAATCAACAGTTCTGCAAATGTCTGCTGTGGCAGAATGAGAGCAGCAACAAGCCATGGAATTAAGTAACTAATTAAATAACGAGCTAAAATCTGCTTCTCATTGTGAAACTGGTTGGAGTCTGAAGCCCTGATTTAGCTGGTCATTCTCGATTCATGCCTTATTTCTGTTTGGCTGCCATTTAATGAAGAAAGGAATCAATTCAGAGGATTGAATCCTTAAGAACAGGGCTATTAAAATGAAGGGAACAGAAGTTAATTAGCAGTGAAAACTGGTCACTGATTAGGAAAAGGGTTAGAATGAAAACCTGCAGCCACTGCGGCCCACCAGGCCTGGAGTTCGATACCCCTGAGTTAGAGGGTCCAGAAGCTGTGGTCTGCCCACTAATATAAGAGATGCCCCTTCACTCTCAGCTTTTAAATCCTGACATAAGACTCACGACTTTAGTCTGGCATACCCTGACTAGAGCTGCTGTTCAGCTGTGCCTACTGCATCTCTGTTGTTAGTCATTAGTACTAAAACACAAGTAATACGATATTTATAATCAGTTATTAACACTCACATATCCTCTTTCTCTTTGCCT
Source organism: Erpetoichthys calabaricus (assembly GCF_900747795.2). Classification (NCBI taxonomy): domain Eukaryota; kingdom Metazoa; phylum Chordata; class Cladistia; order Polypteriformes; family Polypteridae; genus Erpetoichthys; species Erpetoichthys calabaricus. Next base: position 52,237,182 of record NC_041404.2, read on the forward strand.
GCCTATGGAAAAGTCACCTTAGATAAAGGAGCACTGGAATCATCAGGTAGGTGGGTCCTTTCATTTGATTGGCTGGCCCAATACTGACTCAGCAGCACAATAGCCAATAGCAGGCTTGTTGGCCGAGGTCTCCAGGACTAGGACTGTGCCCGGCTTGTCTCCGACTCCTTTTCTACAGTCTATGGCCCTGGTTCTGAAATTAGCTGGTGGACAGATCTTGTTGTTTTTTAACGAATATTAATTCATTTCTACTTTGTGATGTATTTTCTGTGTATTAGTCATTTGTACAGAAATACACTGCTCAAAAAAATTAAAGGAACACTTTGAAAACACATCAGATCTCAATGGAAAAAAATACTGCTGGCTATCTCTACTGATATGGACTGGTAGTGTGTTAGGAATGAAAGGACGGCACATCGTTTGATGGAAATGAAAAATGATCAACCTACAGAGGGTTGAATTCAAAGACACCCCGAAAATCAAATGGAAAAAAATGATGCGGCAGGCAGGCAGGCGAGTCAATTTGGGTGAAATTTCATGGCAGCAACTCCAAATTGTACTCAGTAGTTTGTACGGCACCCCAAGTGCTTGTATGCATGCCTGACAATGTCCTAATGAGACGACAGATGGTGTCCTGGGGGATCTCCTCCCAGTTCTGGACCAGGGTATCACTGAGCTCCTGGACAGTCTGAGGCGTCGGATGGACTGAAACATAACGTCACACCCAGAGGTTTTCTATTGGATTGAGGTCAGGCGAGTGAGTGTGGGGTTCAGTCAATGGTATCAATTCCTTCATTATCCAGGAACTGCCTGCATACTCTCACCACATGATGCCTGGGCATTGTCGTGAACCAGGAGGAACCAGAATAAGGTCTGACAATGGGTCCAAGGATTTCATCCCGATACCTAAGGGCATTCAAGGTGCCGTTGTCTAGCCTGTAGAGGTCTGTGCGTCTATCCATGGATATGCCTCCCCAGATATACCATCACTGGCCCACCACCAAACAGCTCATGCTGAACGACGTTACAGGCAGCATAACGTTCTTCATGGCTTCTCCAGACCCTTTTACGTCTGTCACATGTGCTCAGGGTGAACCGCTCTCATCTGTGAAAAGCACAGGGCGCAAGTGGTGGACATGCCAATTCTGGTATTCTACGGCAAATGCCAATCGAGCTCCATGGGGCCCACTAGAGGACATCGGGCCCTCAGGCCACCATCATGAAATCTGTTTCTGATTGTTTAGTCAGAGACATTCACACCAGTGGCCTGCCTGCTGGAGGTCGTTTTGTAGGCTCTGCCAGTGCTCATCCTCTTCCTCCTTGCTCAAAGGAGCAGATACTGGTGGGTCCTGCTGATGGGTTAAGGACCTTTCTACGAGGGGCCCTGTCCAGCTCTCCTAGAGGAACTGCCTGTCTCCTGGAATCTCCTCCATGCCCTTGAGACTGTGCTGGGAGACACAACAAACCTTCTGGCAATGCCACATATTGATGTGCCATCCTGGAGAAGTTGGTCTACCTGTGCCACCTCTGTAGGGTCCAGGTATGGCCTCATTCTCCCAGCAGTGGACACTGACCGTAGCCAAATGCAAATGAGTGACAAAACAGATGAGAGGGAAAAATGTCAGTGGCCTCCCTCCACCTGTTAAACCATTCATTCCTGTTTTGGGGGTCGTCTCATTGTTGCCCCTCTGGTGCACCAAAGCAGCTGAAACTGATGAACAAGCCCCTCTGCTACTTCACTGAGCAGATCAATAGCCAATATACTCCGATTAAAAAGTGTTCCTTTAAATTTATTGAGCAGCTTTAAAATATTTTTAAACAGTTATTAACCCTTCTCCATTCTGTTTCTCTTCTCAGTATCTGGATGTGGCACTTGGTACTTGGCCACTACCGTACTGCCAGGCTGCAATCCTACATATGGGAAACTTATCTATTATAAAGGAGAACTGGAATCATTGGATGGAATGACTCTCTCATCAGACTCTGCGGCCAGCACAGACTCCTATATACCTGTAGAAAATATAGAAATATAGAAAACCCAGGACCAGGCAGGTGGCCAGTTTTTCAAGGTCACCAGGACCATAACTTATTTTTGACTTTCTCTTTTATTATTTTAATCATCTCCGTCAATCCATCAGTCAGTTAATGAACAGTGTAATAGACGAAAGACATGGGCTGGACAGGACAGGGCATGATTCATTACACAACAGGGAGTCCAATGTAATTAAGGAACGGGTTGGGGACGTCAGGGGGAGGCTGGGGGTCATTGAATTCAGAGCAGTGGTTTCCTAATATGCTAATTTCCCATTGGGATTAATAAAGTATCTATCTATCTATCTATCTATCTATCTATCTATCTATCTATCTATCTATCTATCTATTCTATCTATCTATCTATCTATCTATCTATCTATCTATCTATCTTCTATCTATCTATCTATCTATCTATCTATCTATCTATCTATCTATCTATCTATCTATCTATCTACATGGCAGCACAACCAGAAGAGGATTCCCACATGGATACCTCCATAGCATAATGGGACTTGTAGTCCCATGAAGCAGCCCGGTTGGGTTCTGTGGGGGGCCACCAGAGGGAGCTATGGGGATTGGTAGTCCCTACTTCACAAGAATTCTAATCAATCCGGAGAGTTACCGTATTTTTTGCTCCATAAGACGCACCTGACCATTAGACGCACCTAGGTTTAGAGAAGGAAAACAAGAAAAAAAAATATTCTGAACCAAACGGTGTACTAATATGTTGTGACAGACGACCGGCTATGGACTCCGGTCACCACCCCCAGGCCGCTAGGAGGAGCCCCTCCGGACAGCATATTTGTGCCCCGAGTTCCAGCAGGGGCCTCATGGACTTTGTAGTGTTGTGACACAGCCCTGCTGTATACCTTGGGGGGCCGCCAGGAGTCGCTGTAGGGGGGCTAGTGGGCTCTGCATGCCCTATAACCCGGGAGTGCGTATCAGTCACGTGACTGGAGGAAGTGACGTGCTCCCGGGATAAAGAAGAGGACTGTTTGCCCTGACCCAGAAGGAAATGGACCTTGTGGGTTGTGCTTGGAACCACTTCTGGGTCAGGAGCTATAAAAGGACTCTGGGAAGCCCAGAACACTGAGCTGAGCTGGGAGGAAGGTGGGCTAAGTGTCTGGGAGTGGAGGATTGTGTTATTGGAGAAGAATTATTGTAGTTTATGAGTGTGGGGAGGAGAGTGCTTGGTGCACTGTATTATAATAAAAAGAATTATTATTATACTTTCACCTGGTCATCAGAGTGGTACCTGAGGGTTCGAGAGGTGGACAAACGCTACATCTGCTACACTGGCGCAGTCGGCAGGAGACTCTGGCCCATCTGAGGCAGAGGATCTGCATTTAAACTTAAATTTGTTGTGGCAGAGAACCCTAAGAAGGTCCCTCAAGTAACCGCGGAGGTGCAAACACCCCCCATTACAGAGAAGGCTGTGACGCTGATGAATCTCGCCTCGTACCTGGTCGAGATGGGGAAGAAGTCGGGGAAAAAGAAGGACAACACCGACTGGGTAAAGAACATGACCAACGACGAGTTGGCCTGGACTCGCCTGACTGGGTGTGCCGGCGACAGGGAGCTGGTAAAGGCTGAAGAAGCCCGAAGGGCGCAACAGCAGGAACGCTGCCAGCCAGGGGCCACGCCGAAAACCCTGAATAAAGTGGGGACACCGCTGACAAATCTGGAGGTATGTGCTGGGAAAAAAAACGAAGTTTCGGGCAGTTTTTCATCCTATTTTGCAGAAACTTACCTCCAGAGAACGGACGGCGCGTTAGATGCCTGCCGCATCCCTCCCCAAGATGGCCGCGGTACACAGAAGTCAGGCCAGGCTAGGAGTCGTCAATCTACCAGCCCATTCAAGGACAACGACCACGTGACCTCGCGCGATGGAGGCTGGGATAGAGAAGGTCAACAGCGGTCCTTCGGTGAGGTCAGTTTTCCTCCGACGGTTCAGAGCTCCCTGAAAGGGAAGGGGGGTGGCGAGCGAAGCAGCGCCAGCATTTAACCAAGGTAAAGAGGGGCGGGAAGTGACTGTAGTGTCTGCCAGCAAAGTTAAAAAGGCAGACCGCAGCCAGCCGCGGGAGGCTACCCGTTCCTCTAAAGACTCCATGTCCCAGGAGCCCTTGCGCTCATCAGCAGAACACGTGCCAGACACGGACGTGTCCGTTGGCTCCCGGCTGGAAGGTAAGGGGAACGCGGAAGCTACCTTGCCTCCAGCCGAATTAATAAACTATATGACTGTACGGGATCTCGAAGAGGTACTCGACCCCGTAACGGGTTTCTTTCAGGGGATCGAGGACCTGAGGAGACGGTTGGAGGAGCTGGGAGCCACGGTCGAAGCGCCGCTGAGGAGACTGCATGAATACCTTCGGCGGTTAGGCCGTGAAGCCCCGGCCTCGATTGATTCGGCGGTGCAGGTGAGTGAAATCTGCGCCGTATATCATAAGGGGACGCAGTGTGAATCGGCACCACGTTTAATAAGTAGCGGCTGCCAAAGCACTGTGATCCCGACATTGGAATGTGGTACGATGACGGAGTGGTTGGGCAGCGATCCGATAGAACCGGGGCGGCGATATCAGACGCCGCTCCGCGATAACGTGGACCGTAAGAGCCCGACCCGCGTGATAAGGGGGTTGCCGTTGGTTACCGGAGGGGCGGAGGAAGTGCCAATCGAACTGGGGCGGCTGGATAGTGCTGTTACCCGGAGCGATGTGGTACTAATGACGCCGCCTCCAATAATATACAGGACAATGGGCGTGCAAACAGCAAAGAGGCTCTCTCTTTTCCATAGAGAGCCTCACGCTGTGCACAAGCCCCAGAGAAAGCAGGAGATCCCCGAATTAAAAAGAGGGTCCCCTGACAAAGTAAAGAAAAGGGCGGAGAGCAGCAAAGCGGCCGTTAAACCCTCCTTGGCGGAGGACAGGGTGGAGCTGACGGAATTCCCGAGGTGTTTCCGGTCTCGGGAGAAGAAGCCAACAGGAGGACGTCGGCGGTGCTACAACTGCCGGCAACCGGGCCACATGTGGCGTAGTTGTCCCCGGAGGACAGGGGAGCGGTGGAATTGCAGATACACCATTCCCCCAAGGATCGCTGGGGGATCTAGACAGCAGAACCACGGCCCGGATCTCGCGTCCTCCTGGAGGAGGACGTCCCTCGCGGGAATCAACGCTCCGCCCCACTGGTCATCGCTAAGGGGGAGGGACTGTGACAGACGACCGGCTATGGACTCCGGTCGCCACCCCCCAGGCCGCTAGGAGGAGCCCTCCGGACAGCATATTTGTGCCCCGAGTTCCAGCAGGGCCTCATGGACTTTGTAGGGTTGTGACACAGCCCTGCTGGATACCTTGGGGGCCGCCAGGAGTCGCTGTAGGGGGCTAGTGGGCTCTGGCATGCCCTATAACCCGGGAGTGCATCTCAGTCACGTGACTGGAAGAAGCGACGTGCTCCCGGGATAAAGAAGAGGACTGTTTGCCCTGACCCGGAAGGAAATGGAGTTGTGGGTTGTGCTTGGAACCACTTCCGGGTCAGGAGCTATAAAAGGACTCTGGGAAGCCCAGAACACTGAGCTGAGCTGGGAGGAAGGTGGGCTAAGTGTCTGGGAGTGGAGGATTGTGTTATTGGAGAAGAATTATTGTAGTTTATGAGTGTGGGGAGGAGAGTGCTTGGTGCACTGTATTATAATAAAAAGAATTATTATTATACTTTCACCTGGTCATCAGAGTGGTACCTGAGGGTTCGAGAGGTGGTCAAACGATATATCTGCTACAATGTTTAATAAAATATAGCGGAATAATATTTCAATCATGTAAATTCAACAGCGGTATTAAGAAACATCATCACTGTCATTAACAAATAAGGAGAGACTTTAAGGTTCAAGCACTCTTCTAGTTTTATGGAAACCCCAAGAACTCCTCATCGCTAGTGTCAGAATTTCTGAAGCGCAGTTGCTCACAATCACTTTGCAGGAGCACGTACCTATCATCACGCACATTTGGACCAATGCTCCCTGAAGTTATATCGCCAGTCTAGTCCCATCTATATTTATAATGCCACAAAGCCCTTCATCTCGTGTTTTGTTGTGGGTTTCCAGTTTTGAAAAACGAGAATGTGGTGCAAGCACAGCCCTCGATTCAAAAAATTGCTCTGCATACCTGTTTGTCTCGTCTGACAGTAGTTGAAAGGCAGCTTCAGGAAAGAACAGCCTGAAGTAGTCCAGCGGCTGGTAAACTGTCAAGTCCAACAGCAAGCCATACTGTCTTGTGAAGTCCGGTAGCCAGTTTGGCTCCCACGGATCAATGTCTAGGTATTCCTCCCACACGAACCTTGCCATAGGTGCATCGGCTGCACGAATGCGCTCAGCTGAGACGGCATCAGCTGGTGTCCCGATCAGCTGATGCCAGTTCCTCACTCTCTTGTTCGATCTCCTGATCACTCTCTACAAAAGTCCGACTCAGTGATAATGCACAAAACATTTGTTTTCTGCACTCGCTTCACTCCCTCGTGAGCTGTTGATGCCATCTTGCCTTTGTTTATATTTGTTTACATTTCGCAACTCACACACACGCAAGGATTAGACGGCGAGTCAATGAGTCTAACATTCCTCCAAGCACAGAGGGAATGCCTGTGACGTATCAGTGAGTTTTGTCGCCCTCTACCCCTGGATGTCGACTTTTGTCAGGTAATACACATCATGGTCTGTGACGCAATATTCGCTGCATAAGACGCACAGACATTTCCAACCTTCTTTTGGGGAAAAAAAAGTGCGTCTTATGGTGCGAAAAATACGGTACTTCCATCAGGCTATGCCCTGGCACAGGAAATACTCCCGGGTCCAAGATAAAAGGAGCCGCTTTGCCACATCCAGGGAGTCGGAGCCAGGAGAAGAGATAGACAACACTTGTGTCGGAGGAGTGGAGGAGAAAAAAGAGTGGAAGAAGAGGAAGTATTGTTGGTGATATAGTGATAAAGAAGCCTTTTGTACATTATTAGTTTATAATAAACGCTACTTCAGCGGTTCTCAAACTGAAGTAACAAAAAAGGGGGCGCGAATGTTGCCATATGTGGCGTAATTTCGCTATTCGTAGGAAAATTCTAAACTTGTAGCAGTGTATCGGCAGCAAAAAATATAGAAATACATTTTATTAGGGTTTCAAAAAAACGTTAGGGGGACGCGATTAAAACTGTTATGAAAACTCGGGTTGCAAATACTTAAAGGTTGAGAAACGCTGTCTTATGTTTTATGAAGGACTTGTATCTGTGTGGTTGTGTTTGGGGTGCTCCAGTGACCCCCTGGTGACCTCCACAGATATTGTTGTTTTCCATTTTTGTTTAATCAGTTTCTACCTTAATTCTTTGTGTGTTGCAACAAATGTGTACTAGTTCTGTATGTTAGTAGCTAGTACAATCTACGAGAGACATTCAAAAAGATTCAAAATTTTATATTTTCGTTGGAAACGGTGAAGGCAGGAGGAATAGTGATTGGTCGTGTCTGAGAGGGTCATGTGACTAGTTCTCTCTGGCAGAGCCGGCTGCCCTTGCAGTTTACTATAAGAGTTTTCAGCCTGTGGTGAAGATGGCTGCCAAACTTACAGTGCATCCATAAAGTATTCCCAGCGCATCACTTTTTCCACATTTTGTTATGTTACAGCCTTATTCCAAAATGGATTAAATTAATTTTTTTCCTCAGAATTCTACATACAACACCCCATATTGACAATGTGAAAAAAGTTTGAGATTTTTGCAAATTTTTTAACAATAAAAAAATGGAGAAAGCACATGTACATAAGTATTCACAGCCTTTGCCGTGAAGCTGCAAATTGAGCTCAGGTGCATCCTGTTTCCCCTGATCATCCTTGAGATGTTTCTGCAGCTTCATTGGAGTCCACCTGTGGTAAATTCAGTTGACTGGACATGATTTGGAAAGGCACACACCTGTCTATGTAAGGTCCCACAGTTGACAGTTCATGTCAGAGCACAAACCAAGCATGAAGTCAAAGAAATTGTCTGTAGACCTCCGAGACAGGATTGTCTCAAGGCACAATTCTGGGGAAGGTTACAGAAAAATTCCTGTTGCTTTGAAGGTCCCAATGAGCACAGTGGCCTCCATCATCCATAAGTGGAAGAAGTTCGAAACCACCAGGACTCTTCCTAGAGCTGGCCGGCCATCTAAACTGAGTGATCGGGGGAGAAGGGCCTTAGTCAGGGAGGTGACCAAGAACCCGATGGTCACTCTGTCAGAGCTCCAGAGGTCCTCTGTGGAGAGAGGAGAACCTTCCAGAAGGACAACCATCTCTGCAGCAATCCACCAATCAGGCCTGTATGGTAGAGTGGCCAGACGGAAGCCACTCCTTAGTAAAAGGCACATGGCAGCCCACCTGGAGTTTTCCAAAAGGCACCTGAAGGACTCTCAGACCATGAGAAAGAAAATTCTCTGGTTTGATGAGACAAAGATTGAACTCTTTGGTGTGAATGTCAGGCGTCACATTTGGAGAAAACCTGGCACCATCCCTACAGTGAAGCATGGTGGTGGCAGCATCATGCTGTGGGGATGTTTTTCAGCAGCAGGAACAGGGAGACTAGTCAGGATAAAGGGAAAGATGACTGCAGCAATGTAAAGGTGCATCGGCAAAGGCTGTGAATACTTATGTACATGAGATTTCTCAGTTTTTTTATTTTTAATAAATTAGCAAAAACCTCAAGTAAACTTTTTTCACGTTGTCATTATGGGGTGTTGTGTGTAGAATTCTGAGGAAAAAATGAATTTAATCCATTGCGGAATAAGGCTGTAACACAACAAAATGTGGAAAAAGTGATGCGCTGTGAATACTTTCCAGATGCACTGTATATGGAGCCTTATTATTTGTGTGCTTTGGTTGACCTTGTGGCCATTTTGTTTTGTCACCAGAAGGCGTTAACTTTCAGTTATAAAAGGAAGGAAACATATTAAATTAAAAAGGGACAACCCAGTTGGCGTCCCAAGTAGTCTTCAGTTGTCACGGCTCATTCTTCCCACGCCCGGCCACAACTCTAATTGCAGTGTGTGCACGTGATCACAAGGCAGAACTTGAACCTGAATCATAAAAGTGCAGTACATTTCAGACATTCCCCCCCAAAATCCATGTTTATTACCAATTTGCAGATACGTTAGCACTCCTAATTATTGCTCTTTCTCTTTCCTGCATTGACGAGACTGGTAATTGCCGTATTGCCCACTTTTGATTGATTAAAACATAAAGTAACAAGAATGGAACAATTATGTCAAAGAGATTGAGAGATGCAGCTCAATAGAAGGGGGTTCAAAATGTGCTGATTCGTTAACAATCCAATCGAGTTGCCTTTCCTTGCCAGCTGACAAGCTTTCTCATAATTCAAAGATGTCGGAATCTTTCCCTTTTTTCTTCTCCTTGGGGGATTACACTACCATTTGTTTTCAGCATCTGAAGGTTTTATCTCTAGAAAGGAATAACAGTTTAGCTGCTTTAATCCCAAAAGGCTAAAGAAGTCTTGCAAACATTAAGTACCGAGGGAAAATTTTCGAAATGATAGATGTTGCCGGTAAAGAGTACATTTCCAGGGCAGTTGTTTTTCACTGTGACATAAAAGTGTGAGATGTGAAGCTTAAGGGAAATTGAATTAAGATGACCAAAATATTAATAGTATTATGAGTACTGAGGAAATACACACAGTCACAGTGCAAATGATGAGGAACGCTATGATCATACTGGGTAGGGCCTCCTTTAGCTCTCAGAGCAACATCGGTTCTTCTTGGCATGGTACCCACAAGATGTCTGAGACATTCATTTGACACCTTGGGCCTTGTTGACTTGATTGTATCAGGCAGATTCTGCACACTCACCCTGCGAATCTCCTGTTCTATCACATTGCTAAGCAGTTCGCTTGGATTCAGATCCAGTGAATGGGAACACAGAACCCATAGTCATGCTGGAATGAGGTTAGGAAAACTGTGGCCAGAAACGATAGTCAAACAGGCTGTGGCCTATAGAAAAACTTTTTACAGTCCCTTCCTTTCAAAGATCTCAGAGTACAGTGGGGAATGATCTCTCACTCAACATTACAGAAAAGGAGTAGAAGGCAGCCATGCATAGAATTCACTGGAGCTCCATATTCGCAAAGCAGACAATTATTCAACTTAAAATTACAGTAAACCCTCACTTATCGCGGGAGATAGGTTCCAAGGCCGACCGCGATAACTGAATTTCCGCGAAGTAGGGACACCATATTTATTTAATTATTTAACGTTTATTTGGACGTTTTTAAACCCTCCCTGTATTGTTTACAACCCACCCTTTACTATATTAATAACAGGGACAACTGCTAAGCAATTTGAAATCGGTAGATAAGCTTACACTTACTGTATAGCGAAGTACACGTAGCTATATATGACGTAATGATGGTGATGAATATGCTGCACAGTAAAAATGATGACGATGAAGGTGATAATCCCCTGAATGCAGTAGCAAGAGCACGTTAATGCTGAATGAGTGAGATGAGACTTCCTGGTTAATGCAACACTCCGTCGCTGAGCCAATCAGCAGCACACAGGAACTTAACTGTGTGCTCTGATTGGGTAGCTTCTCAGCCATCCGCCAATAGCATCTCTTGTATGAAATCAACTGGGCAAACCAACTGAGGAAGCAAATACCAGAAGTAAAAAGACCCATTGTCCGCAGAAACCCGCGAAGCAGCGAAAAATCCGCATTATATATTTAGATATGCTTACATATAAAATCCGCGAAGTCATGAATCCACGAAAAGTGAACCGCGAAGTAGCGAGGGATTACTGTATATATTGAGCACGTCTGTCTCGTTTAAAATTGTCCAAAATGTTTCCAGTGCAAGATCCCACCTGCGAACGTTGCAATCGAGCTCTAGCCTCACTGGGCCACATGTTCTGGGTGTGCACCAAATTAACATCAACGTAGGGCAGAGTGGTGGCTCTGAGGCTAGGGCTCTGCACTGGCAATCGGAAGGTCGCCGGTTCGAATCCCGTAAAATGCCAAAAAGGGACTCTGCTCTGTTGGACCCCTGAGCAAGGCCCTTAACCTGCAATTGCTAAGCGCTTTGAGTAGTGAGAAAAGCGCTATATAAATGCAAAAAATTATTTATTATCCTTCTGGACCAAAATTTTTAAATGGCTATCAGACCCCCTTGGGGTCACAATCCCTCCTAATCCATTAACAGCTGTGTTTGGTGTACTTCCAGATCAGGGACGTGTGGTCAGGGGAGGCAGGTGAGGCTCTTTTCTACATCCATCCATCCATCCATCCATTATCCAACCCGCTGAATCCGAACACAGGGTCACGGGGGTCTGCTGGAGCCAATCCCAGCCAACACAGGGCACGAGGCAGGAACAAATCCCGGGCAGGGTGCCAACCCACCGCAGGATACACACAAACACACCCACACACCAAGCACACACTAGGGCCAATTTAGAATCGCCAATCTACCTAACCTGCATGTCTTTGGACTGTGGGAGGAAACCCACGCAGACACGGGGAGAACATGGAAACTCCATACAGGGAGGACCCGGGAAGTGAACCCAGGTCCCCAGGTCACCCAACTGCGAGGCAGCAGCGCTACCCACTGCACCACCGTGCTGCCCTCTTTTCTACATGAAAAGTAAAAAAAAAACTAATAATGATAACATAACATAAATGTGGGGCGGCACAGTGGCGCAGAGGGTAACACTGCTGCCTCACAGTAAGGAGCCCTGGGTTCACTTCCCAGGTCCTCCCTGCGTGGAGTTTGCATGTTCTGCCCGTGTCTGTGTGGGTTTCCTCCCACAGTCCAAAGATATGCAGGTTTGGTGTATTGGCGATCCTAAATTGTTCTTGGTGTGTGTGTGTGTGTGTGTGTGTGCGTGCGCGCCCTGTAATGGGCTGGCGCCCTGCCTGGGGTTTGTTTCCTTCCTTGCACCCTGTGTTCCTCCAGCAGACTCCCATGACTCTGTAGTTAGGACATAGCGGGTTGGATAATGGATGGATGGATAACGTAAATGTGTCCACTGGTCTGTGCTACATACATTTTTATCTGTATGATTCAAATAATTTCCATCATTTTTATAGTCAAAATCGCTGAATTTGCACATTTCCTGTTCCAATACAGGGGAGAAACACGAGGTGCGGTAGAGACGAGCCTCACCTCACCCCGGACTGCGCTCTCCCTTACACACAGGGATGATGCCTGTAATTGGCGCATGCCCGTTGCTCTCTCTCTGTATGTCGCCAATATAATGTTTGCAGACACGTTTAGATAGATAGATAGATAGATAGATAGATAGATAGATAGATAGATAGATAGATAGATAGATAGATAGATAGATAGATAGATAGATAGATAGATAGATAGATAGATAGATAGATAGATAGATAGATAGATAGATAGGAAAGGCACTATATACTAGATAGATAGATAGATAGATAGATAGATAGATAGATAGATAGATAGATAGATAGATAGATAGATAGATAGATAGATAGATAGATAGATAGATAGATAGATAGATAGATAGATAGATAGATAGATAGATAGATAGATACTTTATTAATCCCAACGGGAAATAATGGTAATGGTTTATTATATGGTGACATATTTAGTCTTGCTGATTGGACATAAAACCACAGTGAAAAGGCACAAGGTGAGGTTGACAGTACCGTGCTGCCCTGAAGGGGGCGCATGTGAGCCCAGCTGGTGCTTGTTGCTGCTGTTCTTCTACGCTCTCGGCTCCAATAAGTTAGTGATATCAGAAAGTCAAGTGCACTGCAGTGGGCCGTTTATTTTTATTTTTATTTTTATTTTTTGTTCCAACTGACTGCCAAAATGGAAGATTAAGATTTTTAAAACTAAATGAAAATAAGGAGGACTTTTACAAGAAAGTGACGGAGATTTCTGTGGAGAAGGACAGGCGCATGGACGTCATTTACAAATAAAGGTAAGACCATAAACGGTTTTCAATTTAACAAAAAAATGAGAACAGACTAAGAAAAAAACAATCCAATATTTAAAAGCTAAAATTTGACCTTAAATAAAATATTCTTTTGTTTTTCTTGTTATCCTTTTGTTGAACAGTCTGTATTAAAATTGATTAAAGCATCAGAATTAAAAGCTTTTAGAAACAACTAATTATTTCAATCAAGGTCAAAATTGAAATCCGTTTTGTTTTTTTGCACACCACTCTGTACTTTCATTTGTAGTTAATGAGTATGAATTGTGGAATTGAAGCAAATGCATTCTCTCCGCTCTCTCTCTCTCGCCGCTAGAAATGTAACTTTCTTTCTTAGCCAAATATGCACTTTATCGACTGTATGTGTGTGTAAAGAATGCTGATGTGATATGAAACATAACCAGTAGTCAGTGTGCAGGCTGCCAATTGAATTGTGAATAAGCGACTCTTTGGGGTTCATATATTTGTAAATCTCATTCTGAAGGAGTCACCAGCTATGAACCTCATCACACGTCACTGTTCCAGACGCGCTTCAAGTGGAGAAGGACAAACAAACTGGAATTTCTGTTACTTCACTATTAGCACGTAGACTTATCTTGCCCAACTGGAAGAATCCTAATTCACCTCTTTTAAGTCAGTGGGTAACTGATGTTTTATGTTATTTGAAATTGGAAAAAATCAAATTCGTACTTAGAGGATCTGTGCAAAACTTTTTCAAAACCTGGCAGGATCTGATCAATAACATTTTAGAATAAGCATTTAAACCGAGGAAGCGGATTCTCTCCCTTTTTTATTCTATTTTTTTATTTTTCCTACTCTAAGAGCCATTTGCTAATTACATAAGAAACATAAATGGTTTACTAATTATTAGTGCATAATCTATGGGAGGTTCCTATAACCCCCATCAGTTGAATTGAATTGGTATATTCTAACTGTTTCTCAGTTAGTGATCAGCCTTGCCATGTGTAAAGTGTAGAGGGCACATGGTTTTAAACCGTGCCTATCGTGCCTCGCGTGCGTGTTTTGTGTGCCAAGTAACATGTAAGACAAAGCACTTAATTGAAAGTGCTGCACCGTACATTTAAAGCGTACAGAAGAAGAAGTTAAGAACAACTAAAGTTTTACAAGAAAAGCTAAGTTTAGAGAAGATACATTTTTTCTTTTATTTGCCTTTTATTCTACGTGTTGTAACAGCTAGCCCTGCCACAGACAGACATGACACCAATGTCCAAAACACACACTGTTTATTTATACTATTATTTACAGTGGTTCCGCCAACTCACACAGTTACTCAGTCCTTTTTTCCGTCCTCCTCGGCCGCCTCCACTCCTTCCTTGCAAGCTCCATCTTCCTCCTCCTGACTCTGACTCCTCGAACGGAGTGAGGCAGCCCCTTTTTATCATGTCCCGGATGTGCTCCAGGTGCTTGGTGATGGTCTTCCCGCAGCACTTCCTGGTGTGGTGTGGTGGAAGTACTCTCCTCCAGGGCTCAGGAACCATCCAGACAGGCCCTTGGTTGGGCCACGGACCCCCGCAGGGTTGAGCTTCCAAGTTCTGTATCCGTGGCCCTTGATGGAAATCAGGGGGGCTGCCCTCTTGCGTCCAGGGGAGATATTGCCCGTCTTCCGGGCTTCCTTGATCCAGGCATCCCGGTGGGGCAAGATTTTCTTTATTCTTGTGTGGATTGTTTGCTTTGAATTTTCACTAAATATTTTAAAACAAACTTTTGGACTGAGAGATTTCTTACGGGGGCGGCACGGTGGCGCAGTTGCCTCGCAGTTAGTAGACCCGGGTTCGCTTCCCGGGTCCTCCCTGCGTAGACTTTGCATGTTCTCCTTGTGTCTGCGTGGGTTTCCTCCGGGCGCTCCGGTTTCCTCCCACAGTCCAAAGACATGCAGGTTAGGTGGATTGGCAATTCTAAATTGGCCCTAGTGGGTGCTTGGTGTGTTTGTGTGTGTCCTGCGGTGGATTGGCACCCTGCCCGGGATTGGTTCCTGCCTTGTGCCCTGTGTTGGCTGGGATTGGCTCCAGCAGACCCCCGTGACCCTGTGTTCGGATTCAGTGGGTTGGACAATGGATGGATGGATGAACTCGCCTTACACTCCTGTGGCTACACCTACTATTAAAGTTTTACTTGGTTGGCCCAGTTCTCTTTCTCAAGGGTAGGGATTGATTTGTTTCTAACCTAATTTCGTAAAGCTTGATTTGCTTGTATGGAATGTTATTTGATTTTAATAAATTCAATAAAATGTTGAAAAAATAAAAAAGCAAATAGGCTGTGGCCTATTCAAGGGACAATTACATGGTATTAACAGCCACAAAGTGTGCCAACCAAACATGTCCCACAGCATTACACCACCACCGCCTGCACTGTTGATCCAAGGCAGGTGTGGTGCATGGACTCATGCTGTTGGAATCAAATTCCGATTCTACGATCTATGTGTAAAAATCGAGATTCATCAGACCAGGCTGCATTTCTCGATTTTTCGATCTGCCTGTGCCCACTGCAGTCTCAGCTTTTTTGGCTGTTGGCTGACAAGAGTGGAACCCAACATGGTCTTCTGCTTTTGTAGCCCATTCACCTTAAAATTTCAACATGTCATCCGTTCTTTTTTTCTGCTCAGTACTGTTGTACAGAGTGGTTATCTGAGTTTTCTGTAACCTTTCTGTCATCTCGAACCAGCCTGGCCATTCTCCTCTGACCTCTTTCGTCAACGAGGTGTTTCCGTCCCCAGAACTGCCTCTCACTGGATGTTTGTTTCTCCGAGTTAACTCTAGAGAATATCGGTGTGCGAAAATCTCAGCCATTACAGAAATGCTCAAAACCGACAACCATGCCACGGTCCAAATCATGCGTAATGTCAATCGAGAGGTCCCAAGTCACAAACTGTTCCAAAAATGCCCACTAGAGTTGGAAAATCCTATCAAAAAAAAACAACCAAAAGCAGCCAGTAAAACAGAGGGCCACAAAGCATCTTGTCAATGATGAGACGAGTGAGCCACGAGAAAGAATCGGGGCAGCCACCCTGTATATTGTTGGTTATCTGGCAGCAAAAGAGTGAATTGTTGGGTAGATTTGAATACAGATTTGAGTCCAGAACAGAACTCTCCTGATGAGGCAAAGATGGTGGTTTTAAAGGATCAGACAGGAAGTGATGTCATTGGGCCCAGAACCAGAAGTGACAATATCAGGGCCAGAACCAGAAGTGACGTTATTAGGCCCAGAACTGGAAGTGAAGTCATTTGAGCCATGACCAGAAGTGATGTCATTGGGTCCAGAACCAGAACTGACAATATCAGGGCCAGAACCAGAAGTGACGTTATTAGGCCCAGAACTGGAAGTGAAGTCATTTGAGCCATGACCGGAAATGATGTCATTGGGCCCAGAACCAGAAGTGACAATATCAGGGCCGGAAACCAGAAGTGACGTTATTAGGCCCAGAACTGGAAGTGAAGTCATTTGAGCCATGACCGGAAGTGATGTCATTGGGCCCAGAACCAGAAGTGACAATATCAGGGCCGGGAGCCAGAAGTGAAGTTATTAGGCCCAGAACTGGAAGTGAAGTCACCAGGGCCGGAACAAAAGGTGACATCATTTTAATTGTGTTCTATTTATTTATTTATTTATTTATTTATTATTTGTTCGGTGTCCTTGAGTTCTCTGAAAGGTGCCTTGTATAAATAAAATGTATTATTATTATTATTATTATTATTATTATTATTATTATTATTATTATTATTATTATTATTATTATCATTTGGGGCTATAGCCAGAAGTGACGTCATTGGGCCCAGAACCAGAAGTGACGTCATTGGGACCGGGAACTGGAAGTGGTGTCCTGAGTTTCAGGCAGAATTTCCCGTAATCTGTGTGCAGTGGAAAGAGAGAAAGGGTCGGTACACTCTGCCACCCCCTGGTCTGATGTGGAATCACCCTCATTTAGACCCTTTAACTGCCTTCCATGCACACATGTGTGACAAGCTTTAATAAAATAAAAGATTTATTCTTCAAAAATGCACATCAGTAACATGACGCTCCATCAGAGCACAAAAGGCAAAAAGGATTTGGCCAAAAAAATAAATAAATAAGACAATTTAATGCAAACACATCATCTTCAAGAACTGACTAGCTGACCTGCTGCCTAACACATGCCATCCCATGACAGGTGTCAATGGAATGAGATAATCACTGTGATTCACGTCACCTGTGTCAGAGCTGAATTTGAACCCTGGTCCAATGTGCACCCAGCATGTGTCTGAGTCTCATATCCTTCTGAGCTACTTTAAAAGCATATGCTGTCATTTTGTTATTCACCATGATAAATGCATCTTTTGTTACTTTTATATAAAACTTAAGAGAAAATGTTATGTTTTAAGGTATAATCATTGTTCTACTGTAATTGTAAAAGACAATCTTAGAAAGTTAAAGCTTTGAGTTAAACTCAGATTAGTGTTTGCTTAATTTCAATAGAATATAATTTTTTTTCAGTCATAGATCTCCCTGTGTCTGCATGGGTTTCCTCCGGGTGCTTCGGTTTCCTCCCACAGTCCAAAGATATTAGTTAGGTTAGGTGCATTGGCGATCCTAAATTGTCCCTACTCTGTGCTTGGCGTGTGGGTGTGTGTGCCCTGCAGTGGGCTGGCGCCCTGCCCGGGGTTTGTTTCCCGCCTTGTACACTGTGTTGGCTGGGATTGGCTCAAGCAGACCCCCGTGACCCTGTAGTTAGGATATATCAGGTTAATAATGGATGGATGGATAGTCATAGATAATGGTATGGTCTTTTCCCCCTGTAAATTAGTATGAGATAGAACTTTCTTCTTATAACTAAGATGCAGTGTGTTATTTGAGACAGTTGTTGTTTGGAATAAGTCCCAGCGCTAGCAGGGGCGGGAAGACCCTTTTACAGTATAGAAATGGGATAGCATACTGAAATGATTTAACTGTAAGCAAACTGAAAGAAATTAAACAAGAATTTTAAGCATTAAACTGAACTTTTCTTAAACAAGAGCTTTTTTTTTTGCTACATCAGTTTTTCTCTATTTTGTGCGAACTGTTTTACTTTGAAATTGTACTAAAGTTTTTAAAAACAAAGATATTTTGTCTGTGGAATCATTTCAACACGTCAAGCCTTTGCTGAATCCCATTTGCAAACTAGAGCTGCTGAACTTTGGTAATTTTGGATAAATGCAGTTATAGTAATGCTTAGTACTAAGTGTCCCGTTGATGTACCTAGCTGGATTATAAATTAGACTGTTATTTGGCAAAGCATGAGATTAACAGGATGAACGTGCAAAATCTCACACATCTCTTAAAATAAGAATAATAATAATACATGTTCTCCCCATGTCTGCGTGGGTTTCCTCCTGGTACTCCGGCTTCCTCCCACAGTCCAAAGACATACAGGTTAGGTGCATTGGCGATCCTAAAGTGACCCTAGTGTGTGATTGGTGTGTGTGTGTGTGTGTGTGCCCTGTGGTGGGCTGGCATCCTGCCCGGGTTTGTTCCTGCCTTGCGCCCTGTGTTGGCTGGGATTCGCTCCAGCAGACCCCCATGACACTGTATTAGGATATAGCGGGTTGGATACTGGATGGATGGATAATACATTTAAAAAGTCAGGACTATCAATCAACCTAGTGGATGGGGTTAAATTATTTAAAGTTATTTAAAGTATCAACGTTTGTCTTGTCCCATTAGCAACTGGTTGTAACCAATCGTGTTAAACTTTTTCTGATTATGTAAATTTGTGAATTTCCCCTTGGGATTAATAAAGTATCTATCTATCTATCTATCTATCTATCTATCTATCTATCTATCTATCTATCTATCTATCTATCTATCTATCTATCTATCTATCTATCTATCTATCTATCTATTATTATAGTGCCTTTCATATCTATCTATCTATCTATCTATCTATCTATCTATCTATCTATCTATCTATCTATCTATCTATCTATCTATCTATTATATAGTGCCTTTCATATCTATCTATCTATCTATCTATCTATCTATCTATCTATCTATCTATCTATCTATCTATCTATCTATCTATCTATCTATCTATCTATCTATCTATCTATCTAGAGGTGCCCACACTTTTTCCTTTTTCGTTTTTTTTATATATATATATATTCATGGCATTCGTAGTCTGAATCACAGTCTGATTGTACCTACCAGGTAATGCTTGTGGTTGGTCAGCAAGTCGTCTAACATCCGCCACGGTGCCCTCTTTCAGTTGCGAGAAGCAGATCATAGAATGGTTGAAATAGTTTTACTGTCAAATAATGCAAAGAGTACGCAACATGTGTTGCTGACGTCTGAGGTTCAGTTCCCCGAGAGGGGAGTGCAGTTAGTGTGTACGCCTGATGAGCCCAGAATTAGGGCGAAACATGTGTCGCATACTCTTTGCATCATTTGACAGTAAAACTATTTCATCCATATATATATATATATATATATATATATATATATATATATATATATACTGTATATTGTGACAAATAGAGGCACTGTCGACCCCTTGAACCCTCAGACCAGACGTCAGACACCAGATAAAAGTCCAATAATAATATTTATTATTATAAATAAGTGCACAAAGCACCCTCCTCTCCACAATACTCAATAAATCCACAATAACCAATAAACAATACTCAGTCCTCCACTCCCAGATGCTTAGCCACCCTGCCTCCCAACTCTGGGATTTCCCATAGTCCTTTTATATTCCCTGACCCGGAAGTGTTTCCAATCCCTCTCTCCATGTGATCTCCTATCACTTCCGGGTCAGATAAAAATCCTCTTCTTCATCCCGGAAGCACGTCATTTCTTCTGCCTATGTGACTGGGATGTACTTCCGGGGTGTAGGGAAAATAGTTATTACTCCTCCCTGCAATGTCCTCTGGCGGCCCCCATGGTATTCGGGGCACTTCCACGCTACAGGGAGGGCTCCACCTAGTGGCCATATCCCACAATACATACATAAAATATATGTTGTCGTACCTTGCATAACTGAATAACCTTTAATGCACAATAACAATTCAATACATTTATGCTCACTACAGTATTTGGATTTAATAATCTTCATGTGGGAAAAGGCTGACTCGCATAAATAAGTAGAGCCGAATAATGCAGTCAAGGAGGCAGCACATTTCCTCATGTTTGGGTACTTTTCCTCCATGAGTAAGTTCCAAACCTGTCCAAGAGCCCCAGACTTCAGCTGACTGTCATCTTGCAGTGTCAAAATCTCATCCTCCACTGTAAAGGAGTTTTAGGTGAAACAGTGTTGCAGTTTTTGATACGAGTGAATCCCCCTTTACATCTTCCCGAAATGGATAGCACTTAAATGTAGCGATTGGCTCAAGTAAAGCTGAGTCTTGAAACCGTCAGTCAAAGTCTGACAGGCAATTTTCAATCTGCTCTGTTGTAGCGTAAGCTGTCAAGTTGCGCACACACCTTCCATTGCGTCTCCATCTCTGACGCGAGGTTTTGGATGTTCCCCAAATCAAGGTGCTGCAGCTTTGAGGTCAGATGTTACATTTTTCATTTGAAAGCATTAACTGAGCTAATCATATTGACCATGGAGTTCTCTTGTCCTTGCAGCTGTAAATTAAATTAAGCTCATTCAACATGTTGGTCAGATTGGAAAGTACAGTCACTTTTGGCATTTACGGGATTCAAACTGGCGTAGGACCGATTTTAAATAAATAATTGCAACCCGAGAGCATGCAGTGTGCAGGCAGGTGTGCGTCAGCATGCTTTGCTCCAGGGTTGATTGCGGCGACTCACGTGCAAGGCGAGCAGAGCAGTCAGGTGCCATATTCGTGCCTTGGAGGCTGCGGTGCATTGCTCAGTCAGGCCATATAAAGAGGTGCCAGCATGGCAGATAGGGTATGATCGAGAAAAGAAAGAACAGAAAGAAAAAGAGAGACAGAGGTTAAAATGGATAGATGACAGAGACAAAGGCAAAAGAGTGTGGAGGAGATGAGGTAGGCAGCCAGGAGGAGAGGCCCCTAGAATAAGCATAGAGGGGACTGAAGAGGGGCCACCCCAGTGGAGCATTTGTTTTGGAATAGCTGGATTGACATGATGCTCTTAAAAGTTTGAAGAGTGTCAGCTGGATCAGGACCCTGCCGGGGGCCTCTGATGACAGCGGGGACCCAAGCCTGGTTTTGAGGATTGGCTGTGCCCGTCAGTTGGGCATCTCATCTGCTGTAAGGTCCCGTGTGGGGTAAGCAGAGGAGATGTCGATTTTAGTAGATTACGAGTTTTTAAAGAACAGATCACTATCTGCGGTTTTTAACTTCATTTTAAGGAATTATTTATTGACTTGTTTTTAGCCTTCACTTGCGCATGGATTTTACGGATTATTCATTTATTTAGGGGAAGAACGTGTTGATGCTCTGCACATTATTGAACACTGTTTTTTGATCGATATTGAATAAAAGCACTGAACACTTTTGCCCTTACCCCTTGCTGTAAGTGTGTGTCCTCATTTGCCCGGCTGATTTTGGTCAATGACTATTGTTAAAGTTAGAGACTTCCTAGAAGCTACAAGGGAGTGTGGAGCCAAACTGGACCGTCACAAGCATATCTAGGCAGGATGTAGGCCTCGCTCACCGGCGTGAGATGATCCTTTCAAATGCAGGGGTCCTTCTCTAGTTTCAGGATCTTTCGATCATATCCTGGCACAGTTGCTTTGTGAAATTTTCACATACCCTTCATATTTTTCCCATTCCTGATGTGTTATTTGGTGCCACCTAACTACGTGTGACTGAATGTGTGTGTCTGTGTGTGTGTGTTTGAGTAACCTCATCCCATCCAGGAATGGACAGTTTTTTGAAGGACAGCACATATCCTAAAGTCGGTCTGTTCGTGTGCCCGTGGCTAACTGGCATTCTGATTTCATTTTCCGCTTTGCCATGTCTGGCCGCTCCTTTCTGTAATGTCATCTTATCTCTTTTTCAAGTGAACACATAGCAGTTCAAACGTTGGAATGCAGGAGATTCATTATTCATAGTAATATAACAAGAAGACACGGTGATACCCTGGCAGCTTAGCTGTCCACCCTTAAAACCAACTTGTTGTGTCATTTGTTTGGCATGAAAAATAATTTTACATCAAATGGATTGCACCAGATACACTTTGCACTTTCAGAATGATGAATACTTGTTATTTCTTCCTACCGTCCATTGCATTACAATGCAGGTTTTTAGGATATGATGATTTATTACCGTTATTGAATCCAGCCTCTGAGTGTGACTCAGTTTAGAGATGGCATCAAATTAGCTGTACTGAGCACAACAGCAAGCAAAAAGAAATAAAAAAGAAGCAAGGATTTATAAAATCACACATGTTAAAGGGTGCAAGTGGCTGTGGATCAAGATGGGTGAATGAAGCCATCAAAAATGATGACACACACGTGACGGATTATCCTATTCCAGGAGACCTGCGGACCTCTGGTCTTCAGGTTAAGGCGGCACACTTCACAGAGGTTGGCACGACCTCAGATTTCTTGATTGGCCACTGCATATGGACCTATGCTGTGTCACACACATGCGATTAGAGGACCTGATGCATCGCGTGAACCCGCAAGACAGGGGAGGAAGCCAGTGTACTAACCAATCTCTCTGTTCTCTCACAAGAAGGACGAACCACAAAAGAGCCCGGTACCGTGAATTTGCCTCCAGTCTTACATTCAGACAGCTGGGCCACTTCCGTATTCTACAGTCACGTGTTGTCCCTCCCTGATGACATCACCATTTTCCCAGGATTCCCCGCTGTTCCCGACATCCTTTCCGTCGTACCCTCCTCCATAAATACGCCATCTTTTCCACCTGAAAGACGTCTTTTGTTTATGTCTGTAATAATAACAACTTGACCCTTTTTTACACTATACGGGTTGGATCCATCCATCCATCCATCCATTATCCAACCCGCTATATCCTAACTACAGGGTCACGGGGATCAGCTGGAACCAATGGGTTGGATCCTCAACCCTTTAATGCTGTCTCAGTGTGCTTAGTTTTACAACTGTTAAAATTAACGTGGTTCATACAGAGCAGTTTTTGCAACGCTGTTCAGTTGTTGCATATTAAGCACCTTCTGTGACGTTCCTGACACTGATCTGATGTTTCCGGTCTTCTTTTTCCCTTTTCTCGTAGTACAGAATTCTTCATCATGTCCAGTAATCAATAAACACAATACATACACTGAATGTGTACGTACTCTGCCCTGGGGGATTATCAATAGATGGGCTTGCAGGGACCAAACATTTTATTACACATAAACCCCCTCACCATCCTATGCATTTCTCTGTCATTCTCGATCTCATATTCTGTATCCCGCACTTGATGCTGCAGCAGATGGCCCAGTTTTTCCTCTTTTTCTTCTTCCCATTGCCGTCACGTCAACAGACTCTGCAATTTGCTTGTCGCTCAGCAGCTATCACTGCTGAGGTGGAACTGGATTATGGATGGATGGATGAATGGATAATCATAC
Source organism: Erpetoichthys calabaricus (assembly GCF_900747795.2). Classification (NCBI taxonomy): domain Eukaryota; kingdom Metazoa; phylum Chordata; class Cladistia; order Polypteriformes; family Polypteridae; genus Erpetoichthys; species Erpetoichthys calabaricus. Next base: position 52,260,673 of record NC_041404.2, read on the forward strand.
ACCCATACATTGTGTCACAAACTCCACAAAGAGCCATAGCAAGGTTTGGGGCAGCCACCCGTATATTTGGTTTCCTGGCTGTAAATTGAGTTTAACATGATAGCACTGATGTGCACAAAACCGAGTCCAAAACAGAACTGAGGGAATAGGGAAAAGGTGGAGGCTTTTAAAGGGGAAGACAGGAAGTGAGGTCAAAGGGGTGGGGCTCATGATGGTCATCAACCATAGGCTCGAGCCCGCATGTGACATCACAGGGGCCGGAGCTGGCAAGGACTCCTTCCATATGCTCGGTCCCGGAAGTGACGTCAAGAGGACCAGGTGAAATCTCCCGTGAATGGTCTGCAGGAAAGAGAGAAAAAGAGTCAGTGCACTCTGCCACATCTTGGTGTGATTCGGAATTGCCCTTACTCAAGCCCTTTAGCTGCCTTCCATGCGCACGTGTGTGACAATTGATAAATCCCATGAGAAAATACATGCATGTTCAGAATTCATAATCAAGTGTAAGAATTGTGTTGATTGATCACCAAACATCAAACCTTATTAAGCGTAAATAAAAGATGGCAAAGTAACCTGTGGTTTAGTGTTTAGTGCAAAGTGAATGCAAACAGAGTGGTGAAGTGTGTTCGGGGTCTGTGGCATGATCAGTGGATGAGAGCATGATCAGAATATTAAAGTGGTGCAGTTCAGACTTCATGAGTGTTGGTGTGTGTGGTTGGAAAGCCATGTAGAGAGAGAGAGAGACAAAGAGTAATGGTGGGATTGGCTAATTGCTCGTTAACATGCATGAGCACAATTGGCACAGCCATCCCACATTAGTGCTCTGTCATTCATTAGGAAAGAAACTACAAAACAATTATAATACAATACAATTTATTTTTGTATAGACCAAAATCACACAAGAGGGCTGCTATGGGACTTTAATATGTCCTGTCTTTGACAGCCACCCCCAGCCTTGACTCTCTATGAAGACAAGAAAAAACTCCCCAAAAAAAAAACCCTTGTAGGGAAAAAAATGGAAGAAACCTTGGGAAAGGCAGTTCAAAGAGAGACCCCTTTCCAGGTAGGTTGGGCGTGCAGTGGGTGTCAAAAAAAAGGGGGTAAAAACAATACAATACACAGAACAGAACAAATTCTCAATACAGTATAATAGTGCAATAGCAATATTACAAGTACATAGCAGTAGATGATAAGCCATAATACAGTTTGGATTTGTTCAGAGTCCTGGAGACCTCAACCATCAAGCTACCTCCTCCAATTGGCCATTCCACAGCTGAGTCAGTGCTGGGCCAGCCAATCTGATGAAAGGACCCCTCTACCTCACGATTCCTGTGATCTTCCATCAGAGATGACTTTACCTTAAGCAGGCAAAACAACTTGGCAGTAGGGCAGTGGCACCAAGTGCTGCATTTGAGTACCGAGAAGAGAAACAGAATAGGTGAGGGTTACTAACAAACTATCATATTACTTATGTTTTAGTGCTAATGACTAACAACAGAGATGCAGTCTGTACAGCTAATCAGCAGCTCTAGTCAGGGTGTGCTAAACTGAAATAGTGAGTCTTCAGCCGGGATTTAAAAGCTGAGACAGAAGGTTATCTCTTATAGTAGCAGGCAGACCATTCCACAGTTTAGGGGCCCCCTGTAACTAAAAGCTCGACCTCCCACTGTTATTTTATTAATTCTTGGAATCATAAGCAGACCTGCATCTTGAGATCTTAATGTGCACTCTGGTTTGTAAGTCATGATACAGTGCATCCAGAAAGTATTCACAGCGCATCACTTTTTTCACATTTTGTTATATTACAGCCTTATTCCAAAATGGATTCAATTCATTTTTTTCCTGAGAATTCTGCACACAACAATTCATAATCACAATGTGAAAAAAGTTTACTTGAGGTTTTTGCAAATTTATTAAAAATAAAAAAACTGAGAAATCCCATGTACATAAGTATTCACAGCCTTTGCTCAATACTTTGTTGATGCACCTTTGGCAGCAATTACAGCCTCAAGTCTTTTTGAATATGATGCCACAAGCTTGGCACACCTATCCTTGGCCAGTTTGGCCCATTCCTCTTTGCAGCACCTCTCAAGCTCCATCAGGTTGGATGGGAAGCGTCGGTGCACAGCCATTTTAAGATCTCTCCAGAGATGTTCGATCGGATTCAAGTCTGGGCTCTGGCTGGGCCACTCAAGGACATTCACAGAGTTGTCCTGAAGCCACTCCTTTGATATCTTGGCTGTGTCCTTAGGGTCGTTGTCCTGCTGAAAGATGAACCGTCGCCCCAGTCTGAGGTCAAGAGCGCTCTGGAGCAGGTTTTCATCCAGGATGTCTCTGTACATTGCTGTAGTCATCTTTCCCTTTATCCTGAATAGTCTCCCAGTTCCTGCCGCTGAAAAACATCCCCACAGCATGATGCTGCCACCACCATGCTTCACTGTAGGGATAGTGCCTGGTTTCCTCCAAACGTGACGCCTGGTATTCACACCAAAGAGTTCAATCTTTGTCTCATCAGACCAGAGAATTTTCTTTCTCATTGTCTGAGAGTCCTTCAGGTGCCTTTTGGCAAACTCCAGGCAGCTGCCATGTGCCTTTTACTAAGGAGTGACTTCTGTCTGGCCACTCTACCATACAGGCCTGATTGGTGGATTGCTGCAGAGATGGTTGTCCTTCTGGAAGGTTCTCCTCTCTCCACAGAGGACCTCTGGAGCTCTGACAGAGTGACCATCATGAATTTACCACAGGTGGACTCCAACGAAGCTGCAGAAACATCTCTAGGGGAAACAGGATTCATCTGAGCTCAGTTTTGAGCTTCACGGCAAAGGCTGTGAATACTAATGTACATGTGCTTTCTCAATTTTTTTATTTTTAATAAATTTGCAAAAACCTCAAGTGAACTTTTTTCACGTTGTCATTATGGGGTGTTGTGTGCAGAATTCTGAGGTAAAAAATGAATTTAATCCATTTTGGAATAAGGCTGTAACATAACAAAATGTGGAAAAAGTGATGTGCTCTGAATACTTTCCGGATGCACTGTAAGTTCAGATGAGTAAACCTTGGGTATTTAAGGCTTTATATGTTAAAACGAAGACACTACACTCACAGGGCTATACAAAAATGTCTGAGTAGGTCAGAGGAACAAAAGAGAGAACAAGAAAGTAGATGAGTATGGAAAACAAAATTGAGGAAAAGTAAGAGGAAGAAGATTATAATCTGGCAGGCAAACCAGTGTGGGATGAAGGAGACAAGCATTAAGGAAGGGGAGAGTTGAATGATCTTCCAGGGTAAGATCTCCCTTGTCGAGTGGTTGTTGGCAGGATGAGTGAGCAGGACTCAATGTTGTCCCAGCACAGCACACAACACAAAGTAGAGGGGATGGGAGTAGTTTTGAAGATTGAATTCGCCCATGTCCCGTGGAAGAGCAGGGGAGATGAGAATAAGACAGAGAGCAGTGGAAGTGAGAGTGATGTGCCGACTCTGACTGTGAGAGCTGACAACCAATGAATGCTCATCTGGAAATGCAATGCATGTAATGTTGCAACAAGGAATAAGGAACACGGGGGATTTGGGACCTCAAAAACAGAAGAGGGGCTCATCTGTCTGATGTCTCATTTTTTTGTACCATTTCAAAATGGGAAAACAGGAAAAAGTGCAAATACTATGGCTGAACGTCCATACCTGTTAATCCTTCGTACAACATTGGCTCCATCAGGTAGCACACTAGTGGCAAACACGACTGTCCTGGAAAGTCGTAATGCAGTCCTTAAGTGTAACACTTCTCGAGCGATTTCAATCAGGAAAGTTCATATGGTTTGGCAAAGAGATCAGCAACTGCAGAAGTCGTGTGATGTGCCATCAGCCTTTGGTTAGACTGCTTATGTGCCATCCATGACAGGTCAGTGTAGGATCTCAGGATTGTACTGAGAGTGAACTCAGCTGTGTGACGTAAGTACAAATGCACAGTGCACAGACAAAGTATCAACGAAATTAGCCTGTTTCACATATAAATATGAGAAGGTGTGCATGTGTACTTAAAAAAAGAGATTGTATAGCAAAAAAGAAAGGGAGCCACACCAGCATGTGGTATGAAAGTAAAACAAGAAAAATAATGTCAAAGAATCCATGCTGCGAAAAGCAAATACGGTTGGAAATGACTTCTCCACAGTGAGCTGATTCTGAAATAATTGGGAAGAAAACAAAAGGGAGAGAAGGAGGATGTTATGCTTTTCTAGTTATTTTACAGAAGACCAGCATAAGAGAAGTAGCTTTACAGTGCCCTCTACAGTCCGAGTTCGGTGTTGTTTTCGACACCTGCATCCAAAATGAGTTTAGGTGTGTCAGCTGAATGAACGTACTTGTATGCTTTCATTTGGTTTTCTTTCAGATTTTATTTCCTTCATATTGCTTTCTCTGGCTTAGCGAACCAACATGACCAAGTAGACAGCATGATGGGGTGGTTATAAGGCTTTAGATTTTTAATCCCAAGGTTGCTGATGCAATTCCCAGTTGTGGCATGTTGTGTGACCCTAAGCGAGTCACTTAACGTTGGTGAAAGTCCAAAAAACATAAATGAGGATAAGTTGTTATATCTTAAAAGTCACCTTGGATAAAGGCATCAGCTAAATAAACATGCAATGATAATAACAGCAATAGGGTGTGACTGCACGTGTCAAGAGTGCCGCTCTGTCTCACACTGTTAACGTCGTCCCTTTGCATTTTTCATTTCCTCCAAACCTTTACTATTATTCTGTTTAATGTGTTATGTTATAGATATTCATATCTTTATCCAAGTCTGCCATGTTTCTTATTGTCTTCTCAAGTGCAGCAGTCACCTGAGTGGATTATAAAAGACTTTAATGGCCATTGTCTTGTTGTTGTGGCATTTGTAAGCTGTTTTGCTTTGTTTTGAGCCCCTTTTCTTTCTGCTCTTTGCATTTCATCTGGATATTTCCTAATGTCTTCTTACTTTTTAAACTTTTTAAAAACTCATTTAATAACTCCTCCACAGATTTAGCATTAAGAAACTATACATTTATCAATAGGGTGTGACTGCACGTGTCAAGAGTGCCGCTCTGTCTCACACTGTTAACGTCATCCCTTTGCATTTTTCATTTCCTCCAATCCTTTACTATTACTCTGTGTAATACGTTTTGTTATATATATTTATATTTTTATCTAAGTCTGCCATGTTTCTTATTGTCTTCTCAAGTATGACGGTCACCTGAGTGGATTATAAAAGACTTTAATGGCCACTGTCTTGTTGCTGTGGCATTTGTAAGCTGTCTTGCTTTGTTTTGAGCCCCTTTTCTTTCTGCTCTTTGGATTTCATCTGGATATTTCCTAATGTCTTCTTACTTTTGAAACTTTTTAAAAACTCATTTAATAACTCTTCCACAGATTTAGCATTAACAAACTATAAATTTGGCAACAGGGTGTGACTTCATGTGTCAAGACTGCCACTCTGTCTCACACTGTTAACGTCGTCCCTTTGCATTTTTCATTTCCTCCAAACCTTTACTATTATTCTGTTTAATGTGTTATGTTATAGATATTCATATCTTTATCCAAGTCTGCCATGTTTCTTATTGTCTTCTCAAGTGCAGCAGTCACCTGAGTGGATTATAAAAGACTTTAATGGCCACTGTCTTGTTGCTGTGGCATTTGTAAGCTGTCTTGCTTTGTTTTGAGCCCCTTTTCTTTCTGCTCTTTGGATTTCATCTGGATATTTCCTAATGTCTTCTTACTTTTGAAACTTCTTTTTAAAACTCACTTAATAACTCCTCCACAGATTTAATATTAACAAACTATAAATTTGGCATATCATTTAAGACATCGGCTTTGTACAGGGCAAAAGGATTTTTTTCCAACAATAATTACAGAGCTATTTAACATTTTATTGACAATATCACAATTCTAGTTTACATGCACTTTGTTAACTGGGTCTTTAAACAACTTGGAAAAGTCCAGGAAATTACATCAGGCCTTTAGGTAATTAGACAATGAGCTTCTGATAGTCAATGAGCCTACTTGACGTGAACATGTAGATGGATGTTAAGGCCGACCATCAAACTCACTGCCTCTTTGCTTGACATAATGGGAGAATCAAAAGAAATCAACCACGACCCCAGAAAACAAATTGTGGACCTCCACAAAAACCTGGTTCGTCCTTGGGAAGAATTTTCAGACTCCTGAAGGTTCCACATTCATCTGAACAAACAATAATACACAAGAATAAACCCCATGGGACCACACAGCCATCAAACCACTCAGAAAGGAGACGTATTGTGTCCCTTAGAGAAGAACGGACTTTGGCACGAAAAGTGCAAATCAATCCCAGAACAACAGCAAAGGACCCCGTGTTAAGAGTGGTGTTCCACAGGGGTCAGTGCTGGAGCTGCTGCTGTTTTTAATATATATAAAAGATTTGGAGGGGTGACATAGTGGCATAGTGGTAGCGCTGCTGCCTCGCAGTAAGGAGATCTGGGTTCGCTTCCGGGGTCCTCCCTGCGTGGAGTTTGCATGTTCTCCCTGTGTCTGCGTGGGTTTCCTCCGGGCGCTCCGGTTTCCTCCCACAGTCCAAAGACATGCAGGTTAGGTGCATTGACGATTCTAAATTGTCCCTGGTGTGTGCTTGGTGTGTGAGTATGTGTGTGCCCTGCCCTGGGCTGGTGCCCTGCCCAGGGTTTGTCCTTGCCTTGTGCCCTGTGGTGGCTGGTATTGGCTCCAGCAGACCCCCGTGACCCTGTGTTAGGATATAACGGGTTGGGATAATGGATAGATGGATATAAGTAACAGGCTGGTTATGTTTGCAGATGATGCCAAGATAGGTGGATTGGCAGATAATTTGACATTCTTTAAATCATAACAGAAGGACTTGTACAGCATACAGGCTCGGGCAGATTTGTGGCAGATGAGATTTAATGTCAGTAAATGTAAAGTATTACATGCAGGGAATAAAAATGTGAGGTTTGAATACACCATGGAAGATCTGAAAATCGAGAGTCCACCTTATGAGAAGGATTTAGGAGTCGTAGTGGACTCTGCACTATCAACTTCCAGACAGTGTTGAGAAGCCATTAAGAAGGCAAACCGAATGTCAGGTTATATATCACACCTTTGTATAGAGCATTTTCACAGCCATCTCTAGGGTTTACAGAGAATGGTCCAAAAAAGGGAAAAAATCCAGTGAGTGGCAGTTATATGGGCAAAAATGCCTTGTTGATGCCAGAGGACAGAGAGGAATGGCCAGACTGGTCTGAGCTGATAGAAAGGCAACAGGAACTCAGATAAGCACTCGTTACAATTAGGGCATGCAGAAGAGCATCTCTGAACACAAACACGTTGAACCCTGAAGCAGATGGGGGGCTACAGCCTCTGGAGACCACACCGGGTGTCACTCCTGTCAGCTAAGAACAGGCAACTGAGGCTACAGTTATCACATGGGCTCACTTCAGAAGGACTTGGACAGCAGACAGGCTTGAGCAGATTTTTGGCAGATGAAATTTAATGTCAGTAAATGTTACACATAGGAAATAAAAATATGAGGTTTGAATACACAATGGGAGTTATAAAAATCGAGAATAAACCTTATGAGAATGATTTAGAAGTCATAGTGGACTCGACACTATCAACTTCCAGAGAGTGTTCAGAAGCCATTAAGAGGCTAACAGAGTGTCAGGTTATATAGCGCCTTGATGTGTGGAGTACAAGTCACAGGAGGTTCTGCTCAAGATTTATATCAAACTGGTGAGGCCTCATCTGGAATATTGGGTGCAGTTTGGGTCTGCAAGATCTAAAAAGGACATAGCAGCACTAGAAAAGGTCCAGAGAAAAGTGACTGGGCTGATTCCAGGGCTACAGGGGTTGAGTTATGAAGAAAGATTGAAAGAACTGAACCTTTACAGTTTAAGCAAAAGAAGACTAACATTAGAATCCCTGAAGCCTATGAAATAATGCTAGACCACCTTAAATTCCCTCACACCTCCTCATCAGCGTCTTTTGTTTTACAAATGTGTCGATCAGCACCGGCAGCAGGCAGCCTGCTATCCCATCTCCCACCGATGCAGCTTTAGTCGTTCATAAAGTTCTCCCGGCTCAAGTCTGTTTATCTGGGTCTGAGGTGCCTTAAATTAATATATCGTTATTTGGAATACATACATTTCATGTGTGTTCCATGTCTACAGTGATCTGGGTAAATGAAGGATGACAGCAAATGCGCGGCAAGAAATGTTGAACATATAACTAAAACAGAAACTTTGTTCATGTTCTACGAATAACTGGCAAAATGCTGATGTGAAGTGTGTAATGTGTTCATAGTACATTGTCAAGCGTCTCAATCATGCACCACAGGGAGCCGATGAAGCAATTCAGAAAGATCGCACCCTCACGTGCAGGTGTGACTCACCCCAATTACCTCATCAACTTCCCGCAACTGCGCAAGCGCACCCATGGAGACTGACATGGCCAGTGGATTATTTAAAAGCCTGGCCATTCTTTCAGAGCCGCAGACCCGCTATACCACACCCCTATAGTTTGCATATTTACCCAACAGGTCGAAAGTAGACACATTAAGCGTAGTATTGCATACAGTTCTTACACACCTGGAGAACAAGGACTGCTACGTCCGATTGCAGTTTATTGATCATAGCTCGGCTTTTAACATTGTGATACCAGCTAAGCTCACCAACAAGCTTGCCACTCAAGGTGTGCCACCTACTCTCTATAACTGGGTCCTGGACTTTTTAACAGGCAGACCCCAGTCAGTCAGGCTGAGGAACAACATTTCCAAAACAAGAATCAAAAATACAGGAACCCTGCAAGGATGTGTTCTGAGTCCCACGCTGTATGCTCTCTACAATCACAACTGTGTCTCTTCCCAGCATAACACCAGTATTATTAAATTTGCAGATGATACCACCATCATTAGACTGATTTTTGGGGGTGATGAATTCAGGTGGCCTTGTGAAGTGGTGTCAGAACAGTAATGTCTTTCTTAACACCAGCAAAGTGAAAGAGATGATAATTGACACAGAGAGGGAGAGAGGTCAGCGCCCACCACTGCACACTGGAGAGACTGAGGTGGAGAGAGTGGCCACATTTAAATTTCTTGCTATTCCCATCACTGAGGATCTCACTTGGACCTGCCACGTCACAGACCTGGCGGGGAAAGACCAGCAGCATTTGTATTCTCTGGAAAGGCTGAGGAAGTCTGGCACACCAAGCACTAACCTCAGTAACTTCTACAGATGTACAATTGAGAGCATCCTCACCTACTCCATCACAGTCTGGTTTGGGAACAGCACAGCATGGGACCGTAAGGCTCTACAGTGGGTGGTAAAATTGGTGCAAAATATCATTGGCACAGCACTCCTTGCACTAGAGGACATCCATACCAACAGAGTTCTCAGGAGGGCCCATGACTTTATGACACAACCCACCCACAACACCAACTACAAGGGCATAGAAGTTAGAAAATCAAGGCTTAGAGACAGTTTTCTACCTTTGGAGAAAATCAAACTTGTTAATAAAACCCATCCACTGCCTTCTCCTCAGCACTGCTTGACAGCGCGTGTCTGGAGGATGGAAGGCCATCTCGAGACCACATACCTGCAGAGCTTACATTGAATCATTTATTTATTTGTATGTGCATTCTTACTTCTGTTTGTCTTTGCATTTCTTCTTCACCTGAGTGTTTTTGGTTATTGTTGTGTATTCATGTTTATTGCTGGAGGACTCACAGAATAACATTTTCATTGTATTGAGTATATATGATAATAAAGTTGAAGCTTAAGAAGTTTACTTTCATTATAAAACTGACATGCTTTTGAGAATTATTTTTTATCACCTTACAGACCTAAGGACCTCCACATGTTGTTAAACGGTGCAAACACTAGTCAACATATGAAATACTCTGAGTGCTGTTGCACTGAAGACACATTTGTAAATGTCACCGACACACAGGCGTCTCTCTTGCTTACTAGTCAGTTAATGACTCAATTGTGGGAAAGCACCAGGTAGGCAACTTTGACGAACAAAGAGCAATCATCGCAGATTAGATGTAATTTGTTGGTTAATTTTATTGGGAGCCAACATTACTGACTTAGTTAATGCCTTATGTCTGCTGTCATTACAAGGACAAAATGAAGTTTAGGTCAATGCCTAAGTATAGGTGATATTTTTTAAATACCTAAATATTCAGCTTCATTTTCACCCACTAGTGAATTTATTAAGCATGTTCATTAGTAGTAATTGTAGTAATAACTTTAATGTTATTATTATAACTTATTATTAGTAGTATTTTATTTATGATTATTATTATTAATAATAATAATATTTAGTAGTATTAGTAGCAGTTATATTTATATTGTTATCCTTATTTGTATTATTAGTAGTAGTAGGACTTGCAGCAGATGTATTTTATATCGTTATCTTTATTATTAGTAGTAGAAATTGTAATAGTATTAGTATTAGCAGCAGTTATATTTATACTGTTATCCTCATTATTATTATTATTATTATTATTATTATTATTATTATTATTATTATTATTATTAATAGTAGTATTAGTGGTGGTAGTAGTATTTTATATTGCTATCTTTATTAGTAGTAGTAGAAGTAGTAATAGTAGTAACAACAGTTGTATTTGTTATTATCTTTATTAATAGTAGTAGTAGTAGTATTAGTAGCAATTATTTTTACATTGCTATCCTTATTATTATTATTATTAGCAGTAGTAATAGTAGCAGCAGTTGTATTTTATATTATCTTTATTATTTGTAGTAATAGTAGTAGTGGTCACAGTTATATTTATATTGGTATGCTTATTATTATCAGTAGTAGTTGTAGCAGCAGAAGTTGTATTTTAAATTATTAGTAGCAGTAGCAGCAGTTGTCCATCCATCCATCCATTTTCCAACCCGCTGAATCCGAACAGGGTCACGAGGGTCTGCTGGAGCCAATCCCAGCCAACACAGGGCACAAGGCAGGAAACAATCCTGGGCAGGGTGCCAACCCACCGCAGGACACACACAAACACACCCACACACCAAGCACACACTAGGGCCAATGTAGAATCGCCAATCCACCTAACCGGCATGTCTTTGGACCGTGGGAGGAAACCGGAGCCCCCGGAGGAAACCCACGCAGACACGGGGAGAACATGCAAACTCCACGCAGGGAAGACCCGGGAATCAAACCCAGGTCCCCAGATCTCCCAACTGCGAGGCAGCAGCGCTACCCACTGCGCCACCGTGCCGCCAGCAGCAGTTGTATTTTATATTATTTTTATTAGTAGTAGTAGAAGTAGTAATAGTAGTTGTATTAGTAGCTGTTATATAATGTTTTATTATATTTTGTATTATTATTAGTATAATAGAAGTTGTGTTTTATATTATTATATTTATTATTAGTAGTAAAAGTAGTAGTATTAGTAGCAGTTATATGTATATTGTTATCCTTATTATTACTAGTAGAAGTAGTAATAGTAGTAGCAGTTGTATTTTATATTATTTTCATTATTAGTAATAATAGTAGTAGTATTCGTAGCAATTATATTTACATAGATATCATTATTATTAGTAGTAGTAGTAGCAGCTATTGTTTTTTAAAATTATTATCTTTACTATTAGTAGCAGTATAAGTAGCAGTTGCATGTTATTATTATTATTATTATTATTAGTAGTAGTAGTAGTCGCAAAAGCTGTATTTTATATTATTACCATTATTATTGGCAGTAGAAGTAGCAATAGTAGCAGCAGTAGCAATTTTGTTTTATATTGTTTTTATTATTATTAGTAGTAGTAGTAGTAGTAGTAGCAGTTGTATTTTATATTATTATCTTTATTATTAGTAATAGTAATATAAGAAGCAGTTTTGTTTATATTATCTTTATTATTTATATTAATAGTAGTAGTTTTAGTAACAGTTGTTTTTGTATTGTTATTTTTATTATTAGTAGTAATAGTAGTAGTATCAATAGCAGTTATATTTTAAATTGCTATAAGACAGCAGACAGAATAGCCATTACAATAATCCCTCGCTATTGCTCTTCGACTTTCGCGGCTTCACTCTATCGCGGATTTTATATGTAAGCATATTTTAAATATATATCGTGGATTTTTCGCTGGTTCCTGGGTTTCAGTTGACAATGGGTCTTTTAATTTCTGGTACATGCTTCCTCAGTTGGTTTGCCCAGTTGATTTCATACAAGGGACGCTATTGGCAGATGGCTGAGAAGCTACCCAATCAGAGCAGGTATTACATATTAAATAAAACTCCTCAAATATATTGTGAGCAGGGGGGCTGTTCGCACCCCTAGAGGATACGGCCGCTCCTCAAAAAATGCTGAAAGACTACCTTCACATTGCTCCCTTCCTTGCTGGGCTTACTTGTGGTTGCTTTGTTGCGTGATATGCTTCCCGCACGGTGCTTCACATACTTAAAAGCTCAAATGGCACGTATTGATTTTTGATTGTTTGCTTTTCTCTCTCTCTCTTGCTCTGACATTCTCTGCTCCTGATGGAGGAGGTGTGAGCAGGGGGTCTGTTCGCACCCCTAGAGGATACGGACGCTCGTCTAAAAAACGCTGAAAGACTACCTTCACATTGCTCCCTTCTTTGCTGGGCTTTCTTGTAGCTGCTTTGTCAAGCGATATGCTTCCCGCACGGTGCTTCACATACTTAAAAGCTCAAACAGCACCAATCGGTTTTTGATTGTTTGCTTTTCTCACTTTCTCTTTCTCTGACATTCTCTGCTCCTGATGCGCACTCCTTTGAAGGGGAAGATATGTTTGCATTCTTTTAATTGTGAGACGGAACTGTCATCTCTGTCTTGTCATGGAGCACAGTTTAAACTTTTGAAAAAGAGACAAATGTTTGTTTGCAGTGTTTGAATAACGTTCCTGTCTCTCTACAACCTCCTGTGTTTCTGTGCAAATCTGTCACCCAAGCGTGACAATATAAAAATAACCATATAAACATATGGTTTCTACTTCGTGGATTTTCATCTTTTGCGAGGGGGGGGGGGGGGGGGGTTCTGGAACGCAACCCCCGTGATCGAGGAGGGATCAGCGTGTTATTTTAGTCACGTTACTGTGGCGGCAGCAGCTTGTGTTTCATTTTCACGCCATCAAGCACAGTTTCTATTTACACCTTAAAGTAAATGGGGACGGCTAGGTTGGCGCCCCGAAATGTACCCTTGTTTGAGCCTGTGACTCCTTTGGATGACCACAATATATGTAAACAGAGGACAGAGGACAAGTGCAAGATAGGTCAGGTAAAGAACTATACTATCCTACAGAAAGATAAGTGAATAATAGGGAAGTAAATAAGCAATCGGGCAGCAGAGTTCACAAGGGTTACAGAACCTGGTAGTACTCATTTGGATGCAACAGTACCTTCTGCCAGATGGTCAAAAGATAAACTGAAGGTAGGAATGGTGACAGTGGTCCTTCACAATGCCATGGGCTTTGCAGATGCAACGCTTGATAAAGATATCTTTAATGGAGGGCAGAGAGGTCCCAGTAATCTTTTTTGCAGTGTACACTACTCATTGTGGAGATGAGGAGAGAAATTCCAACTCGTTGGGACCCGTGGCCACCGCCAAGGGGTGCCTCAATCCTCATAGAACCCGGGAAACATTTAATTCCACCACACTTGGAAAGAAGGCGGAAGAGCCTTCCAGGGACGTCTGGAGTTCTTCCGGTACAAAGGGAAGCGCTTCCGCCACACCAGGAAGTGCTGCCGGCAGGATGTAATCAGTCACCTGGAGCACATCCGGGTGTGAATAAAAGGGGCCACCTCCCTCCAATCAGGGAGCTAGAGTCGCGAGCAGGAGCAGGATGAAGCTCCCAGGAGGAGAGGAAAGGCGGCCAAGGACATTGAGAGAAGTCTAAATAAGGGGTGATTAGTGCTGAGTGTCACTGTGTGTGTGTTTGGGACTGTTTATTTATGCTTCAATGAACGTGTGTGTTTTATAAAGATGTGGTTTCCGACTGGTGGTGTCTGGGCAAGTCTCACAATATATATACAGGTGCTGGTCATAAAATTAGAATATCATGACAAAGTTGATTTATTTCAGTAATTCCATTCAAAAAGTGAAACTTGTATATTAGATTCATTCATTACACACAGACTTATGTATTTCAAATGTTTATTTCTTTTAATGTTGATGATTATAACTGACAACTAATAAAAGTCCCAAATTCAGTATCTTGGAAAATTAGAATATCAATTAAGACCAATGCAAAAAAAGGATTTTTAGAAATGTTGGCCAACTGAAAGGTATGAACATGAAAAGTATGAGCATGTACAGCACTCAATATTTAGTTGGGGCTCCTTTGGCCTGGATTACTGCAGCAATGCGGCGTGGCATGGAGTCGATCAGTCTGTGGCACTGCTCAGGTGTTATGAGAGCCCATGTTGCTCTGATAGTGGCCTTCAGCTCTTCTGAATTGTTGGGTCTGGCGTATTGCATCTTCCTCTTCACAATACCCCATAGATTTTCTATGGGGTTAAGGTCAGGTGAGTTTGCTGGCCAATCAAGAACAGGGATACCATGGTCCTTAAACCAGGTACTGGTAGCTTTGGCACTGTGTGCAGGTGCCAGGTCCTGTTGGAAAATGACATCTGCATCTCCATAAAGTTCGTCAGCAGCAGGAAGCATGAAGTGTTCTAAAACTTCCTGGTAGACGGCTGCGTTGACCTTGGACCTCAGAAAACCCAATGGACCAACACCAGCAGATGACATGGCACCCCAAACCATCACTGACTGTGGAAACTTTACACTGGACCTCACGCAACGTGGATTCTGTGCCTCTCCTCTCTTCCTCCAGACTCTGGGACTTTGATTTCCAAAGGAAATGCAAAATGTACTTTCATCAGAGAACATAACTTTGGACCACTCAGCAGCAGTCCAAAGGCGAGACGCTTCTGACGCTGTCTCTTGTTCAAGAGTGGCTTGACACAAGGAATGCGACAGCTGAATCCCATGTCTTGCATACGTCTGTGTGTGGTGGTTCTTGAAGCACTGACTCCAGCTGCAGTCCACTCTTTGTGAATCTCCCCCACATTTTTGAAGGGGTTTTGTTTCCCAATCCTCTCCAGGGTGCGGTTATCCCTATTGCTTGTACACTTTTTTCTACCACATCTTGTCCTTCCCTTCGCCTCTCTATTAATGTGCTTGGACACAGAGCTCTGTGAACAGCCAGCCTCTTTAGCAATGACCTTTTGTGTCTTGCCCTCCTTGTGCAAGGTGTCAATGGTCGTCTTTTGGACAACTGTCAAGTCAGCAGTCTTCCCCATGATTGTGTAGCCTACAGAACTCGACTGAGAGACCATTTAAAGGCTTTTGAGTTAATTAGCTGATTAGAGTGTGGCACCAGGTGTCTTCAATGTTGAACCCTTTCACAATATTCTAATTTTCCGAGATACTGAATTTGGGACTTTCATTAGTTGTCAGTTATAATCATCAACATTAAAAGAAATAAACATTTGATTAAACATCAGTCTTTGTGTAATGAATGAATCTAATATACAAGTTTCACTTTTTGAATGGAATTACTGAAATAAATCAACTTTGTCATGATATTCTAATTTTATGACCAGCACCTGTATATATATATATATATATATATATATACAGTATATATTTTATAAAAGCAGTACAATGTATGGCCTGGGTATAAAGCAGTTGCACTCCATGTTCCCAGTTTGCTTTTTTTTTCTTTTTAACTATACAGCCCATTTGCTTTGACAGCCACAAAGGATACTTTTACAATTAAAGCTCATTCTAAAACTGACATGATTTTTAACTTGTTTTTAAAAAATAGACAAAGCAAGTAATTATTCAATAATCATTTCCATTATCAAAAGGCAGCCATGCATACCTATAAATAAATGAATACATGTTCCTCTTGCTTTCCACTCAAATCCCCACAGACACACGTGACAGGCTGAGTGCTGACTCCATACTGTGTGGGTCAGTGAGCTCCGTGTCCCCGTCCTGCTTTGCTCCCACTGTCTCCAGGATAGGCTCAGTGACCCTCATTTTGGATTAAGCAGACTGGTGAATGTTATGCTTTGGAACGTCACTATGCAGTTGTCATTTTTTTGGTCACGCTTGCATGTGATGAGCAAAGCACTTATTGTGATAGCCATTAGAGCATTAGAGCAATCTATTTGAGGACAGGCTACTCAGCCCAATAAATTATCCACTTAATTCCTCCAAAGTAAAATCAAGTTGAGCTTTTGAAGGTCCCAACTTGGTTGCTTATCCCAAGTGTCTCTGGCTCTTTGTGTGAAGAAAAACTGCTTAATGTTTGTACAAAATTTGCCCCTAACAAGTTCCCAGCTGTGTCTCCATGTTCTTCTTGAACTCATATTAAAGCCCACTGGACTAATTCTCTTCCTAATTTTAAACACTTCAATCATGTCTCCTCTTAGTCTTCTTTCGCTTAAACTGTAAAGCCTCAACTCTTTTAATCTTTTCTAATAACTCATCCCCTGTAGCCCTGGAATCAGCCTAGTCGCTCTTCTCTGGACCTTTTCTAGTGATGCTATGTCCTTTTTGTAGCCTGGAGACCAAAACTGCACCCAGGACTCCAGATGAGGCCTCACCAGTGTGTTATAACCTCCTGTGACTTTGTACTCCACACATCAAGGCGCTATATAACCTGACATTCTGTTAGCCTCTTAATGGCTTCTGAACACTGTCTGGCAGCTGATAGTGTCAAGTCCACTGTGTTCATGCCTGTCTGTCTCTCTCTCTCTGTACACCTCTGTGTCCACATGAAACAACTCGCATTTTATTGAAATTTGGCCCACTTATTCTTCAAGGAAATTTGTCAAGAGAGCTTAATTTCAGTTGAGATGTCTCAAACAGATTGCAATTTACACGATTTCAAAGTTATAAAATCCATCCATCCATCCATTTTCCAACCCGCTGAATCCGAACACAGGGTCACGGGGGTCTGCTGGAGCCAATCCCAGCCAACACAGGGTACATGGCAGGAACCAATCCCGGGCAGGGTGCCAACCCACTGAAGGACACACGCAAACACACTTGGGCCAATTTAGAATTACCAATCCACCTAACCTGCATGTCTTTGGACTGTGGGAGGAAACCCACGCAGACACGGGGAGAACATGCAAACTCTACGCAGGGAGGACCCGGGAAGCGAACCCAGGTCTCCTAACTGCGAGGCAGCAGCACTACTACTGTGCCACCGTGCCACCCAAGTTTTAAAATCTCCCTTTGAAAAGCATTGGCAAGTTTGCACACTCGTCTATCTTAAATCAGAGAAATGTTCCATGAGTCTTCAACTGTTAAATAGTTAACCGTTTCAAGTTTACGGTTACACCAACTTATTTATCCCCTTCATTTTTAACCTCTGATGGAAACTGATGATGGTAAACAGTTCAGGTCAGGTTAGGGAGAATGCACTCGTACAGATGCATCCACCGCATGACAAAGCAGCTCAGGATCCCGGTTGGGGCACGGGCCAGTCAAGAAATGACCATCTATCTGCTGCAGCCAGGTGTGACATGGACTCAGGTACTCAATAATAAGGATCCTGTGAGCGGGATCACCCTCGGGGAATCCTCGACACATGGCCATAGTGCCATAACTGACTCTCCCTCACAATGCAGGTGTAGTGTGCCTCATTCGGGACTTCGTGAGCAACACAATGTCAAACCAAGGATTTTCCAGAGAGACACAGTACTGAAGGAGTCCAGTCTTCATCTCAGGTCACAGGATAACGTCCATGTCTCACAACCACTTAGCAAAACAGGGAGTACCGGGACTCTAAAGATTTGGACGGTCATCCTTTTGCAAAGATATCGGGAGCACCACACATCCCTTTCCAGAGACCCTATCACCCCCATTGTGATGGTGCAGGTCCTGCTCCACGCTCCCTATTCCAGATTTGGGGGCCCTCGAACCCAAAGCCGTCGGTAAAGTAACCGGATGAATTGGCAGATGGGGACAAATCAAACTGAGCAAGGGGATGGTGCAAAAAGTGAACAAGTGCTTTTTATTAAAACAAAACAAACAAAACCAAAACAGTGTCCAAAATGTAGTGCTTCAAAGTTCAATAATTAATAATCCATAAAAATGATAAGCGGAGGTTAAAATCCCAAATAAAAAAATCCATTAAAACGAGGTGTGGAACGAGCCCCGGACACAGACAGGTAGACATGTTTAAGCACCATCCATCCATTTTCCAACCCGCTGAATCCGAACACAGGGTCATGGGGGTCTGCTGGAGCCAATCCCAGCCAACACAGGGCACAAGGCAGGAACCAATCCCGGGCAGGGTGCCAACCCACCGCAGGACACACACAAACACACCAAGCATACACTAGGGCCAATTTAGAATCGCCAATCCACCTAACCTGCATGTCTTTGTACTGTGGGAGGAAACCGGAGCGCTCGGAGGAAACCCACGCAGACACGAGGAGAACATGCAAACTCCACGCAGGGAGGACCCGGGAAGCGAACCCAGGTCCCCAGATCTCCCATCTGCGAGGCAGCAGTGATACCCACTGCGCCACCGTGCCGCCCTCTGTTTAAGCACCACCACACATTTATTTACAACTATTATTTACAACAATAAGTGCACACAAACCCCCCAAGACTCCCCCAAAGTCCAGGCCTCACACTCAGATGCCTCACTCTTCAGGCTGCCTCCACTCCTCTCCACCAAGCTCTGTCCTTCTCCTCACCCGACTCCAGCCTTGAATGGAGAGAGGCGGCCCCTTTTATAATCACCCGGATGTGCCCCAGGTGCTTCCCGGCAATCTTCCACCGGTACTCCCCAGTGTGTGTGTCCCCGATCCTCTTCCCCCCGAGCAATTCTGGGGGTGGTTGAAGTGCTGAGGTCCAGGGCTCCAAATTCATTGGGGCACCCCCTGGCGGTGACCACGGGTCCCTACAGGGTTGAGCTTCACAGCTCTGTACCCGTGGTCCCCAAAGCAACCAGGGCGGTTGCCCCCTCGTGGTCTGGAGGAGGCGCAAACCCTCCTCCGGTCCTCTTGGGCGTCCCGGCTGGGTACCACCACCAGCCTCGTGCCACAGAGGTTAAAAACAATGGCTGGAAGCAGTTCCCTTTCATAAAACCTGATGCCTTCTTCCATCTAATTGGCGGCTCTCCTGCTTCTCCCATCAGGCTTTGCAACAGGTGAGTCGCCCTACCTGCAGCTGACCTTCTTTTGCTGGTCTGGTAGCCTTCCGTCCTCTGGTTCTGTACAGCTGCCGCCAGACAGAGACTTGGGTTCCCCAGCGACCAGAGCACTCACGCTGGGATAGATAGATAGATAGATAGATAGATAGATAGATAGATAGATAGATAGATAGATAGATAGATAGATAGATAGATAGATAGATAGATAGATAGATAGATAGATAGATAGATAGATAGATAGATAGATAGATAGATAGATAGATAGATAGATAGATAGATACTTTATTAATCCCAAGGGGAAATTCACAACTCTCAACTCTCAACTCTCCTAGGCCTTCCTGACTCCTGCTGCCTTCCACGGCGAGTCAACCACCTTCTGGGACACTCCAGTTCCTGATATCGCTCAGCTGGAGTGACCGCTTCATACTGACCCCACCGAGTGTCGGCCTAACACTCCTCCTGAGGGGCTCTCCACCCAGCTGCCTGCATTAATCAGCAAGCCTGCTCTCGCTCGCTCGCTTGCTCACTCCTGCACCGGCTCTTATGGCTTCCAGCCTTCTTCTTCTTTCCACTAACCTCTGTTTTCTTTCTTTCTTTCTTTCTTTCTTTCTTTCTTTCTTTCTTTCTTTCTTTCTTTCTTTCTTTCTTTCTTTCTTTCTTTCTTTCTTTCTTTCTTTCTTTCTTTCTTTCTTTCTTTCTCCCCTCCACACTCGCGTTTTTCATATTTATAATGGGGACATGGCACAGGTGTGGCGATTAGCTGCTCCCAGCATCAATTAAGGACACGGGTGATCCAGCACCCGTGTATTTCAGTGTGGAAATGCCCATATTGCTCCTGAGAACTGCTCCGGCAACACTACCAATCCCCTTCCTTAAGCTGTGAGTGCGGCGATTACTTAAAAAACTGGCCTTTCATTTCGAGTCGCAGACCCACTATACCACACCCATGCTCTCCCAGTCTGTCTTGTGACTTCATAGGAAGAGTCACCAGAGACATGAATGTCACTGCCAAGGTAAGTAAACCTCTCAATCCGCAGAAGACACACTGCTGATGGCCGTGCCCAAGAGATCATTAAAAGCCTCATTTTATCAGGACGCTCACAAGCCCAGACTCTCAGACTCCTCGCTCTGTCAAAACTCCCATTGACTCCGCAAAGATTACAAACAGATGCATCAGCATCTCACTCCTCTGGATGTTTTATGTTGTAACCCATAAGTTAAATGATCCTCCTAACTGTAAAAGTATAAATTGGAATGAAAAACAATGAAAAAAAAGGTTAACTAGATATGAACAAAGTACCCTGTGGTATCTAAGCTGTTGTGCACAGAGCAGATCAACATTTGCTTAGAATTTACTTGACACTAAACCAACCTCACAGCTCCATTTTATGCAGTTTATAATGGTTCACTACGTGAACGACACAATAATTTACTAGCGTGACTAGATGTTGCAATGACAGAGACAGTCACGATTTCAGGGTATACGTCATGAGTATGAAAATGTCAGTCCTGGGGGACCACCCCCACCCCTTTAGATGTAATATACATATACATGTAATAGCACAGTGTGGTCGTTGGAAGAATTGCAGGTTTACACAAGGGGAAATGCTGGGCTGCCAACCCAGTTGTCCCCATGTCATAAACGTGAGTCCAACAAAACATGCATTCGCTGTAGCTAAACAAGCAAGTCTTCTCGAGAGACGTTTCTCTCAGCTTTTCAAGCTTCGTACGTTATGGCCGGAAGGAACTCCGTCCTAAGGTATGTCCTCATAATGAATGCCATCTCCTGTGTAGTGAGGAGACCAAAAAGAGTGGAGTCAGTTGCCTTCTCAAAACTGTGGAGGGAGAAACAGTGAATAAGTTTTGTGCCAGCGCACCCTCTTGACCAGGGGTGGAAGTACATACCTCAGAAGAGCCCATGTGTGAATGCGTGATAACGGTCAAAGCTCAGAGTGGGGAAAGCTCGATGAAAAACTTGTGTTAAATTTGAACAGCATCACGACGAGGACCAAGAATCAGACAAAAACAGACAGTACTGCCATTTTTTTCCACTTCAAGCACTCTGTGCAGTCCAATGGGTTCATTTGTGAAAGTGTTTTGTTTATTTTTCACTCAGCTCTGATACCTCTATGATGATGCAGAGATAAAGCAGGCATTAAACAAATGAAGATTAGCTTTATGTGTCACCCAAGTATCCTGGTTTGGGATTTTGGTAACCCTATAATTTACCATTAGAGTGCCATATTCACCTGGGGCGTCATATACAGTTAGGTCCATAAATATTTGGACAGAGACAACTCTTTTCTAATTTTGGTTCTGTACATTACCACAATGAATTTTAAATGAAACAACTCAGATGCAGTTGAAGTGCAGACTTTCAGCTTTAATTCAGTGGGGCGAACAAAACTATTGCATAAAAATGTGAGGCAACTAAAGCATTTTTTGAACACAATCCCTTCATTTCAGGGGCTCAAAAGTAATCGGAGAAATTAAATAACTGGAAATCAAATGTTCATTTCTAATACTTGGTTGAAAACCCTTTGCTGGCAATGACAGCCTGAAGTCTTGAACTCCTGGACATCACCAGATGTTGGGTTTCCTCCTTTTTAATGCTCTGCCAGGCCTTTACTGCAGCGGCTTTCAGTTGCTGTTTGTTTGTGGGCCTTTCTGTCTGAAGTTTAGTCTTCAACAAGTGAAATGCCTGCTCAATTGGGTTAAGATCAGGTGACTGACTTGGCCATTCCAGAATTTTCCACTTCTTTGCTTTAATAAACTCCTGGGTTGCTTTAGCTGTATGTTTTGGGTCATTGTCCATCTGTATCATGAATGCATTTGACTGCTGTATTTAGCTGGATTTGAGCAGACAGTATGTCTCTGAACACCTCAGAATTCATTCGGCTGCTTCTGTCCTGTGTCACATCATCAATAAACACTAGTGTCCCAGTGCCACTGGAAGCCATCACACTGCCTCTACCGTGTTTTACAGATGATGTGGTATACTTTAGATAATGAGCTGTTCCACGCCTTCTCCATACTTTTTCCTTACCATCATTCTGGTAGAGGTTGATCTTGGTTTCATCTGTCCAAAGAATGTGTTTCCAGAACTGTGCTGGCTTTTTTAGATGTTCTTTAGCAAAGTCCAATCTAGCCTTTTTATTCTTGAGGCTTATGAGTGGCTTGCACCTTGCAGTGCACCCTCTGTATTTACTTTCATGCAGTCTTCTCTTTATGGTAGACTTGGATATCGATACGCCTACCCCCTGGAGAGTGTTGTTCACTTGGTTGGCTGTTGTGAAGGGGTTTCTCTTCACCATGGAAATGATTCTGCGATCATCCACCACTGTTGTCTTCCATGGACGTCCAGGTCTTTTTGCGTTGTTGAGTTCACCAGTGCTTGCTTTCTTTCTCAGGATGGACCAAACTGTAGATTTTGCCACTCGTAATATTGTAGCAATTTCTCAGATGGGTTTTTTCTGTTTTCGCAGCTTAAGGATGGCTTCTTTCACCTGCATGGAGAGCTCCTTTGACCGCATGTTGTCTGTTCACAGCAAAATCTTCCACATGCAAGCACCACACCTCAAATCAACTCCAGGCCTTTTATCTGCTTAATTGATAATGACATAACGACGGACTTGTCCACACCTGCCCATGAAATAGCCTTTGAGTTAATTGTCCAATTACTTTTGAGCCCCTAAAATGAAGGGATTGTGTTCAAAAAATGCTTTAGTTGCCTCACATTTTTATGCAATCGTTTTGTTCACCCCACTGAATTAAAGCTGAAAGTCTGCACTTCAACTGCATCTGAGTTGTTTCATTTAAAATTCATTGTGGTAATGTACAGAACCAAAATTAGAAAAAAGTTGTCTCTGTCCAAATATTTATGGACCTAACTATATAATGCTGTGCGTAGGATTCACACTAAAATATGGTGTACAGACAAAAGTGGAAATGTGCCTATGCACAAAAAAATCCAGATGCACAAAAACCGTGCGAAAGCCAACTTCCGTGAAAAGTAACGCATGTGCACCCGCCTGCTACCCCACCCCGACTCCTCCCGGAATTATGCCCCTTTGAATAGGCAAATCAATATAAATAGCCTGTTACGTTCAGTATTTTGTGAAAAGACAATGGCAAAAGTATAGAAGAAAATAAAAAACTTAAGCAAATGCAATGTGGGGGCAAGGAAAAGCGTACTATTTGTTGGCTTAAGCAGTGGTATAAGCAACAAAAGGAAAGTGATGGAGTGATACAGCGTCGCGGAGACAAGTTCACGTTCAGAAAGTTGCTCAGTGCCCGAAATAAAAAAGAAGTGGTCAGATGTCAAAGTCGAGGTGAAAAGGCGAGTTGCAGTCCACCATCATATAGAAGCCTATTAAGGCACTAGAAAAGGAAAAAAAAAATTACGGACACAGTGAAGAAAAAAATGATCGAAGCGTGGACTTTAATATCGTAGTTTATTTTACCATTAAAGTAGAGCCTCGTAAACTTTATCTTAAAATTGATGTTTACTTTATTAGAGTTTCTCAAATCCCATCATGATTAAAGTAGCATATGTTCCCCGATCCAGTCATTAGTCACTATGTGCTTCTTAAATAAAATTTCCCTTTCGTACACAGGAGCACACAGGCACTGATCTCCGCACAGAATACATTACATTCATGATTTAAATCTTTCTGAGCATTTAAGAGTAGTAAGATATATATTTGATATAATTTTCATGATGAAAAACATTAAAGCATGTATTAAACATGTGGGGGCACGGTGGTGCAGCGACAGAAATGAGCTGGCACCCCGTCCAAGGATTGTTCTTGCCTCCTCCGTCCAGGAATTGTTCCTGCCTCTCGTAAGATGCTTCCTGGGACACACTTCGACGCTGAATAGGACAGTTTATTGCAGCAGTACTTGTGTCTGTCAAACGTACCAACCCCTAATTCCTGTCCTTCCGTATTCTTTCTCCGTCTAAGCAATCACCACACAATGAGCTCTGTAATAAATGTAAAGGAGGCTGTAAGCTTAGAATGCAGATTCTTCAAAACTTTTATTGAACACTGAAAAATCTTTGTTGTACATGTTTAATTATTCTGTCCATCCAGGGATGCACCAGTCCCAGCAAGCGTCAAGCACGAGGCAGGAACAAGTTCAAATAGACTGCGGTATGGCTGAGTGGAATCCAGGCAGATGCTGGTGGTTTTCTTTAGGCAGCGTGTGCTATAAATGTCCTGTATCCCGATAATGCTCAGCACTCTCGACACAACCCGCCGTAGAGAATTTTCGATCAGCTGTTGTGCAGCTGTGATACCACACACACATACAATGGCTTGAAATACTCTGAGTGGTGCACTTAGAGTAACTACACTAAAGCAGCTGTGGTATTTGGAATAGTTTGTTCATTCCAATTGTTACAGAATGATTACAATCAAGTGAATTATATTTGTAAACGATATGCATTTCATTGCAATATATTTGTGTGGACGAAGGTTCGAGGCAAACAGCAGGCAGACAGCAGATGTAGAGTAAAAAGCAATTTCTTTATTCTTGGTGTGCAGAGAGACTATGCAGAGCCTGTCAGCTTGTGTCACTGACAGTATCACGTCATAGCCTGCCTTTACAATTTTCACAACAGGTTTTTTATATTGGCGGCACGGTGGCGCAGTGGGTAGCGCTGCTGCCTCGCAGTTGGGGGACCTGGGTTCGCTTCTTGGGTCCTCCCTGCGTGGAGTTTGCATGTTCTCCCCGTGTCTGCGTGGGTTTCCTCCGGGTGCTCCGGTTTCCTCCCACAGTCCAAAGACATGCTGGTTAGGTGGATTGGCGATTCTAAATTGGCCCTAGTATGTGCTTGGTGTGTTTGTGTGTGTCCTGTGGTGGGTTGGCACCCTGCCCAGGATTGGTTCCCTGCCTTGTGCCCTGTGTTGGCTGGGATTGGCTCCAGCAGAACCCCGTGACCCTGTGTTCGGATTCAGCGGGTTGGAAAATGGATGGATGGATGGTTTTTTATATTCTTTCAATCACGTACGCATCACGCCAACCCCTGAGTAACAGACACATGACTTAGATAAAATCATCACTTCTAGCTTAAAGTTTACGCAAGCATTTCTGATTATTATTGAGCGATAACACTTCCCCCTTGAACCGTGTATTTTAAAGATTACTTTTTTGCATAAAAAGTTCACCTGAAATACAATTGCTGGTAATCTCTGTGGTTAGGCCTAATTCCCAGTTACTGCTAATCTTTTGTGGTTAGGCCTACTTCCCTTTATTTTTGAGATATGCTGTTCTTGTTTTATCTATTTTCTACACCTAGGCTTTAATGCTTAATAACCCTTAATTTTCCCACATCACCATTTCTTAACAATCTTAATGCATTCATATGTTTAACACAATTTCTTAGCAATCTGCTGGTTTGCATAACATTTTTTCCATCCACCCAAACGCACATAGATATCTAAGTACAAAAATATCTGTTGCACTAAGGTGTAGTCACGAGATCTTCTTCCCCTCCCTTTGACTAGGTCAAAAGGCCCTCAGCCCAAGATATATTGATTCAAATTTTTATTATTCCATATTTGATAAATCCCACGTCACTAATGCAAATCTGAAAAGTGGGAGACTAGACAGAAACAGTAGCACTGCTTTGACACTGGGTGCCGCCAGTTTGCAAAACCGAGTAGAACCATGGATGTCCCGAGTACACAGCAAACGGTTTTCAGGGTATGTGAATTGGCGCTTGCAAATGGCACTGTGTGTGAATATAGTGCATATGTGTGTGCTTATGTGTGAGTGAGAGTTGGTGGTCTCTTGTGGTGGACTAAAGACCTGTCCAAGTCTGTTTTCTTTTGGCCCAATCCTGGCGAGATAGTCTTTGACCCCCCCACAACCATGAAATGGATCGAGAAGATTCTAGAACCGACCTACTGACCTCGGTCCATTGAAGACTACAGGGCCTGTACAGTACTCAAACCCCCCTGAATGCTACACCATATGTACATTTTCTAACTTGCTCATCTCAGTATCAGCTGTGGCTCAGTTAATACTCATAAGCAATAAAACTGAAATCCCCTGCTTGATATTCTTCCTATCCCTCAAGCAATTACATTCTAACTTCAAGTTAAATGGACTCATTTAACAGAATGTCACATTGACTGATTAGCCATACAGAAAGAGGCCCAAACAGAAGTGAAATGTCAATGAAAACCTCACAGAGCTAACACAGCTTGTATTACTCCACTCAAATTTAACACCAGCTCTGAAAACGTAGTAAAGAGCAAATCTGTGGCGGCACACCTCCAGACGGGGCCGTCCTTACCTGGATGACACCTTTATAAAACGTGCATACGCCCAAAAAGAAGACCGAGGTGAGCATACGCAGCATCTCCATGAAAAAGTCGAGATTTGTAAAATAAGACTTGATGGGAAAACATGCGTATATTTACGGCGACTCTGACCCATCCGTACGCAACATTTTGAAGAAAGTGGGAAATGCCGACACCCTTGGTCAAATAGGGAAGTGCAGCCAAACCAGCAAAATGACATCTCGTGTGTATAAAGATTCATATCACTGAGCTGTTATTATAATGTGTGTTCATATCACCAGCATATTAAACCTTAAAAGTGATATGACGCACAATCTCTATTTTAATCATCTTTTTGGAGGACTGCGTATTTGCACTGAAGAACCTTTTTATGGTTTTACGTCAGCTACCTGATGTCAGTTCTCATGATTAGAAACTGATCCTTTGTCGTTAATAATTTCATCAACTAAAAACACCTCACAACCATCAGTAGTGACAATCTATCAACATAAGGGCTCGTTTATACTTCATGCTCAGAAAGCGTACAATTAGAACATTAGAACATTAGAACACTCTAGACGAGAACAGGCAATTCAGCCCAACAAAGTTCTCCAGTACTATCCACTTATTTCTTCCAAGAAAACATCAAGTCGAGTTTTGAAAGACCCTAACGTCTTACTGTCTACCACACTACTTGGTCGCTTATTCCAAGTTTCTATCGTTCTTTGTGTAAAGAAAAACTTCCTAATGTTTGTGCGAAATTTCCCCTTAACAAGTTTCCAACTGTGTCCCCGTGTTCTTGATGAACTCATTTTAAAATAACAGTCTCGATCCACTGCACTAATTCCCTTCATAATTTTAAACACTTCAATCATGTCACCTCTTAATCTTCTTTTGCTTAAACTGTAAAGGCTCAGCTCTTTTAATCTTTCCTCATAACTCATGCCCTGTAGCCCTGGAATCAGCCTAGTCGCTCTTCTCTGGACCTTTTCTAGCGCTGCTATGTCCTTTTTGTAGCCTGGAGACCAAAACTGCACACAGAACTCAAGATGAGGCCTCACCAGTGCATTATAAAGGTTGAGCATAACCTCCTTGGACTTGTACTCCACACATCAAGGCGCTATATATCCTAACATTCTGTTAGCCTTCTTAATGGCTTCTGAACACTGTCGGGAGTCCACTATGACTCCTAAATCCTTCTCATAAGGTGTACTCTCGATTTTCCGACCGTCCATTTTGTATTCAAACCTAACATTTTTACTTCTAATGTGCAATACTTTACATTTACTGACATTAAATTTCATCTGCCACAAATCTGCCCAAGTCTGTATGCTGTCCAAGTCCTACTGTGATGATATAACGGATTTCAAATTATCTGCTAATCCACCTATCTTGGTATCATCTGCAAACTTAACCAGCTTGTTACTTATATTACTATCTAAATCATTTATATATATTAAAAATAGCAGCGGCCCCAACACTGACCCCTGTGGAACACCACTCTTAACATCAGCCAGTTCTGATGAGGTTCCTCGCACCATCACCCTCTGCTTCCTGTGTCTGAGCCAATTCTGCACCCATCTACAAACATCACCCTGAACTCCCACCTCTTTTAATTTGATGTTCAACCTCTCATGTGGCACCTTATCAAATGCTTTCTGAAAGTCCAGATAAATAATATCATAAGCTCCACTTTGATCGTATCCTTTTGTTGCCTTCTCATAGAATTCCAGCATGTTAGTAAAACACGACCTCCCTTTTCTGAACCCATGCTGACTCCTTAGAATAGCTCCTGTCCTTGCCAGGTGTTGCTCGATCTTATCCTTAATAATTCCTTCCATTAATTTTCCTGTGATGCATGTTAAGCTTACTGGCCTATAGTTGCTTGGATCTGCCCTGTCACCCTTTTTATATAATGGGATGATATTTGCCATTTTCCAGTCCTTCAGAATCTCTCCAGTGCGCAGTGACTTCTTAAAAATATGCGTCAAGGGTTTATATATGTACTCACTAGCCTCCTTAAGAACATCCATCCATCTATCCATTCTCCAACCCGCTGAATCCGAACACAGGGTCACTGGGGTCTGCTGGAGCCAATCCCAGCCAACACAGGGCACAAGGCAGGAAACAATCCTGGGCAGGGTGCCAACCCACTGCAGGACACACACAAACACACCCACACACCAAGCACACACTAGGGCCAATTAAGAATCGCCAATCCACCTAACCTGCATGTCTTTGGACTGTGGGAGGAAACCGGAGCGCCCGGAGGAAACCCACGCAGACACGGGGAGAACATTCAAACTCCACGCAGGGAGGACTCCTTAAGAACATGAGGATAAATATTATCTGGTCCTGGTGATTTGTTTGATTTCAGCTTATTTAATCTGAGCAGTACTTCTCCCTCTACAATTTCCAAATCCCTCAGTACCTCCTTAGTAGTCCCTGTTACCTCTGGGAGGTTATCCACTTGCTCACTTGTAAACACCTCAGAAAAATGTAAGTTTAATGCATCTGCTATTTCACTGTCTGTATCTTTTAATTCCCCTTTACTATTCCTGATGCACTTGACCTCCTCCTTAACTGTTCTTTTACTACTAAAATACTGAAAGAATCTCTTAGGGTCTTCTTTCACCTTATCTGCTATATTCCTCTCCAACTGTCTTTTAGCCTTCCTGATATCCTTCCTGATATGACGCGCATGCATCATGGCTGCCACACATTCCCAGTATTCATTTGACACGTCCTCTGAGCAGGTCCTCAGAAATTAACGTGACGTGTGTGCGAGTTGCAGTACCAGCAAAAAGTTGGGGGGCGCAGTGTCATAAAAGTTGGAATGTGACGTCAGAGTCTCTGTTTACTATTCACATGTGCCAGAAAGCCGAGTCTATGCGGATCCTACAGGATCGGTGTGTGCGCTTTGATGTTTGATGAATGGTTCGACGTGGTGAAGCAAAATGCCGACATACAAATGCATTCGTGGTGCTTTTATATTCAAGCGTGGCATATTCCCCAACGTAATGACACGATACATTTTAAAAGTCTCACATACCATCTTCTGTGATGTCTTTTTCTGTGGCTTCCTCCTGACCTGACAGCAGCAGCAAACAGCAATAGATCACCACACAGAACACATTACATGTATGATATTCCGACACTCTGCACATTTAGGGCTCATTTATACTTCACGCTCAGAACGCGTACGCGTTCACATCATGGGCGCCATGCGTTCTGAGTGTTCATTTGATGTGTCCTCTGAGCAGGTCCTCAGAAATTAACGCGACGCGTGCGCGAGTTGCAGTACCAGCAAAAAGTCGGGGGGCGCAGTGTGCTAAAAGTTGGAATGTGACGTCAGAGTCTCTGTTTACTATCTACATGTGACAGAAAGCCGCTTTGCGGATCCTACGAGATCGGTGTGCGCGCTTTGATATTTGATGAATGGTTCGATGTGGTGAAGCAAAATGCCGACATACATATGTATTCATGGTGCTTTTATATTCAAGTGTCGCATATTACCGATCATAATACACGATACGTTTTAAAATTCTCACATACAAAGTCGCCAGCAATAGATCACCACACTGAGCGCATTAAATGTATGATATTCCAATCTCTCTGCACATTTAGAATCCTTAGATTTATACTTGATATCACTTTCATGATGAAAAGCATTAAAGTATGTATATTACATTTTATAGATATATCGGTAATTTCGTTTAAATAATGAATACTGTTAATAATTACGCACATGGGGTGACACAGTGGCAGAGTGTTAGCACTGCTGTTTTGCAGGGAGTCACGTCGCTGATATTCCCTGCCTGGAGTTTACATGTTTTCCTGCTGGGTTTCCTCAGTGAGCTCCAGTTTCCTTCCAAGATATGCAGATTTGGGGATTTGGTGCCGCTAAAATGACGCTAGTGTATGTGTGTGCTTGTATTCACCTTGCGATGATCCGAGGCATCTTCCAGGGATTGTTTTCTCACTCGTGCCCAATGCTTGCTGGAATGGACACATCCCTGGATTTAATCAATAAACACCCTTTTCAGAGATATTGCGGTAAGGTGTCATCAGAATTTAATGGGTGTTCTAGGCAATTCACAACACAGAGAAGCCAAAAATGTTCTCACCGTGATAATATCTCACACTGCCACCTGGCGGATTCCTCCAGATTTACGTAAAGTACGCGCTCAAGTATAAACACTTCAATGCTTGCGTAGCAGGAACGTCCGCTGCAGCATGCGTCGCGTCGCGTGAAGTATAACTCCGGCCTTAGAATCCTTAGATGTATACTTGATATCACTTGCATGATGAAATGCATTGAAGTATGTATGTTTCATTTATCAGATGAATCATTAATTTTGTTGAAATAATGAATACTGTTAATAATTACACACATGGGGGTGACACTGTGGCAGAGCGTTAGCGCTGCTGTCTTGCAGGGAATCACGTCTCTGGTATTCCCTGCCTGGAGTTTACATGTTTTCCTGCTGGGTTTTCACAGAGTGCTCTGGTTTACTTCCAAAGATATGCAGATTTGGTGACACTAAAATGACACTTGTGTGAGTGTGCTCTGGTATTCACCTTGTGATGAGCTGATGCCCTGTCTAGAGATTCTTTCTGACTTGTGCTTAATGCTAGCTGGAATGGACACATCCCTGGATTGTTGGATTTAATCATTAAACATCCTTTTCAGAGATATTGCGGTAAGGTGTCCTCAGAATTCAAGGGGTGTTCCAGGCAATTCACAACACAGCGAAACCGAACCTGCTCTCACCGTGATAAAACCCTAACCTGGTGAATTCTTCCAGATTTACAGAAAGTAAGCGCTCGAGTATAAACAGTAAAACGCTTGCAGAGCAAAAGCATCTGCTGTAGCATGCGTCACGTGAAGCATAAACCCGGGCAAAAAGTCATCTGTGATACCAAGATGAGACTGAGAATTGTTGTGGCGTGGTGGCCTGGGTTGTGGACACTTTTTGTGACTGAAGACAGAGAAGAAAATTAAAATTAGTCAAAACCTTTTATTAATACATACCAGACAAGGGTAAAATGACAGAGAAACACAGTCCTAGGACACCGCGCTTCATCTGCCCCGAGCGCAGATGTCCTTGCTCTTTTATACCTTTCTAATCTCCTGATCGTTGACCACGTAAGCAATATTAATAGCGTCCTGACTCATTGTATTTTTCCAATTTTGTAAAGTCATTACCCTAAAGGTATATTTTCTTGTCACACACATCATCAAAAGAAAACTTCCAGAAAGTATACATGCTTTTTGTCACGTACGCAAAAACACAAACAAGTTTCATCATTCTGTCCTATTTTCTGTACACACATACATTTTGTTCAATTACATTATTTTATGTTTTTACACTCCTCCCTTTTTGAACAAATGATGTGGGCAATATAATTCTATCTTGAAATGGTTGATGAAGGGGAAGGGGGAGAGAAAATGGAAGAAGCTATACGAGACATGCGCTCCTCATGTAGCATATATGCCCTTTCCATAGAGGCGGTAAAGTACTTAGATATTATATAGCGAAACAAAGGGATAATACAACAACCAACCAGGAGGAGGAGGCAAAATGTCACAACCAAAGAAATGAAAACAGATCTTATCCATTGTCCCCAAGATCCGAAGGAGGATGCAAACCACTGATCCCAGGGATTTGTAATGCCAGAATTAGTGGAAAGTTCTTTAGAGAGAGCAGTGAGGCCTGCCAATGCACGAGTTATTAATCCATCTGGCGCGGTATTATTTGGAATATATGTACAACAAGCATCACCAAACATAAAGAGGGGTTCTTCAAAGTAATGATCAAGGGGTTACAATGGTTGTCAGCACATTCATGAGAGGCATGTCCTTTTATGATAGAAAACCGATTTTTCAAACCGTATTTTTGGGCCTCAAAAGGTTGATAACCCCAGTCCTCAGTTCCAGTGTTAGCAAAAACCCATTGCCAGTTGTCGCAGTTACTTCCCCTCATACACACGTATTTGTCAGACCCGGTCCACTGGGCTTGTCGACCAGTCCCACAGTTGATAATAGAGCAGAAATCAAACTGCACTGATGTGGTAATTCCTAACGGGAAAGTCAAGGTGACCAGGGCAGCAGACAAGGGAAAAGAAAAGCATAGTAGCACAGCAATCAAGGGTGCCATCTCTTGCAATGTGAGGCGTGAATCCAGGCAGGCAGTCCTTCAACTTTCACGGCGTGTGGTGTGGATAGAAGAATTTGGAATGGTCCTCTCCACCTAGGCTGATGCCAGTGTTTCCTCCGAGTATCTCGAACCAGGATCCAGGTGCCCAAGGGAATTGGTAAATCCTTGGAAAGGGGGCTGGTCCTCCAGGCTTGATTAACCTGCTGGTGGATTTCCTTCAACGAGGTTCGTAAACCTGCAAGACTAGAGAGAAGATCATTGTCCACAGTATGCAAATTCACATTTCCTACAACCATGCCAACGGGCATGGGACGTCCGGTCAGAATCTCAAACGGCGATAGTCCCAGTTGTCGGTGTGTCCGTCCCCTTAGTCCCATTAAAGCTAAGGGTAGTGCATCCGGCCATGATAAATTAGTTTGTTCACAAATTTTTGCGAGTTTAGCTTTTAAAGTGCCATTGCATCGTTCTACGATGCCTCCGCTTTGGGGATGGTATTTACAATAATGGTGCACATTAATTTGGAGCCAGGTGGTTAATTCATTTATAACGGAGTTCACAAAATGAGTGCCATTATCTGTTTGTAACTTTTGAGGGATACCCCATCTTGGAATAATCTCTTTAATTAGTGCTTTAGCTACTGTTTTGGCATCGTTGTGTTTAGAAGGGAAAGCCTCTACCCATCGGGAGAACACATCGACAATCACAAGACAATATCGGTACCCTTTAGACGGGGTTAGTTCAATGAAATCCATTTGGAGGTGTTCAAACGGACCCATTGGATTAGGGGTAACGGCGGGACTTACCTGGGTACCTTTTCCCACATTAAACTTTTGACATATTGCACAGCGTCTGCAAAATTGCTCTGCATATGTAGAGAAACCTACAGCTTCCCAATGTTTTTCAACATCTCGAACCATGGCATCTCTTCCTGCGTGATCGAGGCCATGGGCGATTTTTGCCATTCCTGGGAAAGAGGCTTTTGGGAGAAAAGGTTTGTTAGTGTGTTTATGAGTCCAGACTCCATCAGAGAGGGACCCTTCTTTGGACCATTTTCTCCTTTCGATATCCGTGGCTGCACTCTGTAAAGAAATAATTTGATTATCAGGGTCCTGGTCATTTCTCTGTTGGAATAAAGAAATTGGTGTGTTATTATATGCAGCCTTTTTAGCAAAGTGGTCAGCTAATTCATTTCCTTTGCTAACAGGATCCTGTTTTCCTGTGTGAGCTTGACATTTAACTATCGCTAGCTTCGATGGTTTGGTTATAGCTTCTAAAAGGGATTCGATCAATTTCTGATGTTGAATGGGTTTGCCAGTACTGGTCTTAAATCCCCTTAGTTTCCATAGTGCTCCATGATCATGGCAGACTCCAAAAGCATACCTGGAATCCGTATAAATTGTTACGATCTTCCCTTCGGACAGCTGACATGCTCGAGTGAGTGCTACGAGTTCAGCTGCCTGTGCACTCAAGCTTGATGAAATTCCATTTGCTTCCAGCAGGCGGTCCCCTTGGACCACTGCGTAACTGGTTGAGGGTGCTCCATTTTTCAATCGCAAGGAACATCCATCCACAAAAATCATTTCTCCAGTTTCTAAAGGTGTTTCCTGTAGATCTACTCTTGGTTTTACAACCTTTGCTATTTCGTCATGGCAATTATGTGGTTCTCCTTCGTTGTTAGTTGGGAGAAGAGTGGCTGGATTTAAAGTGGAGCATCTTTCAATTGTAACATTTGACAAAGTACAGAGTACATTCTGATAGTGTATTGCCCTAGCAGTAGTGAGATGTGAAGTTTTGGCTTGTACTAGGATAGAATGTACAGCGTGAGGCACTTTAACTGTTAGGGGGCTCATGAGAACTACATCCGTGCTTGCTAATACAGCTTCTGTTGTTGCAGCCACAGCACGAAGACACGGAGGAAGTGCTGCGGCCACTGGATCCAGTTTTTTAGAAAAATAAGCCACCGGTCTTTGTTTATCTCCATGTTGTTGCGTCAGTACTGCATTCATAAATCCCTGCTTTTCGTCCACGAACAAAGTGAATGGACGAGAATGATCAGGCAAACCTAGCGCGGGCGCAGATAGAAGAGAAGCTTTGAGGTCACAGAGAGCCTTCTCAGCCAGTTCATTCCATTGGACCTGGCCAGAAAGGGGGATGCCAGGAGTATTAGCCAATTGTTGCAACGGCTGTGCTCTTTCAGTAAAATTTAGAACCCACTGTCTGCAGTAGCCCAGAATACCTAAAACAGACATAACCTGTTGTTTTGTGACCGGTCTAGGAAGATTTTGGATGGCTGTAATGCGATCGCTAGAGAGAGCTCTTGTTCCATACGTAATGTCATGACCTAGATATTTTACAGTTGTTTTGATTAGCTGCAGCTTAACTTTAGAAACTTTATGGCCATTGTCCCCCAAAAACAGCAACAATTTCTGGGTATCTATTGTACAATCTTCTTCCGTAGCGCTACATATCATTATGTCATCTACATACTGTATCAATGTACTACCTCTTTCCGGCCAAAAGCCGTCTAAATTTTGGGCAAGAGCTTGTCCATAAACACAAGGGGCTTCAGTGTATCCCTGAGGCATGACGGTCCATGTCCAACGGCGGTTTTGGAATGTAAAAGCAAACCAAAATTGAGAATCAGGGTGAACAGGGATAGAAAAGAAAGCATTAGCTAGGTCAATAACGGAGAAGTACCGAGCGGAAGGAGGGATAGTAGAGAGGATAGTGGAAGGATTAGGGACGATAGGGGCCCTAGGGAAGATGGCAGAATTTACTTGTCGCAAATCTTGTACGAAACGCCATGAACCGTCAGCTTTTTTTACAGGTAGAATGGGGGAATTGACTGGAGAGTATTCAATTGGAATAATGGCACCGCGTTTGACGAGATCGGAATGTACGGCGGAGATGCCAGCCTCTGCTTCGGGAGACAGAGGATATTGGGCACGGTGCGGGCGGAAGGAGGATTTCGGGTGGATCACCAGAGGCTCACAATGGGCTATCCTTCCATAATCATTCTTTCCCTGGGACCATAGTGAATCAGGGAGCATAGAGAGCCAAGAAGGGAAAGTGGTTTGCAATGAACAAGCAAAAGAGGAAGGACGGCACAAAACGCGATGTACTAAAAAATCAGTTTGAAACACCACTTTAGTTATTAAACGGTCAGTAGTATCAAAAATACCTGGAGTAACTTGTAACCAGTCTGTTCTTTCAAGGCATTTTTCTACCCATGGTCCTATTTCCCCCCATTTAACAGTGTGTGATTTAGCTAAGGAAATATGAGGCACTGTGCCGCCAAGATAAAATACAGTGGTGTGAAAAACTATTTGCCCCCTTCCTGATTTCTTATTCTTTTGCATGTTTGTCACACAAAATGTTTCTGATCATCAAACACATTTAACCATTAGTCAAATATAACACAAGTAAACACAAAATGCAGTTTTTAAATGATGGTGTCTATTATTTAGGGAGAAAAAAAATCCAAACCTACATGGCCCTGTGTGAAAAAGTAATTGCCCCCTTGTTAAAAAATAACCTAACTGTGGTGTATCACACTTGAGTTCAATTTCCGTAGCCACCCCCAGGCCTGATTACTGCCACACCTGTTTCAATCAAGAAATCACTTAAATAAGAGCTGCCTGACACAGAGAAGTAGACCAAAAGCACCTCAAAAGCTAGACATCATGCCAAGATCCAAAGAAATTCAGGAACAAATGAGAACAGAAGTAATTGAGATCTATCAGTCTGGTAAAGGTTATAAAGCCATTTCTAAAGCTTTGGGACTCCAGCGAACCACAGTTAGAGCCATTATCCACAAATGGCAAAAACATGGAACAGTGGTGAACCTTCACAGGAGTGGCCGGCCGACCAAAATTACCCCAAGAGCGCAGAGACGACTCATCTGAGAGGTCACAAAAGACCCCAGGACAACGTCTAAAGAACTGCAGGCCTCACTTGCCTCAATTAAGGTCAGTGTTCACGACTCCACCATAAAAAAGAGACTGGGCAAAAACGGCCTACATGGCAGATTTCCAAGACGCAAACCACTGTTAAGCAAAAAGAACATTAGGGCTCGTCTCAATTTTGCTACGAAACATCTCAATGATTGCCAAGACTTTTGGGAAAATACCTTGTGGACTGATGAGTCAAAAGTTGAACTTTTTGGAAGGCAAATGTCCCGTTACATCTGGCGTAAAAGGAACACAGCATTTCAGAAAAAGAACATCATACCAACAGTAAAATATGGTGGTGGTAGTGTGATGGTCTGGGGTTGTTTTGCTGCTTCAGGACCTGGAAGGCTTGCTGTGATAGATGGAACCATGAATTCTACTGTCTACCAAAAAATCCTGAAGGAGAATGTCCGGCCATCTGTTCGTCAACTCAAGCTGAAGCGATCTTGGGTGCTGCAACAGGACAATGACCCAAAACACACCAGCAAATCCACCTCTGAATGGCTGAAGAAAAACAAAATGAAGACTTTGGAGTGGCCTAGTCAAAGTCCTGACCTGAATCCAATTGAGATGCTATGGCATGACCTTAAAAAGGCGGTTCATGCTAGAAAACCCTCAAATAAAGCTGAATTACAACAATTTTGCAAAGATGAGTGGGCCAAAATTCCTCCAGAGCGCTGTAAAAGACTCATTGCAAGTTATCGCAGACGTTTGATTGCAGTTATTGCTGCTAAGGGTGGCCCAACCAGTTATTAGGTTCAGGGGGCAATTACTTTTTCACACAGGGCCATGTAGGTTTGGATTTTTTTTTCTCCCTAAATAATAAAAACCACCATTTACAAACTGCATTTTGTGTTTACTTGTGTTATATTTGACTAATGGTTAAATGTGTTTGATGATCAGAAACATTTTGTGTGACAAACATGCAAAAGAATAAGAAATCAGGAAGGGGGCAAATAGTTTTTCACACCACTGTATATGTTGTGAGCATGTAAGATGAACAGAAGCAGCTGCCTTTGTGGATGAAATAAAAACACAGGAGATGTGAAGGGTTTCGGGGCGAGTACCAGAAGTAAGGAAAGATTCTAGCCAGGGGGTGTCTACTTCTATAGGGAAGTATTGGGCAGTACAGTGTAAAATGTCAGGGGCCTGTAAATTGGGAAAAAGACAAGGGGATAAAGAGTGTAGGGCTTTGAGGAGAATGGTGTGTGGGGAAATATCTAAAGTCCAAGCTGCAAAAGAGGGTTTGGGGTAAGGGGTAATTTGACACAACAACTTGGGGGTTGAACAAGGTATGTCCGCCAGGACGTGACTGGACTTGAAGAGGTTTTGATACTTGAAGAAGGTGAGGTTGTCCAGAAGCAGTAAGCACAGTAACAGTTTCGTTTGAGGCAGGGACCTTTGCCAGCGAGCGAGTGGCACCAGTGTCGATTAAGAAAACAGTCTCAGTGCCATCAACGAACAATGTCAGTAAAGGATCAGTCTCAGAATTATGGGTGAGCAAAGGTAGTTGAAAAGAGTGGCTGGAGGTCCCAGCGTTTTCCTATGGCCAGTATTGTTGGTCAGGGGTGTCAGAAAAAACAGGTGGAATAAGGGGAGGTGGGGGCTGTTGCTGTCTGTGAGGGCACTCCCGACGAAAATGTCCAGTTTCACCACAAGCGTAGCAAGAGTAGGAATTAACATTGGGATTAAAGGGAGAGGGAATAAAAGGATTCTTAGTGTGGTCAACAGGAGGAGCTCTAAAACCACCTCGTCCTCTTCCTCGTCCTCGTCCCCTTCCTCTAAAGCCATATCCTCGACCTTGGTCAGGAGCATTCCTGGTATAATAGTTCATCTGTGCTGCCAATAATTTGGCATGAGAGTCCGATTCCTTCTGCTTAGTTTGTTTTTCAGCATGTTCAGCATGTCGTTTGACTTCATCAAACGTGGCACTTTCCCACTCAATACAGGAAGTGCGGACCTTGTTTTGTATATCAAGGCGCAAACCGGAAACAAAAGGTGGAACTGCAGCTCGGGTGCGGTCATCAGCATTTCCCAAGCCCGAGTGATTAGCCATAAGGTCTTGAATCCTATGTGCCCATTCATCAACCGTTTCGTCTCTCTTTTGTTTTGCAGCAGAAATAAGGGACCAGTCCGTTCCTTTTTTATATTTTTCTGCAATATTTTGTCTCAACGCCTCCCATTGTGGGTTAAAGTCGCCTTCTCCACCTATCCCCTGTCCTCGAGTTAAAGCTGGGTTCCATACCCATGGAACGTCATTGCGGACACCCCTGCTAACAGTGGCCCATGTGGTCCCAAGCTTTCGACGAAGTACCTGGGTCCATTCAGCAGCATTAGGCTTATACATGCTATCTAACTGATCAAGTTGTTCAACAAATTTTAGTCCTCCTACTTCCTTTGGATCTGGAAGTGCATTCACGACATCTTTTAGTTCTTGGATGTCCCAGTTCCGATTTATCATAACTGTTGTGGGATTTTGGGGTCCAGCTGGATGGGCAGGGTTATAATGGGGATTGGGAACTTCTATTAAAGGGCAAGTAAGTGAAGGTGAAGGATCAGAAGAGAAAAAAGTTGGAGCTGGTTTGTGACTTCGAGTGCATTTGGAGACGGGGGTTTGTCTAGTACAGGGTGGGTCATAGTGATCTGTGCCTGGGGAATCATCGGGAGAAACTTCTGCCAGTTGTAGTGCAGGGGGGGCAGTCGGAATGGGAGATAGAGGAGGGGATAATGGAGGTGCCTGAGGTTGGTACTGAGGAGGGGAAAAAATAATAGGATAAAGGGGGTCTTTATTTGGATTATTCTTCCTTTTCCTCCCATCTGCCTGTGGTTCAGTGCCTATCTGAACTTTTTGTAATGTAATTAGCAATTCCTCTTTCTCCTTTTTAGCCTTTCCCTCATTTGCCCGCAACAAATCATTCTGTTTCTGTACTGCTTCTAAATTTCTGTCTTTTATTACTAATTCCCATCTATCGAACATATCCATTCGATACGGTCCACTATTACAACAACCCTGCTTATTCCTACACAGGATCTTCCTAGTTTCCTGTATTTCACTTACATCTCCTGTCCCCTCTATCGGCCAACGCCCACCACTCTGTCTATTCCATTTCTTACATGCCTTCTTGAAATCTAAACCTGTCTTCTTTTCTATTAATTTTCTAGGAGACCCATTTTTACGGGGCGTCTGTTGATCCTCCGAAAATAATTCTTCCAGCATTAATGATTTTGATCCCCCTGTGCGGCGATTAACAGGCTTACTGTTATAAGTTCCCATTATGTCCCCTTGCTCTCCCGGGTTCTGTATTTAATTTTCCAACTATATACTGATTCGCCTAATCCCTTGTACGTATGAATCAGCGAGGTATTAAGTGTGCCACTCACTATTCCCTTACTGTTCCCTTCTTTAGTCCCAAGGGGAGACACCTAACTATCGGTCCTGTCCCAGTTCCCAGGAGAACACGGTATTGTTGCTTATTCCGTATGTAGATTTATTTATTCCGTCCTAACAGCAATCCTGCAATCTGTGCTCTTTTTTGGTTTATATTTACATACATATATATACCACCCCGTTACTCGTCCCGTTAGCCTGTCCGCTCACATCCCCGGATTCCAGCTCAGGTGACTTCGTGTCCGATTCGGTTCAGCAGAATACTACATCAATACGTCCAGCCGAGTCTAGGATATGGGTGAGGCCAGTATCCTTTCGTCAGACCTTTCGTATGCGTCAAACTGCTTGGGTCAAGTCTCCATCACCTTAAGCAACCCGTTGAGATATGAGTATGACTAGACGGTCAACAGGAAACTCGCCCTCCCGTTATTTAGAAAATAAAAAATGTTCGGAAATCCCCCGGTGCTTACCCCAGCCTGGAAGTGTGCAAGCTCTGTCTGGAAATCCGTTCAGTCACCGTGGATGTAGCAAAGAGGAGACCAGGGGCTCCTCACGCAAGAACTGTTTCAGGACAGGGCAGTCCTAACTTTTGCCGGAGCTGCATACTCTGCTGCCGGAGCTCAAGTTAACGGCAGTCCGCTGGTAAGACGGATCACTGAAATGGTCTCGCCGGAGGAGTCGACCGGCCGTCTCTTGCCCCACGTCCGGGCGCCAAAAACTGTGGACACTTTTTGTGACTGAAGACAGAGAAGAAAATTAAAATTAGTCAAAACCTTTTATTAATACATACCAGGCAAGGGTAAAATGACAGAGAAACACAGTCCTAGGACACCGCGCTTCATCTGCCCCGAGCGCAGATGTCCTTGCTCTTTTATACCTTTCTAATCTCCTGATCGTTGACCACGTAAGCAATATTAATAGCGTCCTGACTCATTGTATTTTTCCAATTTTGTAAAGTCATTACCCTAAAGGTATATTTTCTTGTCACACACATCATCAAAAGAAAACTTCCAGAAAGTATACATGCTTTTTGTCACGTACGCAAAAACACAAACAAGTTTCATCATTCTGTCCTATTTTCTGTACACACATACATTTTGTTCAATTACATTATTTTATGTTTTTACAGGGTCAACCCATGATTCATTAATTTTGAGTCAAAGTAGCTTTGACAGACGTGATGGTGATGGTGATGTACATGATGGCTAGTTTATTGGTAAAGTAACTGTGTGAGTCCTCAGTGTTTCATATGGCCTGTACTTTTCATTGTAACAGAAATCCTGTCATTAGTGAGTTAGGTGATAGCAGCCACCCACTCAGACGCAGGTGCTTTACACCATTCAATGACCCCCAGAGTGCAAAGGACAGGTGCTATAATGCCTCAAATGCGCTTGAGCACTCAGTTGTCGAGCACACCATAGGACTGTTGGTGTTTGGATGTATCAGGTGAGTGGCTGCTGTACCAGCAAATGAAGGTCTGCAGCATTATGATTGCCTATCTTGAATTTCCCTCAGAATCAATAAAGTATCTATCTATCTATCTATCTATCTATCTATCTATCTATCTATCTATCTATCTATCTATCTATCTATCTATCTATCTATCTATCTATCTATCTATCTATCTATCTATCTATCTATCTATCTATCTATCTATCTATCTATCTATCTATAGTCATATGAAAAAGTTTGGGAACCCCTCTTAATTCTTTGGATTTTTGTTTATCATTGGCTGAACTTCCTTTTAATATCTGACATGCCTTATGGACACAGTAGTATTTCAGCAGTGACATTAAGTTTATTGGATTAACAGAAAATATGCAATATGACTCATAACAAAGTTAGACAGGTGCATTAATGGGGGCACCCCAACAGAGATATGACATCAATACTTAGTTGAGCCTCCTTTTGCTAATCTAACAGCCTCTAGACGTTGTCCTCCTATAGCCTTTGAGGAGTGTCTGGATTCTGGATGGAGGTTTTCTGACCATTCTTCATACAAAATCTCTCCAGTTCAGTTCAATTTGATGGCTGCCGAACATGGACAGCCTGCTTCAAATCATCCCATAGATTTTCGATGATATTCAAGTCAGGGGACTGTGACGGACATTCCAGAACATTGTACTTCTCCCTCTGCCTGAATGCCTTTGTAGATTTCGAACTGTGTTTTGGGTCGATGACTTGTTGGAATATCCAACCCCTGCATAACTTCAACTTTGTGACCGATGCTTGAACATTATCCTGAAGAATTTGTTGATATCGGGTTGCATTTATGCGACCCTCAACTTAAACAAGGGCCCCAGTCCCTGAACTAGCCACACAGCCCCACAGCATGATGGAACCTCCACCAAATCTGACAGTAGGTAGCAGGTGTTTTTCTTGGAATGCGGTGATCTTCTTCTGCCATGCAAAGCACTTTTTGTTACGATCAAATAACTCATCAGTCCAAAGCACTTTGTTCCAAAATGAATCTGGCTTGTCTAAATGAGCATTGGCCTACAACAAAGCGACTCTGTTTGTGGCGTGAGTGCAGAAAGGGCTTCTTTCTCATCGCCCTGCCATACAGATGTTCTTTGTGCAAATTGCGCTGAATTGTAGAATAATGTACAGATACACCATCTGCAGCAAGATGTTCTTGCAGGTCTTTGGAGGTGATCTGTGGGTTGTCTGTAACCATTCTCACAATCCTGCTCATATGCCGCTCCTGTATTTTTCTTGGCCTGCTGGACCTGCTGGGTTTAACAGCAACTGTGCCTGTGGCCTTCTATTTCCTGATTCCATTCCTTACAGTTGAAACTGACAGTTTAAACCTCTGAGATGGCTTTTTGTAGCCTTCCCCTAAACCAGGAGACTCAACAATCTTTGTTTTCAGATCTTTGGAGAGTTGCTTTGAGGATCCCACGCTGTCACTCTTCAGACGAGAGTCAAAGGGAAGCACAACTTGTAATTGACCACCTTAAATACCTTTATATCTCATGATGGGACACACCTGTCTATGGAGTTCAAGGCTTAATGAGCTCATCACACCAAGTCATCAGCATTGAGCAGTGACAGGCATTCAAATCAGCACAATGACAAGGGGACCCACATTTGTGCACAGCCAGTTTTTCACATTTAATTTTATTTCATACAACTAAATTCTGCGTCACTAAAAATCTTTGTTCAGAAAACACCGCAGTACTCAGATGTTCTTAGGAAATGAAAGACAGACCACTGTTATCTTTACTGTTGAAAGGAGAGTCAATTATTATGCAGGCTGAGAGGGGATCCCAAAGTTTTTCATATGACTCTATCTATCTATCTATCTATCTATCTATCTATCTATCTATCTATCTATCTATCTATCTATCTATCTATCTATCTATCTATCTATCTATCTATCTATCTATCTATCTATCTATCTATCTATCTATCTATCTATCTATCTATCTATCTGCCACAGTGCCTTTCACATCTATCTATCTATCTATCTATCTATCTATCTATCTATCTATCTATCTATCTATCTATCTATCTATCTATCTATCTATCTATCTATCTATCTATCTATCTATCTATCTGTCACAGTGTCTTTCACATCTATCTATCTATCTATCTATCTATCTATCTATCTATCTATCTATCTATCTATCTATCTATCTATCTATCTATCTATCTATCTATCTATCTATCTATCTATCTGTCACAGTGCCTTTCACATCTATCTATCTATCTATCTATCTATCTATCTATCTATCTATCTATCTATCTATCTATCTATCTATCTATCTATCTATCTATCTATCTATCTATCTATCTATCTATCTATCTATCTATCTATCTATCCTTTCACATCTTTCTATCTATCTATCTATCTATCTATCTATCTATCTATCTATCTATCTATCTATCTATCTATCTATCTATCTATCTATCTATCTATCTATCTATCTAGAACAGAGTGCTGACCAGCTTCTCCAAAGCATGAACAAAAGCTACACGTCACAGAGATGTATGTGTATGGTCTGATGGACAACATGCCTCACTCCATTTGACCACTACATGAATGAGCACATATGGATCATCATGAATGTTGCATCAGTCGCAGAGAAGATGCATGGGGCGAGCCTTTGATAATATGCCTGAGAATTCCTGAGTCTCCAGGGTAAACAACATTGTGGATACCCAAAGAAATGCTGAATCTCCCTGCTGAAAGACAACATGCCAGCATTGCCCTGGAAGATGCCCTAAACCAGAAAAGGTGGATAATGACACGTTAAACAGCAGACTCTACA
The DNA here is from genome assembly GCF_900747795.2 of Erpetoichthys calabaricus. NCBI lineage: Eukaryota > Metazoa > Chordata > Cladistia > Polypteriformes > Polypteridae > Erpetoichthys > Erpetoichthys calabaricus. Next base: position 52,304,912 of record NC_041404.2, read on the forward strand.
TATGTATATGTAGGACAGGCACTAGGAAGAAGATTTTTTCACCATTGTGACTTTAAAGAAGTACAGTTGGAGGGATGACCTGTCCACAGCGCATTTCCCCAACAGTGAACCTGATTGCCCCCTGCAGGACACAAATGTAAATAATTTCATTAGGAATCAGTGGGTAGCATTGCCGTCCAATTTATGTCAGAACTACTGCAATCATACAATACCTTTTGTTTAAATTTAACATTACTTGTACAGTATAACTCATGTCCATTTTGAGATTTTTGTGCATAATTAACGTAAATAAGTGCCAGTCCTTGGGCTAATTGGTAGACTCTGTTGGCACTTTAACAAACTGCAGGTTTAGTGTTGAATAAATATGCATATAATATATTCCAAGCATCCCTTAATGACTTTATTGGATTTTCGTAATCATTAATTTCACACAGCACTGTGGCATTGATCAATCGCTTTATGACACTGACTAAATCCTTGCATTAATATTTAAAATAAAACCTGAAAGAATTCAATGTTTGAATAACAAATGGCCATTTGCTCCTTTTAGCAAGATGTTAATAACCGGATTACACTGCAAAGCACAGCCATTTCTACCTCAGTGCATTCTCAATTACATTACAGGTGCGTGGCATGTGATTCTTGTGACCACCAGGGGGCGCTGCAGCACAACTTCACAGACACAAGTCCCAGTATAATAAATGGTTTATTTTTAACTGGTATAAAGGATTCCAAAGTGACAAACACCAAATCTAAATCTTCTCTCTCTTTATTCTTCTCTCCTTCCACTCCATTCCAGGTGAGCTTTGTCCTCTTCCACCCAACTCTGATTTGCCTGGATGAGGTTGAGGGGTCTCATTTTTTTTTGGGGGGGGACCCTGGAATACTTCCGGTGCTAGGCCGTAACCCAATGGAACTACTTCCAAGTCAATCAGAAGTCCCAAAAATAAGGGATTTAGATTTCCTTCAGCTCTCTCTGGTGCCTCCCATGGAAGCCAACATGACTGCCTAATGCATGGGTTGACCGTGTGGGAATCCTAATCCAGGAAGGCTACCGCCTAACATATTATGGGAGAAAATATTTCTCTGTCCTCCCGGCTGGGCAAAGATCCTTATTGAATCTCAGCCCGGGATGCAAGTCCATGTGTGCTGTCCACACAAAAATGAAGATTCATGTAAAACTTATTATGGACTATAAAACTCTGCATAAGCAACTGTGGCAGACACTGGTTCAAGTCCCAAAAAAACATTAAGCAATATACTTTCTCAAGATAGGAATGTCAAAAGGTGCTAAAAAAGTACACTATATGGATAAAGGTTTGTGGACACCTGACTATTATACCTTTCTGAGCTGGATGGACATCCCATTCCAATACTATGCCCATTAAAATGGAGTTGGAGCCCAGTTTTATCATGGGAGACTTCTGGGGACACCCTATCTGAACTTTGTTGCAGAGACCCACACATACACCGGTCACCCACAATATAATCCAATATGGTGTAGGTCTGCCAAAACGGCTCAGACTCATCGAAGTGTGGACTCCACAAGACCTCTGAAGGTGTCCTGTGGTATTTGGCACCAAGTCTTTAGTAGCAGATCCTTTAACTCTTGTAAGTTGTGAGGTGTGACCTCTGTGGATCAGATACATTTTTAGAGCACATCCCATAGTCGCTCGATTGGATTGAGATCTGGGGAATCTGGAGACCACGTCAACAACTTGAACTCTTTGTCATGTTACTCAGACCATTCATGAACAACTTCTGCAGAAATCCTGCAGAAAACTGCCATCGGGGAGTAACATTGCCATGACGGGGTCACCGTGGTTTGCAACAGTCTTTAGGTCGGTATCAAAGTAAAATCCACATGAATGCAGAACATTGCCCAGAGCAGAACTGTCTCCGCTCGCTTGGCTTAACACTAGAATCCCTGAAGCCTACGAAAAAAGTCGTAATCCCTTAAATTCCTTCGCACCTCTTCATCAGCGTCTGAATGCTTTTGTCAGACACAGTTCCTTCTCTCTCAGCACTTATACATTTTTACGTTTTCCTCACTTTAAGTTCCCAATATAAGAAGACTTATTATGTCCAAATCTTATTCAAGAATTTTTTTCCCCGATAGGTTATCAACAGAAGAAATGAGTACACAGGCAATCCTAGCACCAAGAAATGAGGAAGTCGAACAAATTAACGCAAAAATTGTCGATCGGTTACACAGCAAATTGGTTAAATGTGTATCAATAGACGCTGCTGAAACAGTTGGTGGCGATGGTGCAGAAGATGAAACCATCAACTTACAATATCCCGTAGAATATCTACAACTGTTAACACTGTCCGGTCTTCCACCGGCCGAATTACTGTTGAAAGAAGGATGTATCGTAATGTTATTGAGTAATTTATGTCTGAGTGATGGGCTATGCGATAGGACAAGATTAGTTGTATTGAAAATTGGTCGAATAATTCCGACATGTAAAATTTTAATAGGCGGCACGGTGGCGCAGTGGGTAGCGCTGCTGCCTTGCAGTTGGGAGATCTGGAGACCTGGGTTCGCTTCCCGGGTCCTCCCTGCGTGGAGTTTGCATGTTCTCCCTGTGTCTGCGTGGGTTTCCTCCGGGCGCTCCGGTTTCTTCCCACAGTCCAAAGACATGCAGGTTAGGTGGATTGGCGATTCTAAATTGGCCCTAGTGTGTGCTTGGTATGTGTGTGGGTGTGTTTGTGTGTGTCCTGCGGTGGGTTGGCACCCTGCCCAGGATTGGTTCCTGCCTTGTGCCCTGTCTTGGCTGGGATTGGCTCCAGCAGACCCCCGTGACCCTGTGTTCGGATTCAGCGGGTTGGTAAATGGATGGATGGAAAATTTTAATAAGCGACAAGAAAGGTAATGTAGTACATCTTCAGGGGATAACATTAGACACCAAAGGAGATCTTGATATGCCATTTGTATTAAAATGTTTACAGTTTCTCATGAGAACAGCTTTTGCTATGACACTTAACCAGTGCCGGATTAACCAAAAGGCACATGTAGCATATGCTACGGGCCCCGCAATTTCGGGGGCCCCCAAATGGTGGACCCAATATTTAATGAAAAAGTGTAGCATTGAAAAACTGGTCTTTAAAAATATTATCTTTACGTTTTTAAACTGTAAATTTCTTACACAACAAAACTTTAGGGGCCCAACACATAAAATTCACATAAATATTATCCATCCATCCATTTTCCAACCCGCTGAATCCGAACACAGGGTCACGGGGGTCTGCTGGAGCCAATCCCAGCCAACACAGGGCACAAGGCAGGGAACCAATCCCGGGCAGGGTGCCAACCCACCGCAGGACACACACAAACACACCCACACACCAAGCACACACTAGGGCCAATTTAGAATCGCCAATCCACCTAACCTGCATGTCTTTGGACTGTGGGAGAAAACCGGAGCGCCCGGAGGAAACCCACGCAGACATGGGGAGAACATGCAAACACCACGCAGGGAGGACCCAGGCAGCGAACCCAGGTCCCCAGGTCTCCCAACTGCGAGGCAGCAGCGCTACCCACTGCGCCACCGTGCCGCCCCATAAATATTATGGGATTCTTATTATAATCGAGAGTAAAATAATTATTTAGTCCGGTTTGAACTGTTCAGAATCTAAACTTCAGATGATGCAGACCAAAAGGGCCCCCAAATTTGAAATGTGCTACGGGCCCCCAAAGCTCTTAATCCGGCCCTGCAATTAACAAATGGCAAACATCACAAAAAAAACAAACAAATGACAAACATTCGAAAAAGTCAGTTTATTTATTAGAGAGAAAGAAACGATATTCACTCACGGGCAGTTATACGTTGCGTTGTGATGATGTAAGTCTAAGCACAGAATCAAAATTCGATGCGAACTTGAAGAAAACTTAATTCCAAATATCGTTTTTTCTGAAGTTTTACGGTAAAAGTGTAAGTCTAACAAGTATTTGCGCGTTAATTTCAAAGCCAAACAGAACGAAAACGTACAATGCAACGAACACCTCTAATGCAAAATGAAACATAGTTTTCTTTCAATTTATTACATTTTACTTATTTTTTACTATGGTTAATTACTTGCTGTAATGTAAAATAGTTAGTTCTATTATGTATTGTCACACACGTGCGTATGGGAGGCAGCTAAAGGGCTTGGGTAAGGGCAGTCATACCAGGATGTGGCAGAGTGCACTGACTCTTTTTCTCCCTTTCCTGTAGACCAAGCACGGGTGATTCCACCTGGCCCTCTTGACGTCACTTCCAGGACTGAGCCTATGGAAGGAGCCCTTGCCTGCTCCAGCCCCTGTGATGTCATGTCCGGGCTCGAACCAATGACTGAAGACCTTCATGAGCCCGACCCATATGATCTCACTTCCTGTCTTCCCCTTTAAAAGCCTGCACCTTTTCCCTATTCCCTCAGTTCAGTTTTGGACTCGGTTTTGTGCCCATCAGTGCTGTATCTCATTTTACGACTTTGCAGCCAGGATACCAAATTATACGGGTGGCTGCCCCAAAACCTTGCTATGTCTCATTGTGAGTTTTGTGACAGTATATGTAACAATTCCCATGAAAATAACAATCTGTTTAAATTGTACATCCACTTCCCCATACGTGAGCAGCAGATCCGCGAAGTGGCTAGCGATTAGCGCCTACCCGGGGGTTGGCGAATGAAGCGAGCAGGGGGCAGAGCTCCCCTAGTCATTAACAATAATTGAATAAATTGGTTAATGATCTTAAGAAAGAAAGAAAGAAAGAAAGAAAGAAAGAAAGAAAGAAAGAAAGAAAGAAAGAAAGAAAGAAAGAAAGAAAGAAAGAAAGAAAGAAAAAGAAAGAAAGAAAGAAAATTGTCCCAAAAAAAAAAGAAGTGACAGCGAGCTCCTGTAAAATGCAGCAACTGTCAATGTTCACATCAGGGGAAATGTGAAAGTCACTTAGCCTGTGGGACAGAGCGGGCATTGCCCAATTTTCTAGGCTTTTATTGGCATACAAGCTTTATTAACCCCAGGCCAGGACGTTTCCCACAGTAAAGATTGTTGTGTGTTGCACCTGCGTCTCTGCCCGTCTGAGTCGACTGCACGCTCCCTGGCATTAACCCCTAGTGAGTTCGTCTATGCAGTTCTGCAGACAGAAGCATCTTGTAGAGGGGAATGGCCACACTGCTCTGAGCTGACAGAAAGGCTACGATAACTCAGATAACCACTCGGCAGAACTGAGGTGAGCAGAAAAACATCTCAGAATGCCGAAACCCATAAAATCAGAATACTCAGGAACAAGTCATGCAGAAGCAGGAAAAACATGAAAACGCATACAGACAGGGAGCAGGCAGATCCAGGCAGACCACTGTGTTCCTCTGCATGGATTTTTATTTTTTTCAGTTAATGCTTATGGCACCTCCACAGAGTTACATTTACCACCTTATTTAAATATCCCACCGATGACATGTGAGTTTGTGTTTATACCTGCCAGCAGATGTGCAAAAGCATAAACGCTTTTGAACAAATTTCCATTTTCTTTGACTGAAACATTGCTTTGTCACATCTCAACAATCCATGATGGCTCGTCATGTCATCGGAAGTCAGCCACACGCGACCAGAAAATATAAACTTGACTGTTGAGTATGTCAAGGGGATGACGAAATTCATAATGAATCTCAGCATCTGACATTCTAAAATGTCTCAACGCTTTCAATTTCCAGCCAGGATGAGTTTGAGTTTGAGAGACGGTGCTGTTCAGGGCGCCCTTCATGCTGCACCAGACCTCTTCTACATATTTTGGATGAGGAGTTCGAACCTTTAAGGTTAACGCAAATGCAGAATAAAAGGTGACAATGATGAAGGGTTGAAAATGGCAAAGGGGGCAAAGTACAGGAGACCCCTGCTCCTGGTTTAAAATAAATGACTCGGACAGGGGGGGATGTGAGTGGAAACTTGTTTAGGGCAGATTTCACACAGACTAAATGGAATACAGTGCATCCAGAAAGTATTCACAGCGCATCACTTTTTCCACATTTTGTTATGTTGCAGCCTTATTCCAAAATGGATTCAATTCATTTTTTTCCTCAGAATTCTACACACAACACCCCATAATGACAACGTGAAAAAAGTTTACTTGAGGTTTTTGCAGATTTATTAAAAATAAAAAAACTGAGAAATCCCATGTACATAAGTATTCACAGCCTTTGCTCAATACTTTGTCGATGCACCTTTGGCAGCAATTCCAGCCTCAAGTCTTTTTGAATATGATGCCACAAGCTTGGCACATCTATCCTTGGCCAGTTTGGCCCATTCTTCTTTGCAGCACCTCTCAAGCTCCATCAGGTTGGATGGGAAGCGTCGGTGCACAGCCATTTTAAGATCTCTCCAGAGATGTTCAATCGGATTCAAGTCTGAGCTCTGGCTGGGCCACTCAGGGACATTCACAGAGTTGTCCTGAAGCCATTCCTTTGGTATCTTGGCTGTGTCCTTAGGGTCGTTGTCCTACTGAAAGATGAACCGTCGCCCCAGTATGAGGTCAAGAGCGCTCTGGAGCAGGTTTTCATCCAGGATGTCTCTGTACATTGCTGCAGTCATCTTTCCCTTTATCCTGACTAGTCTCCCAGTCCCTGCCACTGAACAACATCCCCACAGCATGATGCTGCCACCACCATGCTTCACTGTAGGGATGGTATTGGCCTGGTGATGAGCGGTGCCTGGTTTCCTCCAAACGTGACGCCTGGCATTCACACCAAAGACTTCAATTTTTGTCTCATCAGACCAGAGAATTTTCTTTCTCATGGTCTGAGAGTCCTTCAGGTGCCTTTTGGCAAACTCCAGGTGGGCTGCCATGTGCCTTTTACTAAGGAGTGGCTTCCGTCTGGCCACTCTACCATACAGGCCTGATTGGTGGATTGCTGCAGAGATGGTTGTCCTTCTGGAAGGTTCTCCTCTCTCCACAGAGGACCTCTGGAGCTCTGACAGAGTGACCATCGGGTTCTTGGTCACCTCCCTGACTAAGGTCCTTCTCCCCCGATCGCTCAGTTTAGATGGCCGGCCAGCTCTAGGAAGAGTCCTGGTGGTTTCGAACTTCTTCCACTTACGGATGATGGAGGCCACTGTGCTCATTGGGACCTTCACAGCAGGAGAAATTTTTCTGTAACCTTCCTCAGATTTGTGCCTCGAGACAATCCTGTCTCTGAGGTCTACAGACAATTCCTTTGACTTCATGCTTGGTTTGTGCTCTGACATGAACTGTCAACTGTGGGACCTTATATAGACAGGTGTGTGCCTTTCCAAATCATGTCCAGTCAACTGAATTTACCACAGGTGGACTCCAATGAAGCTGCAGAAACATCTCAAGGATGATCAGGGGAAACAGGATGCACCTGAGCTCAATTTTGAGCTTCATGGCAAAGGCTGTGAATACTTATGTACATGTGCTTTCTCAGTTTTTTTATTTTTAATAAATTTGCAAAAATCTCAAGTAAACTTTTTTCACGTTGTCATTATGGGGTGTTGTGTGTAGGATTCTGAGGAAAAAAATGAATTTAATCCATTTTGGAATAAGGCTGTAACATAACAAAATGTGGAAAAAGTGATGCGCTGTGAATACTTTCCGGATGCACTCTATCTATCTATCTATCTATCTATCTATCTATCTATCTATCTATCTATCTATCTATCTATCTATCTATCTATCTATCTATCTATCGCATAGCACCATTATGAGCCCACCTTTCCATTATTGAGTACCTTTCACATATGTATATCTGTCCATTATGTTGTGCCTTTCATTGCTACCATCTACAAATTATTCAGCATTTTTCATGTGTATTAATCATCAATCTGTTTTTGAAAAGTTCACTCTTTTAATAGTCTGAGATCATCTTTGAAACACCTTTGACATGTTCGTGTCCCAATGGTGCAGTGGTAACTCTGCTGCTTTGCAGTAAGGAAACCAGGTTTCATTTTGAAGGTCCTCTTACTTAGAGTTTGCTTGTTCTCCCTGTGTCTGTGTTTGTGTTTTCTGAAGACTTGCAGCTTAGGTGAATTGATGACGCTAAATCAGCCCTAATGTGCAGCTGGAGTGTTGTGTGTCTTTGTGGGTTTTCTCCGGGTGCTCTGGTTTCCTCCCAAAGTCCAAAGTCCTCCCGTTTTTGTGGATTGGTGTTGCTATAATGGCCCTAATGTGTGTGTGTGTGTGTGTGTTTGCCCTGTGATGGACTGGCCCCCTATCCAGGGTTTGTTCCTGCCTTGTGCCCTGTGCTAGCTGGGATCGGCTCCAGTACTGTATGACACTGGTCTGCAGGTTAGAAAACGACGTGACATGTTCATGTCCTATACTTTAAATTGTATGCACCATTTTTTTTCTGTGAAGCTCCTACAGGTGATTCCTCTCAGAGATGATTTTCTGGTGGTGAAATCCTCCTTTTTTTTCTCAGAACAAAAAAAACAGATTCTGCCTATTCAGTATCTTTCTAGTTTGCTGTTAGATTGACTGCTGCAATGTGTCTGCCAGCGGGAACAAGTAGTCATTCTCGTAACCTTCCATTTATTTTCATTGAGGGCATCTTGAAGATAGTCATTTGCAGCAAATGAATACGGACTTGAGGAGTACAGAATTCAGAATTACTTCAAATCTTCACTGCTATGTAATATCAATGATTTTGTGTCATTCTGGCCAGGAGTAAAGGAACAGTATATTTAGCTTTCACATTAATCCTCGGCAATTTCTTGTTTTTCATGTTCTTTAGGCATTCTTTTAATGCCTGCTTTGTAAAAAAAAAGAAGAATAGAATAAAATAGAATAGAATAGAATAACTGAGAAGAAAGATTTTAACTGAGACCTACAAATCATAAGGTGTTAGGTGCTTGACTTGTTTCTGATTAAAACAAAATGGAAGAAAAAGACCTTAAGAAATGTTTACAATGAGATATTTCCCACATTTAATTACAATATTTTACATTAATATTAAGGGCGGTATGGTGGTGCAGTGGGTAGCGCTACTGCCTCACAGTTAGGTGACCTGGGTTCACTTCCTGGGTCCTCCCTGCCTGGAGTTTGCATGTTCTCCCCGTGTCTGCGTGGGTTTCCTCCCACAGTCCAAAAACATGGAGGTTAAGTGCATTGGCGATTCTAAATTGTGCTTGGTGTGTGGGTGTGTGTGTGTGTGCCCTGTAGTGGGCTGGTGCCCTGCCCGGGGTTTGTTTCCTGCCTTGCACCCTGTGCTGGCTGGGATTGGCTCCTGCAGACCCCCGTGACCCTGTAGTTAGGATATAGTGGGATGGATAATGGATGGATGGATACATTAATATGATAGATAGATAGATAGATAGATAGATAGATAGATAGATAGATAGATAGATAGATAGATAGATAGATAGATAGATAGATAGATAGATAGATAGATAGATTTGAAAGGCACTATATGATAGATAGATAGATAGATAGATAGATAGATAGATAGATAGATAGATAGATAGATAGATAGATAGATAGATAGATAGATAGATAGATAGATAGATAGATATGAAAGGCACTATATGATAGATAGATAGATAGATAGATAGATAGATAGATAGATAGATAGATAGATAGATAGATAGATAGATAGATAGATAGATAGATAGATAGATAGATAGATGACTCTCAGCCACATGTCCACATCAGGCACTGTATAACCAATCACCATCTCACACACACACACACACACACACACACGCACACACACATACGTACGCACACACACGGCTGCCTCTATTGCTGATTTCAAATCCTCCATGCAGTACACACACGGGTGTCTCTTCTGTAAATCCCAGACTGTCCCTCTCTACACACAGCTATATAACACATGGCCCATGGCTTCCTCTGCTGTCCGTGTCTTTCTCTTTCACTCAGCTGTTCTCTCTGCTGCTCACAAGCTCCAATTCTCGTCAGTCCTGCTGAGTCTTTGTCCCACTTTGTTTGTTTTTGGTGCCATTTTTGTCACTTAGCTCTAGCGTGGTGACTCTCTCACTCAGCGGTGCCACTGATCACATTACTAATGTGGTTTCTCTCCCAGCTGGCGTCTCCCTGACCATCAGTTGCTGATTCTGCTCCCACTTCCCGAGTCGTGGCTCTTAGTTGTGATGTTTGTCCCTCTGCAGTGGCAGCCACAGTAGGCTCAGGTGTCTGAGAGCCAAAGCAAAAAATCAAATTCCATGAGAAGACAGGAGAGGACAGTATGACAGGAAGCGGTGTCTTCATCCCAAACTTTATGGAAGTCACTGTATTTATTTTTTGAGTATCTAAAACAAGCCCAATTTTTCTCTGGGAATAAAGTTTGATATAAGCTAAACACTAAACACTACAACACAAACTAGGAGTTATCAGGACTCTACCCCACAGAGCAGGGAACATCCCCACTTCCACAGATAGATATAGATGTTACCTCTGGACATTACATATATGAGGGGGGACCCAAAAATAACCGGAATTTTGTTGTTGTTAGGTTGGTACTTGTAGTACGTGGTTGGGCCACTAGGGCGATCTAGTTACACTCCTCACAAGTCAGTCTGCCAAGTGCCATCGGTCAGGAAGGTTGTGCTTGTGTTCAGTGAATTTTTATGTAAAAGTAGTTTGCGCAACAGTGTGAGAAGGAAACGCCCTGATTTGTGGGAGTCGGGCGATTGGTTCTTTCATCATGACAACACTCCATGTCACACTGCTCTTAGCATTCGCCAATTTTTGGCAAGAAACGGTATGACAACCCTGAACCACCCCCCCTACTCACTGGATTTAGCTCCGTGTGATTTCTTTTTGTTCCCTCGGATGAAAAAAGACTTGAAAGGAAGGCGTTTTGCTGACGTCGAAGAGGTAAAACAAGAAACGACCAGAGCATCAATGGGCATTACTTCAGACAAATTTAAAAAATGTTTCAAACAATGGAACAAACGGTTAGATAAGTGCATTTCCGCCAACGGAGAGTACTTTGAAGGAGACTAATTCTAGTTTGTACAGAAAATTAAATTAAACACGTTTTAAAAAATATTTCCGGTTATTTTTGGGTCCCCCCTCGTATTAATGACTAGCAAAATACTCGCGCTTCGCAGCGGAGAAGTAATGTGTTAAAGAAGTTATGAAAAAGAAAAGGAAACATTTTAAAAATAACGTAACATGATTGTCAAATGTAATTGTCGTAGGCTTATTTTAGTATTGGGAGTGAATTTGCTGATTGTCAAGAGTTTAATTTATGATTGCAAATGTTGTGTTTTATGAGAAATGAACATTTTTGGGATGTAAGGATCTCTTTGTAAATGAAAAAGCAGGAGTCACCGGCAGGAAGACGTGAAGGAAGGCCAACAATAACAGGCCTGAAGCGCGGTAAAGAAGAAGTGATCAGTGATAATCGTGGGACTCGTCCTTTGGTCCTTTGAGATACGAGACACTGTTAGTGACCGTGCTTCCCAAGGCTAATGTGGCATTTTGGTTACTTTTATAATAAAACTGGCAAAATACCGGCGCTTCTCAGCAGAGAAGTAGTGTGTTAAAGAAGTTATGAAAAAGAAAAGGAAACATTTTAAAAATAACGTAACATGATTGTCAATGTCATTGTTGTAGGCTTATTTTAGTATTAACAGTGAATTTGAGGATTGTAAAGAGTTTCATTTATGATTGTAGAGAAAAGCCAAGCAAAATGACACCTTTTATTGGCTAACTAAAACTACATCTCGCCTGAAGAAGGGGCCTGAGTTGCCTCGAAAGCTTGCATATTGTAATCTTTTTCGTTAGCCAATAAAAGGTGTCATTTTGCTTGGCTTTTCTCTACGTTCATAATGGCTAACACGGTACAACACCCTAGTACTACATTTATGATTGTAAATGTTGTGTATGAGAAACGCACATTTTTAGGCTGTAACGATCTCTTTGTAAATGACGTTTGCAGTTCTGCACTCGGGCTGTAAAATGACCAAGCTGTCTGCCGAGCTCACTCTTGAGCACGTTAGGTTAGGTTAGGTTAGGTTTCTTTATTTAGTCATGTTTACACAGGAAAACATGAAATTTGCCTTCTCAGTTGCATCTAATAACAGGTAACAGACAGAATGAAATAAAACAGACAAATAGAAATAAGAAAGGTTAAGGTAAGGCAGTTAGATAAAACATATTTATACCAAAAAAAAAAAGGTAACAGGATATATATCAAAACCTTAAACATTATCTCCGATATTTCTTATTGAAAAGTCGTATGGCACTAGGAGGAAAGGAGTTTCTGGAGCGATTTGTGTGGGTTTTCAAAGCAACTATCCTTCCTGATTTACTGAAGTTTAGTTCTACATGTAATGGATGTCTGTCATCAGTTGAGATGATTTCCAGTTTCTTTAGCATTGCCCTCTGACACACACACACTAGTCAAATCATCTACATCAGCCCCAAAAACTTTAGCTGCATATTTCGTAATCTGCTGGAGCTTTTTTGAGTTTTGGTTTGTCAGACTATTAAACCAGGCAATAAAACTGAAAGTGATCACGGACTGAATCATACTGCGATAGAAGGACAACATGAGGTCCTTGTCTACTTTAAATAGTTTGAGTTTATGGAGGAAAAATAAGCGCTGCTTGCATTTAGAAAATATTTTTTTTGTATTTGTATTCCAGTTAAGATTGTTATCTAGGTAAGTTCCTAAGTATTTATATTCATTCACTATTTCTACCTCCTCTCCCAGAACTACAATAGGTGAACATACAGATTTCTGTCTCTTAAAATCAAATATCATTTCTTTGGTCTTTTTACAGTACATTCAGAGTGAGAGAGTTTTTATTGCACCAGTTTACCATCCAGTCCACTTGATTTAGATAGTGGCTTTCATCCTCCCCAGATATGCATCCTATGATCATGGTGTCATCCGCATACTTAATAATGGAGCAGTGGTCATTGTTCTGTCTCAGGTCACTTGTGTACAGAGTAAACAGTAATGGTGATAAGACACACCCTTGTGGACTTCCTGTGTTTGAACGAAGAGCTTTTGAAAAAGTGTCCTGAACTCTAACTGTCTGTGAACGATTTAAAAGAAAGTTCTGTACGTTAACGTACAGTTGACCATGTGAGAAGCAATCTTGTGTCAAGTCAATGCCGACTCTTTTTTTAGTAAGTCTGGCCCTGTGACTTATTTATTGTCATAGTGAGAGCAGAGCCTTACTGGAAATAGGAGGCGTTTGAATTGGAATGGGAGGTCAGAGGGTATGAGAGGGATGCGAGGAATAAATCCAGTCTCCCCTGAGTCCAGTTCCAGTGAAGACAGTGGCCTCAATGAGGTTCTTGTGCAGAGATTTGATCTGAAGCCTGGTGCCGTTACAAAGTTTTGGTGGTTGTAAGTTTCGTAGTAACATAATTAGTGTGCCGATCTTCAAAAGTAGAGTATGCGGAGGATTAAGAGTGTGAAGAAACTCCGCCGAGTCGACAGACTTATATGTTTTTGTTTCAGAAGTTAGTTGGTGAAGTTAAATGGTGTTTATATGTGAAGTCATGTCATTTTTTGGTGTTAGAATAGCTCTTTCCCTCAACCATGAGACGTCCTTTTCATGCAGATTCCGCATTCGTTAACCGTTGTAAAGATATAACAGGTGTCATTGATAACTCTGTGTCCACGTTGTCAGAGTTGAAACATTCATAAACATCGAAGTGTCCACTACCCAAATTGCTATCCATCAATCTAAAATGTTTAACAGGCATTCCTGGTTGTCCAAAGGTGTAAAATATATCTCCATTTCTATACACTTGAAAGCGTCAACGAAACAATTCCCCTATCTATATATACAGTTTAGGGGGTACACCCCTCCCCCCCCCCCTTGGGTGTTGCACTAGGACATGAAACATACCTAACTTTTGTAAGTACACTGTAAGGAATGAGCACGCGAAATTTCAGCTTCCCACCGAAATGAAAAGTGGAAGAATTAGTGATGAGTCAGCGAGGCTTTACCTTTTATATGTAGAAGATCTGTGACATGCTGACCTGTACGGCCCACAATCCAATTTGTTTTCTTCCTGATTGTAGCCACAGGAGTGTAAGGCAAGTTCTAGCACGGGTAAAACGTGAAATTTCTCAGTCCAAAAGTTTGTGTTAAAATATTTAGTGAAAATTCAAAGCAAATAATCCACACAAGAATAAAGAAAAAAAGGTTATTACACACATAGAATACAAGGCAAAAAAAAATTAGAAAAAAAATGTTATCTTCTTTAAACTTAGCTTTTCTTGTAAAACTTTAGGTGTTTCTGTACTTCACAGGTGGCGTAGTGGTAGTGCTGCTGCTTTCTAGTAAGGAGACTGTGGGTTCGCCTCCCTGTGTGGAGAGCGCTTTGAGTACTGAGAAAAGTGCTATATAAATGTAATGAATTATTATTACTTAAAGATTCTTTACTTCTTCTTCTGTATGCTTGTATTATCGTACTATTTCCCTTTACTTACCCTTTACCTGTTTTCTCAAGGGTAAGTGTACTCATCAAGTTTGTTATCGGGTTTGTCTACTGTTGCACTTTAAGATTAGCACACACACATATAGCTATACAACAACAACAACATTTATTTATATAGTACATTTTCATACAAAAAGTAGCTCAAAGTGCGTTACATAATGAAGAAAAGAAAAATAACAGACAAAATAGGAAATTAAAATAAGGGAGTAAAGTCCAATGGCCAGGGGGGACAGAAAAAAAAAAAAAAAAAACTCCAGAAGGTTGGAGAAAAAAATAAAATCTGTAGGGGTTCCAGGCCATGAGACCACCCAGTCCCCTCTGGGCATTCTACCTAACATAAATGAAATAGTCCTCTTTGTAGTTAAGGTTCTCACGGAGTCACTTGATGCTGATGATCATACAGACTTTTGGCTTTTAATCCATCCATCATTGTTGGAACATCATGGTACTTTGAGTAGATGGTGGTGGCACAAGCCACCACCAAAAGGACACTGGAAAAGGAAACAGAAGAGAGAGTAGGGGTTAGTACAGATTTTAGAGCCACCATGAATAGTTATTATAATGAATTGGATATACAGAGTATCGGGATTAAATTTATAGTGAAGTTATGAGAAGGCCATGTTAAAGTAATGTGTTTTCTGCAGTTTTTTAAAGTGCTCCACCATATTAGCCGGGCGAATTCCTATTGGCAGGCTATTCCAGATTTTAGGTGCATAACAGCAGAAGGCCGCCCGCCTCACCACTTCTTTTAAGTTTTGCTCTTGGAATTCTAAGGAGACACTCAGTTGATGATCTGAAGTTACGATTTGGAATATAAGACGTCAGACATTCCAATACATAAGATGGGGCGAGATTATTTAAGGCTTTATGAACCATAAGCAGAATTTTAAAGTCAATCCTGAATGACACAGGTAACCAGTGTAGTGACATCAAAACTTGAGAAATGTGTTCGGATTTTCTTTTCCTGGTTAGGATTCTAGCAGCTGCATTCTGCACTCGTTGCAAACGATTTATGTCTTTTTTGGGTGGTCCTGAGAGGAGTGCGTTACAGTAATCTAGTCGACTGAAAACAAACGCGTGAACTAATTTCTCAGCATATTTCAATGATATAAGAGGTCTAACTTTTGCTATGTTTCTTAAGTGAAAAAATGCTGTCCTAGTGATCTGATTAACCTTTTAACCGCCAACTCCCTAAATATTCCCCATGCCAGGAGAAATCTGAACAATTTTCGTTTTTTTATTTTACATTTATTCCAGCAGTATTTACCTGCTGAAATACCTGCTGAAATACCTGCTGAAATGTTTCAAATAAATGGTCAATCAGAGGACGTAGCTTGAACAAGTGGTCACGGTTTGGATCTTTCATATCTGGCTCAGATAACGGGCAGCAGTCCAGTTGAGATGCTGGGGATACACCCACTCATCGCCATCATCCGATGCGTCGTCATTCACAGTATCATGCAGCGCACGTTGCTGATTATCATTGTCGCTAAAATCTTCTTCAGAACTGCTACAATCATGATCAGAATTATTGTCCAAAATAGCCTGCAAAACCTCACTTGAAGTCAGTTTACGTTTCGCCATATTCACAGCTTTCACTTTCGAATCACATCACGTGATCGGCCAATACAAGCGCAGAGTTGTCGAAATACAACGTAGTAATAATACCCACGCCAAATCATCAGTTATACTACGCGCCAGGCATTCACATAACCACAGGCAAATGTGCCGGATAATTCCGGCAGTAAGGCGTCAGCAATAAAGCTACGATGCCGGATATATCTGGCAGAGGGCGGTTAAGGGGTTAATATGCAATTTAAAATTTAGATTACAGTCAACAGTTAGCCCTGAGCTATTTACCTCCGTTTTGACTTTTAATCCTAATGTATCCAGTTTATTTCTAATAGCCTCATTGTATCCATTATTGCCAATCAGTTTTCTCTTTATTTAGAGAAAGTTACTATTCATCCATTCTGAGATACAAGTTAGACACTGTGTTAGTGAATCAAGAGAATCGGGGTCATCAGGTGCTATTGATAAATACAGCTGTGTGTCATCAGCATAGCTGTGGTAGCTCATGTTGTGCCCTGAGATAATCTGACCTAATGGAAGCATGTAGATTGAGAAGAGCAGCGGACCCAGGATAGAGCCTTGTGGAACACCATATAGAATATCATGCGTCTTTGAGTTATAATTACCACAACTAACAAAGAATTTTCTCCCTGCCAGGTAGGATTCAAACCAATTTAAGACACTGCCAGAGAGGCCCACACATTGACTAAGGCGATTTCTAAGAATATTATGATCAATGGTGTCACTCAGATCTAAGAGGATGAGAACAGATAAATGGCCTCTGTCTGCATTTACCCGCAAGTCATTTACTACTTTAATGAGTGCAGTTTCTGTGCTGTAATTTGTTCTAAATCCTGACTGAAATTTATCAAGAATAGCATGTTTATTTAGGTGCTCATTTAACTGCATAATGACTGCCTTCTCTAGAATTTTACTTAAGAAAGGCAGGTTAGAGATGGGTCTAAAATTTTCAAGAGCAGAGGGGTTGAGATTATTTTTCTTAAGTAGGGGTTTAACTACAGCAGTGTTAAGACAGTCTGGGAAGACCCCTGTATCTAATGACAAATTTACTATGTTAAGAACATTATCAATTAGCACATCCAATACTTCTTTGAAAACATTTGTTGGTATTGGGTCAAGGGCACAGGTGGAGGGTTTCATTTGAGAAATTATACGCATACACACAGACCCTAATCACAACAGTGCCCCTAATGAATGACACACACACAGCTGATTAACCTCTAGCACTTTAAATCACACAAGTGCCTTAGGAATAACACAGCCTGTCACTCTCTCAGCACTTCAAGAGACTTACTTATTATCGACACGAACAACATATGATGTTTTAATGATATCTCAGACCTAAATATTACTTTTGGTCTCCAAGAAAATATTCAAACATACAAAGGCTCAGCACTCTTGACTATAGACCATTTATCAGTCAAGAATGCCTTATTTAATGTCCTGTTCCCTACTATTGGGTGGAGATCTTACCCTCAGCCTTAATAAACCTTGCAGCACGGAGCGTATGGCAAACCTCCGGCTGCAACAGGTGCTCAAAGAAATCTACCTTATTACTTCACTCACTCTAGACATTAAGACAAAGCATTGAAAGTTAAAAGCACCATGATATTTATTACAGGAATAATACCAATGGAACAAAGAATAATAGAAAATAGGACTGATAGAAAAGTCTGGATATATATAGTCTTTAGAAAAAGCTTACGAAAAAGTTACAGACGACAAGGATGCATGTCGCAGGCAGCTTGTGATCTAGCACTCGTAGTTGCTCATGATGTTTTTCTGATGACCAGTGACATCTTCATCCCTTCTTCTTCCTCCTTCCTTCACTTCCTTACTCACTTACTCAGTTACTATATCGCTCCTCAGATGAGGCATATTTATTCCAAAATTGTACCGGGGGGTTTGCAAGATGTGATTGTTAGATATTCTGATTGGCTGGCTGTCAATATGATGAATGAATTCACTGTCTGTTTTCTCAAACAATAAAACCTTTTATGTTCTCTGAGGTGTCACTATGTCTTCCTTTCCCAGGCTGTAAAATAATTAGATGTCCATCCTTTCTCAGGTTATAAAGTAATTGAGCCGCCAGCATGTCTTCCTTTCTTTGGTGGAACAGTTGTTTTAAAAGTGAGGTATAACAGGGAAGAAGACATAGGTAAGGTTTAGGTTAGGTTAGGTTAGGTTTCTTTATTTAGTCATGTTTACACAGGAAAACATGAAATTTGCCTTCTCAGTTGCATCTAATAACAGGTAACAGACAGAATGAAATAAAATAGACAAATAGAAATAAGAAAGGTTTAGGTAAGGCAGTTAGATAAAACATATTTATACCAAAAAAAAAAAAGGTTACAGGATATATATAAAAACCTTATCTCCGATATTTCTTATTGAAAAGTCGTATGGCACTAGGAAGAAAGGAGTTTCTGGAGCGATTTGTGTGGGTTTTCAAAGCAACTATCCTTCCTGATTTACTGAAGTTAAGTTCTACATGTAATGGATGTCTGTCATCAGTTGAGATGATTTCCAGTTTCTTTAGCATTGCCCTCTGACACACACTAGTCAAATCATCTACATCAGCCCCAATAACTTTAGCTGCATACTTCGTAATCTGCTGGAGCTTTTTTGAGTTTTGGTTTGTCAGACTATTAAAACATGCTTTGATTTGTCCTGAATGTAGTTCATCTGTTGTCTTGTCTTGAACAAAATATAATGGAAATATAAACCAAAATGTACAGATTTTGTACCCCACAACAGCGCAGCACATTCAATTACTGTAAGTACTTTGTCTTTTATGTTACTTGACACACAAAACACGCATGGTTTAAACACGGTTTAAAACCATGTGCCCTCTACACTTTACACATGGCAAGGCTGATCACAAACTGAGAATAATGTTTAGTCAGAGAGGCTAGAAATAGTTAGAATATACCAATTCAATTCAGTTTATTGGGGTTATAGGAACCTCCCATAGATTATGCACTAATATTTAGTAAAAACATTTGTATAAGTTAAATAACTAGCAAATGGCTCTTACACTGATCACTCATGTTGTGGACTGCAGGTGAAGCGCCATCTACTGGAATTTAAAAACAATATGTTTATGTATTCTTTTTTTCTTTTCTGTACAATTCTTATGCATTAATTTTGGCTTTTCATGTTTAGGGATATCAAAATAAAGTGCTCGAAGGTTCATAAAGCAGTGCGCCCGTTGCCGCTTTTGCAGTAGAGGTGACATTGTTGCCCTCATCCAGATAAATTTCTGAAGGTGGCCTAAATTAATATGACGATGGATTTTAAAGCAGCGGGTAGCTAAATTGCAAAATCAATTCTGAGGCAAAAGAGGAATAAAATAAGAAAAAAAAAATCTTCTTTTTTCTTTTAGATTTTGAAGTAGGGGATGCATTTTATGTGAGTCAAATCAATAAAGCTGCCATGCCGTTTCATCATATGGAAAATAATAAAGATGCCTGAGGGCTTTTGCATTTCTGCAGCTGTTGTGGTCCACAGATGGGTTGCTTCATCTGTTGAGACATTATGAAGTGGACAATCTGCCGTTCAGTCGGGACAGAAGTTCTGCATGCTGCTCCTCTACTAGAGGTTTAATTGTGTATTAGAATAAATAATGCTATGATCGGGATTTGGGTGGCATGGTGACTCTGTGGACCACATTTCTGCCTCTCTGATCCAGCATCCTAAGTTTGAAACATACACCCGGTTGCTGTCTGCTTGTGGATTTTGTATCTTTTTTCTCTATGTCTGCATGGATGTGTTTTCTGTCTACTCACATTTACGTCCCACGTCTGAGGGACATGTGTGTTATGTTAATCAAAACTTCAGGATTGTCCAAGTGTGGGACAATGGACCCTGTCATGGAATGGTGTCTCATCGATGTCACACACGAGCGCTTAGGAGGCAACCAACAAGTCGTATGGTGAGTGAATTCTCGACTGATAAAGGGATTTTAATGCTTAATGCCTCTCTCCTTCTTTCACCAGACATACAGAAGAAAAATAATAAAATTCCTCACTTACCACCTTCAGTTCCGGACCCACAAAATGGCGTTCTAGCCAAGACATCACTTCCGCTTCTGACTCCCAAAGATGATGCCACTTCCGGTCCCCGCGTGATGATGTCACTTCCGGCTCATACTGATGAGTTCACTTCTGACACATACTGATGACATCACTTCCGACTCATCCTGATGACGTCACTTTCCGGTCCCCGCATGATGACGCCACTTACACCTTCCAGTTATGACATTATTTTTAGCCTTTCTTCTTTCAGGTCGCCATTTTCTATAAACAACACCACCTTACTGCTATCTGTTGTCAAATGTCTCTGTCAAGCACTCAAGTCCTTAGCAGATAAAACTGTCAGACCGCAAGTCCTAAATAGAGATGCCGAGGTCAGTGGAAGAGTAAGAGATGCCAACACAGACAAAAAGTGCAGTTTATTGTGCAGTAAATGGCGCAAACAGTCACAAAAGTTGTGCATTGCAATAAGGCAAAGAAATAAAAAAACATCCTGTAAAAATTGCACCCATCCAATTCTTCCCCTCAGGGTCCTTGTCTCAAAAATAAATTCATTTTATTAACCTACTCCTGTTCTGAAGCAACACTGAATGTCCTCCTGCTCACCCAGCTTCCTCTTTCCACTTCCGCTTTATGTTCTCTCAGCAATCAGCTGACAAGGGACCTGGACATCCATCCCCCTGTCACGCGTCTCGTGCACCGTTAAACCTGGGAGCTATCCGCGCGTGTACGCTCACCTGATCACCAGATGGCGCTAGTTCTGGCCCATGCACACCTCCAGACACCCGCACTGGTCCTCCTCAACTGAGCCTCCTCAGTGAACAACAAAAGCAACAAAACAAAAACCAAACCATCCAAAAACAAATACAGCCTTCAAAGACCTACTGCTGTGCCCTATCTTGCTGCCTCGAAGCCCCAGGCTGCAAGCAAGCGTCTTCTGAGGACACGGACAAGTGGCCACCGACTCAACTCCTGGAAAGCCCGGCAAGGAGAGACGCCACCAACACCATCCAAAATCCCCCCAAGACGCGCCATCCACTGACCGCTGACACCTCCCCACACCCCCTCACGAGCACCGGAAAGGATGCAGGTATGTGCCATTTCTCCAAGTTTCATTTAAAATACCGCGGATAAACCAGAAACTGTCCTGCCTGAAGCTGATAAGGCCTTCTATATACCTACATTGTGTTAAAGGGAGTTGCATCTTCACAGTCTCTTATCTGATCCAGCTTTTTTTTTTTGCATTTTTCACTACTCCACTGGACTTTACACGGGGCAATTCCCCAATTCTTGGCAAGTTTGTCGAGTCTCTTCATTTTTTACCACAGTATCTACAGCACTTGAGTTCAAGCCATGCAAAATGGAAATGGTGCAGAAAAAGGTACAAGTACCTGGTGGCTCTCATAACCAGCATACTTGACTGGATTAGTGGTTCTGATTTATATTGCTGTGCTCCAATTAAATTGTACAACATTCTGGAAAATAAGGAAGGCGGTATGGCATTGTGGGTTAAGAGTAGTGCTGGGTGGTATACCGGTTCATACCGAAAACCGTTTTTTATTTTGTTTATGATATGGATTTTTCTTATACCGCAACACCGGTTTAAATTGCTTAAACGACGTTCGGAACGTGGCGCAAGTGGGGACCTTTTTCACTGCTACACCACTAAACACAGATTTGTTGCACTAGGGCTCTTTTTCACTGCTACACCACCAAATAGTGGGCGTTAGCATAGGAATGCTGCGTGGTGAAAATGGACAGAGAGCCTGGAGATACTTTAGTTTTAAAAGGTCAGATGTGTAAATACTGTTTCTATACTATTGGATAATACTGCAAGCCAAGTTGTACTTGTTTTATTTGTTTTCAATACAGTGTAATGTACCTGTTTACTGTGTAATAGTGTGACGACATGTTTTCAAACCCCGTCATAAGTTATATAGCACATTAAATGTTTTGTGTTAAGTGATTCTTAAACTGACTTCTTCTTGCACTAACAGGAGGCGCCGGCAGCGATCGCCGCACAGAATACATTCACTTCATGATCTTCCTGCTCTCTGAACATTTAGAATGCTAAGATAAATACTTGATATAATTTTCATGGTGAAATGCATTAAAGCATGCATCAATCATATGGGGGCACGGCGGCGTGCCTGCCTTGCATTTGCGTGTTTTTCTGGTGGGTTTACTCAGCGCTTCAGTTTCCTTTCAAAGTCATGTAGGATGTGGGGTTTTGTTGTGCTATATTGACCCTGCTAGTGTATGTTTAGCTTGTATTCATCCTTCGATGGGCGCAACTCTGAATGGATGGCATAATTAAACATGTAAAACGAAGATATTTTTTAAAGTTCTGAACACTCCGTGGGCTAAGTTTATAACTAGTTTTAATTTCACAAAGACGTTTATCGTGTGGTGATTGGTTATGTGGAGAAAGAAAAAGGATGGATAGGAACTGGGGTTTTGGTATGTCAGATAGAGACAGCATGCGTGCAATAAAGAAAGCCCGCTCAGAAGAACATGCATTGAATTCTGTGTTCGTGTCTCCGACCACCAGATCAAAAAAAACAACATTTACACAATATTTAAGTTAAACCTGTGCGATAGCTATTCATACATCCAGTTTTTTGGAGCCTCGTCACACCTGCCATAAAGGTCTCTACACTGAACTTACACCTGGGGACCCCTTACTGCCAGGGAGCAGCACTACCGTGCTTTTTTAATACCTGCTTTAATGCATTTCATCATGAAAATGATATCAAGTATTTATCTTAGCATTCTAAATTTTTAGAGAGCAGGAATACCATGAAATGAATGGATTCTGTGTGGTGATTGCTGCCTCCTCTTAGTGCATAGGAAGTCAGTTTAAGAAGCATAGTGATTAACAACTGGGTCGGGGAACACAACACAAAGCATTTAATGTGCTGCATTAACTTATGACGGGGTTTGAGAAAATCAAGTAAATTAAACATTGATTTTAGGATGAAGTTTAGTTTATGACATTCTACTTTAATTATGAAGTAAACTATGAAAATAAAGTGGAAATGTTGACTTTAATCTTGACATAAGTGTCAAAATTAAAGTGGAAATGTCGAGAATAAAGTCAGCATGTCAACTTTATTCTTGACGTATACCGGTAGTTTGTTTTTTTTCTTCTCTCTTTACTGTATTTTTTTTTTCTTCACCGTGGCCCTAATGCACTTTCGTAGGGCTATACCACAAATAGCATTATACAGTAAATGCAAGTTGCAGTTATTTTATTTATGTATATAGCTTAGCTTGAAGCACAGTCCATATTAATGCAGTTTGCCTAAATGATGGTACAGTTGGTAAGGATGTCATCACAAAGTTGTACTTGTTTTATTTTATTTTAATTTGGTAAATACTGTGCAATGCACCTGGGCTTGAAGTCTTGAAGTAATAGTGCAGCTATCAGTAATAATACTATTATTTATTTTATTGTTATTATTTATTAGTTTAAATATTGTGCAGTTTATTGATGGTAAAGTTGTTGAAAAAGTCACTTTAACGTGTCAGTGGACAGAGATAGTTAACATTAACAAAGTGTAGTTGGTTCACAAAAAATATTTACTATTTATTACTTTTCTAAGACATGTTCAGTGCAATACAAGTTTTGACAAGCACCTCTGCCTATTTGGATGGTTGAAAATATGTTGTCAAAATCATAGTTTAAGTTTTTGCAAAATTTGTTCAATAAAAAGGTTCTATATTTTGACTGCAACTGTCATGCAATGTGATTCCTTCTCTTCATTAGTGTCACCCCCTTGAAAACTATCACTTTATGGGGCCATGCAGACCTGTATTAATACTTGCGTGCACATTAAAATGTTTTTTTATACAATGTACAATTCTCATAACAGTCTAACAGGTTATTCTTAGCCAGTCTACTGCAGTAATTGCAGTGGAAAATGTGGTTAACATCCACTCATGCATGGGGAAAAAAATACCGTTGAATATCGTGAAACCGGGATAATTTAGAAAAATACCGTGATATAGAATTTTGGTCATACCGCCCACCCCTAGTTAAGAGTTTGGATATCAAACCCTGAGGTTGTGTGTTGAAATCCCACGGCTGACACCAAATGACCACAAGAAGTCTCTTCACCTGCATGAGCTCCAGTTAGCTATACAAAACATTGGAACACTCTAAACGAGAACAGGCCATTCAGCCCAACAAAGCTCGCCAGTCCTATCCACTTATTTTTTCCAAAAAAACATCAAGTTTTGAACTTACTGTCTACCACACTACTTGATCGCTTATTCCAAGTGTCTATCGTTCTTTGTGTAAAGAAAAACTTCCTAATGTTTATACGAAATTTACCCTTCACAAGTTTCCAGCTGTGTCCCCGTGTTCTTGATGAACTCATTTTAAAATAACAGTCTCGGTTCACTGGACTAATTCCCTTCATAATTTTAAACACTTCATTCAGGTCTCCTCTTAATCTTCTTTTGCTTAAACTGTAAAGGCTCAGCTCTTTTAATCTTTTCTCATAATTCATCCCCTGTAGCCCTGGACTCAGCCGTGTCGCTCTTCTCTGGACCTTTTCTAGTGCTGCTATGTCCTTTTTGAAGCCTGGAGACCAAACCTGCCCCTAGTACTCCAGATGATGCCTCACCAGTGTGTTATAAAGCTTGGGCAGAACCTCCTGTGACTTGTACTCTACACATCAAGGCGCTATATAACCTGACATTCTGTTAGCCTTTTTAATGGCTTCTGAACACTGTTGGGAAGTCGATAGCTTAGAGTCCACTAAAAGAAATGTAACTGATCGTAGCTCAAATGGTGGAAGTCACCTTAGATAAAGGCATTAATCTCTCTTTGAAGAGCTTAAAATAAGATCTCACAAAATGTAACATGCTTTTCAAATCAATTTTGACTCCTTTTACTTAGCAGTTGTATCTCACGTTTCCATTCCGACTAAAGCTATTTCCCCTAAGCAATTTTAGGAGAAGCATCTGTGACAAAGTTGATTCTTAAATGAAATATAAACGAGTCTCATGAGCCATCAAACACCAACCTTTCAGCAGTAAAATATTCTAATGGATCTTCTTGTCTGATAAATTCCTGTCTAAGTGATATTATCTTTTAAGTTGTGTAACGTAAGGAAATGTCACTTTGCTTGTGATGGTCAATTTTGTCACTTTGTCGTGTCACAAACAGTACCCCGGAATGATTTTTACTCGACTATGTAAGTTGCTTTGGATGAAAGGACTTACTAAGCAAATAAAAAGTAAATGTAATTCAATCAGACAGCACAGAGGAGCTGCTTCCTCGTCTCACAAATCCAATGTCCAGGATCTGAAACCTGCCCCTGGTATTCCAACAAAATCCTTACAAAAAACCACGTATGCACGGCCATGTGTGTGGGCCCGGCGATGATCCGGATTAAGTGGATTTGAGAGTGTTAAGTTGTCTGTGTCTGCAGTGAACAGTTCTACTGGCTGGCTAATTTCCTCATTGGTCAAAAAGGCCCATCTGCTTATCCTTCTCAACGTTCTAATTGGCCGCCTTACAAAGGACGTGTCCTCCACATTTATAGATTGGGTTTGATTTCCTATTTCAAGAGCCTGAAAAGCATTGTCAGTAACTAACTGGTAACTAACTGGTATAGGTTTACACTAATAGCCTCTCACACCATTTGCCGAGTTCACACTCCTTGCTGCAAAACGCGACTTCCGAGCTCTTCAATCCCTTAATGCCTCTCAAAACTGCAGATGATTAAGAAGCGGCACTGCCTACAACGTACCGAATGAAAAGTAATGAAAGGTAATGAAAAAGGAAAACAAAACCCTAAAATATCTCCGAACGGTAGAGAATGTCGGTGTCTCTCATGCATATGCTAAAATGGCATTTTGAAGCCATTTGTCGAGTATATTGGAAGGATTATGCTGGTTTACATGCTCCACAAAATGAAATGGAGACGTTCTTTCTTTATGTCTTTATTTGTACGGGGATATCAAATGAACACTGAAAGATGAGTTCAATATCTCATCCCTGAAGCAGGCTTACCCGTATTATCTTTATATTCCACTAACAGCCATATCTGGTATTAAAATATAATATATGCAAATTTTTACAGGGTTCAGCTTTATCATCTCCTTGTCTATCGGCTTGCAATGTGATAGACAGCATACCATGGCAGACATTTCTGGAAATTCTTTAGCATTAAACTTAAAATCATCAATCGCAACCTTGAAGCACAGAAAAGCACTTACTGCGATCACCACATCTGTCTGTCTGTCAGTCTGTCCTTCAGCACGAAACAACCTGGCTTCATGCAGACTGAATTTGCTGAACTTTCACACACTTATTCTTCAGAGGAATTTGCTGGTCTCAATTATCATTGGGAAATCTCGAATACAGCATGCTGGGTCACATTTTTGAGATTTCCAAATCTCCTGTTGAAAAGTGTTTGTAAATCTGAGAATTTACTTCTCTTATAACAGACAAATATTCTTGTATAGGCTCACAGAAAAAGAGTAACAAGGATGATATTTATGAATGATCATTTGTGACAAAATGAAATAAATAAAATGACACTTACTGTATGAAATAAAGAATGGCTTACAAAAGTACAGCGATACAGTGCATCCAGAAAGTATTCCCAGCGCATCACTTTTTCCACATTTTGGTATGTTACAGCCTTATTCCAAAATGGATTCAATTCATTTTTTTCCTCAGAATTCTACACACAACACCCCATAATGACAACGTGAAAAAAGTTTACTTGAGGTTTTTGCAAATTTATTAAAAATAAAAAAACTGAGAAATCCCATGTCCATAAGTATTCACAGCCTTTGCTCAATACTTTGTCGATGCACCTTTGGCAGCAATTCCAACCTCAAGTCTTTTTGAATATGATGCCACAAGCTTGGCACACCTGTCCTTGGCCAGTTTGGCCCATTCCTCTTTGCAGCACCTCTCAAGCTCCATCAGGTTGGATGGGAAGCGTCGGTGCACAGCCATTTTAAGATCTCTCCAGAGAT
This sequence comes from Erpetoichthys calabaricus, assembly GCF_900747795.2. Classification (NCBI taxonomy): domain Eukaryota; kingdom Metazoa; phylum Chordata; class Cladistia; order Polypteriformes; family Polypteridae; genus Erpetoichthys; species Erpetoichthys calabaricus. Next base: position 52,331,964 of record NC_041404.2, read on the forward strand.
GTTCAATTGGATTCAAGTCTGGGCTCTGGCTGGGCCACTCAAGGACATTCACAGAGTTGTCCTGAAGCCACTCCTTTGATATCTTGGCTGTGTGCTTAGGGTCGTTGTCCTGCTGAAAGATGAACCGTCGCCCCAGTCTGAGGTCAAGAGCGCTCTGGAGCAGGTTTTCATCCAGGATGTCTCTGTACATTGCTGCAGTCATCTTTCCCTTTATCCTAACTAGTCTCCCAGTCCCTGCTGCTGAAAAACATCTCCACAGAATGATGCTGCCACCACCATGCTTCACTGTAGGGATGGTATTGGCCTGGTGATGAGCAGTGCCTGGTTTCCTCCAAACGTGACGCCTGGCATTCACACCAAAGAGTTCAATCTTTGTCTCATCAGACCAGAGAATTTTCTTTCTCATGGTCTGAGAGTCCTTCAGGTGCCTTTTGTCAAACTCCAGGCGGGCTGCCATGTGCCTTTTACTAAGGAGTGGCTTCCGTCTGGCCACTCTACCATACAGGCCTGACTGGTGGATTGCTGCAGAGATGGTTGTCCTTCTGGAAGGTTCTCCTCTCTCCACAGAGGACCTCTGGAGCTCTGACAGAGTGACCATCGGGTTCTTGGTCACCTCCCTGACTAAGGCCCTTCTCCCCCGATCGTTCAGTTTAGATGGCCGGCAAGCTCTAGGAAGAGTCCTGGTGGTTTCGAACTTCTTCCACTTATGGATGATGGAGGCCACTGTGCTCATTGGGACCTTCAAAGCAGCAGAAATTTTTCTGTAACCTTCCCCAGATTTGTGCCTCGAGACAATCCTGTCTCGGCGGTCTACAGACAATACCTTTGACTTCATGCTTGGTTTGTGCTCTGACATGAACTGTCATCTGTGGGACCTTATATAGAGAGGTGTGTGCCTTTCCAAATCATGTCCAGTCAACTGAATTTACCACAGGTGGACTCCAATGAAGCTGCAGAAACATCTCAAGGATGATCAGGGGAAACAGGATGCACCTCAGCTCAATTTTGAGCTTCATGGCAAAGGCTGTGAATACTTATGTACATGTGCTTTCTCAATTTTTTTATTTTTAATAAATTTGCAAAAATCTCAAGGAAATTTTTTTCACGTTGTCATTATGGGGTGTTGTGTGTAGAATTCTGAGGAAAAAAATGAATTTAATTCATTTTGGAATAAGGCTGTAACATCACAAAATGTGGAAAAAGTGATGCGCTGTGAATACTTTCCGGATGCACTGTATATACAGTCATAAGAAAAAGTTTGGGACCCCCTCTCAGCCTGCAAAATAATTGACTCTCCTTTCAACATTAAAGATAACAGTGGTATGTCTTTCATTTCCTAGGAACATCTGACTACTGCGTTGTTTTCCAGACAAAGATTTTCAGTGAAGCAGAATTTAGTTGTATGAAATTAAATCAATTGTGAAAAACTGGCTGTGCACAAATGTGGGTCCCCTTGTCATTGTGCTGATTTGAATGCCTGTCACTGCTCAATGCTGATTACTTGGTGTGATGAGCTCAGTAAGCCTTGAACTTCATAGATAGGTGTGTCCCATCATGAGATATAAAGGTATTTAAGGTGGTCGATTCCAAGTTGTGCTTCCTTCCCGTTGACTCTCCACTGAAGAGTGACATCATGGGATCCTCAAAGCAACTCTCAAAAGATCTGAAAACAAAGATTGTTGAGTCTCCTGGTTTAGGGGAAGGCTACAAAAAGCCATCTCAGAGGTTTAAACTGTCAGCTTCAACTGTAAGGAATGGAATCAGGAAATGGAAGGCCACAGGCACAGTTGCTGTTCAACCCAGCAGGTTTGGCAGGCCAAGAAAAATACAGGAGTGGCATATGAGCAGGATTATGAGAATAGTGACAGACAACCCACAGATCACCTCCAAAGACCTGCAAGAACATCTTGCTGCAGATGGTGTATCTGTACATCGTTCTACAATTCAGCGCAATTTGCACAAAGAACATCTGTATGGCAGGGCGATGAAAAAGAAGCCCTTTCTGCACTCGCGCCACAAACAGAGTCGCTGAGACAAAAATGGAGTTATTTGGTCAGAACAAAAAGCGCTTTGCATGGTGGAAGAAGAACACTCCAAGAAAGAACATTCCAAGAAAAACACCTGCTACCTACTGTCACATTTGGTGGAGGTACCATCACGCTGTGGGGCTGTGTGGCTAGTTCAGGGACTGGGGACCTTGTTAAAGTCGAGGGTCGGTTGAATTCAACCCAATATCAACAAATTCTTCAGGATAATGTTCAAGCATCAGTCACAAAGTTGAAGTTACGCAGGGGTTGGATATTCCAACAAGACGATGATCCAAAACACAGTTCGAAATCTACAATGGCATTAATGCAGAGGGAGAAGTACAATGTTCTGGAATGGCCGTCACAGTCCCCTGACTTGAATATCATCGAAAATCTATGGGATGACTTGAAGCAGGCTGTCCATGCTCGGCAGCCATCAAATTGAACTGAACTGGAGAGATTTTGTATGAAGAATGGTCAGAAATACCTCCATCCAGAATCCAGACACTCATCAGAGGCTATAGGAGGACAGCGTCTAGAGGCTGTTAGATTAGCAAAAGGAGGCTCAACTAAGTATTGATGTCATATCCCTGTTGCGGTGCCCTCATTTATGCACTTGTCTAATTTTGTTATGATGCATATGCATATTTTCTGTTAATCCAATAAACTTAATGTCATTGCTGAAATCCTACTGTGTCCATAAGGCATGTCAGATATTAAAAGGAAGTTGCTACTTTGAAAGCTCAGCCAATGAGAAACAAAAATTCAAAGAATTAAGAGGGGTTCCCAAACTTTTTCCTATGACTGTATAAATGAGTCAATAAATTGTGAAAAAATATGTAATTAAATAAAAGCCATTGAATTACAAAGATGAAATACAAAGTCGTTATTTTATTACTAGCTGTGTAAGCACATGCTGTAAAAAGCACAGGCTCCTTGAAACTATTGAAATCATCAGAAAAAAAATGGAAATGCAGAGTCGGCGGTTTCGTTTTGCCGATGTGCTCGCCCCCTGTTGTCTATCAGCGGCTAAGTGAGTTCCTCTCCCCTCGGAGATTTCGTTTTGCCGATGTGCTCGCCTTGCTTGTGTATCAGCGGCTAAGCGAGTTTGTCTTTCGTCGACACTTTGGCAGCGGAGTCACTATCTTTCAGCTTCATGCTGTAGCCTAGCACTTTGTTCTTCTTCCGATTCGTTAACTTTGGGCTCTTAGATCGTCACGCTGTAGCATCGCACTTCCTGGCTCGACAGACAGACACACACAATTCCACATGTAGATGTTTATATATAAGACTAGCTGTGTAAACCCGTGCTGTTAAAAGCACGGTGTCCTAGAAACTATTGAAATCGGCGGTTTCGTTTTGCCGACCTGCTCGGCTTGCTTGTGTATTAAGAAGCTAAGCGAATGTTTCTTTCATCGGAGATTTCGTTTTGCCGATGTGCTCGCCTCGTTTGTGTATTTGCGGCTAAGTGAGTTTGCTTTCTCGAAGGTGGAGCCCATACCCCTACTCCACCTCTCACTTCCGGCCTGGACAGACACACACATTTCCACGCGTAGACATTTATATATAAGATTCTTACTATACCTGTAGATCATATTTCACAATAGCCTTACTTTTAAAGACCTTTTTTAATGCCATGTTTTCGAATGGCTCTTACAATGCCAGTACTATTTATTTTGGAAGGCATCTTTTCCTGATGGATTGTTGCTTGTCAATCAAGGCAAACGAGCTCATCCTTTTCTTATTGGTTAATCTTTTGCTGCTGATTACTTCTGCCTACTAAACAGTGCCGTCCATAATATTTGTCTTCTTTAAACTAAGTAGAATATAAGTGTGCATTATATTTTATGGTCAATAATTTTGTCTCCGTCTGGGTTGGTAATTTCTGGTATTGTTTTGCGAACTTCCTACTTGTGGATTTGTTGAATTAAGATCTTATTAGCCTTCTCTCCGTGTTCATAGTAATGATGTCATGATTTACAAATGAGTTGTTCTGTTTCATTAGTTGTCAAGAGGCCGAGTTCTGTATGCAACGCCTGTCTTTTCCTATAAAGTGCCTCATTTGGACACCTGGCATGTTCTTGATCTATTCTGGGAATTTCACTGATTAGCTCTGATGTCTTCTTGGTTTCCGATTTTTTTTTTGTGGGAAAAATATGAACTAACCTGTCCTCTTTAAAAAAGCAATCAGAGTTTCCCAGAGTATTCCTGCAGAGACCTCTGAGGATGTATTTGCTGGGATATAAACTCTGTACAGTTTTCGTCTACTAATAAAAGTGGGTTAAGGCGCCATCTGCCAGATGAGCATGTGGAGCATAATGAGTTGAGCTCCATGATCAAAGGGGCACAGTTGGATGTAACAATAGCGTCACACTTACAAGATTTAATCGTAGGCAAAAAATTGTTATCCATAAAGAAATAATCAATTCTTGAGTAACAGTTACTGTATGTACTGGTGAGAAGAAGGAATATGGTCATGAGTTTGGGTTTAGAAATCGTCAGGGGTCTGCTTAGATAGATAGATAGATAGATAGATAGATAGATAGATAGATAGATAGATAGATAGATAGATAGATAGATAGATAGATAGATAGATAGATACTTTATTAATCCCAAGGGGAAATTCACAAGTTGTGATTAATTACATACTGTATAATTGTTTTTGCAGTGTTAGATGTCATCACTTCTGTGGCAGGAGAACTATCCAGGTCTGGATTTAAAACACAATTAATTCTTTCAGGGCTGATGTTGACTTTTGTCAAAAGGAGGAGTTGACAATGGTAATCAACTGTAAACTGTGACAAAACCCACCATTACGTTTTTGTTGGACTCTCGTTGCTAGAAAGAAAGTTAGATTCATTGGTTTGACCGAGATTCCCTGCACTCTCGTGAGTAGCAAGGCATGCACAACAGCAAAAATGGCACTGAAATCTGGCGAGAAATCAAAGCGAATGTGTAAAGCAAAATACTCCGTGGACGACGTTGTTGCCTATTATCTCTCAACTGGACTATGACTTGTCAGACTCAAGTGTCTGATACAAGCGATCGAAGATGAATGTAAGGTTTCAGCTTCAACTGATCGGTTCCCAGCTAGTCATGGTACTGACAATGTTTGCCAGGGAGGACTGCCACTTAACAATGATAAGAGGTAGAAACCAGATTGGAATGCACTGCAACCGTGTCCCAGCCACACAGTGACAGCCTGGCAGCAAGCAAGCTGCACATTCTTGGCAAACTGACAGCCACAGCATGCAGCAACAGATATTTTATGTTGGGTTCTGAGTGAAACCATTGCTTTTTGGAAAAAATATTCAGCCCTCAAAGAGTTAAAGTCACCAGCCATTATAATTTTATGAGTGTTCAATTTTAGGAATGGATGCAGATACGTTTTGGATGAAGTCCCTATCATCCACATTGGATGCGTAGATATTTATCAAAATCACTTTACAGTTAAATAAATTACCCACAATGATCACATATCGCCCTTCAGGATCAGATACCACATCTGATACTACAAATGAAATTGTTCCATGTATTAAGATTCCCACACCTCTAGTTTTCTTTGTATAGCTGGAGTGGAATATTTGGGCAATCCAATCTCTGTGCATCAGCTTACTTCCATTTCAAAACCTAGTTTCAAAATTAATTTTCTTTAGTCAAAAAGATCCTAAATCGATGTATAGATCAGATATATCTATACAGGAATTTCAACACACAATTATAAAACCTACGTAATCAAAACAGTTTTATGCTAGCTGGAGAGGTTAGTTAAACTTTTTAAACAGAAAAGACTGGAAAAAGGGATGAAGTACAAGAAACAATGCATACGTCGAAACCGGAAATCAGAATGTTTTCTAGCATATAGCGCCTTTCAAATCTATCTGTCATAAAAATGTAAATATTATGCTTCACTTTGTAATTCTGACCATTTATCTGTAGACAGGAAGTTATAAATTGTCCCTGCCAGGTTATAAATGATCCCCATCCCAAGTTACAAAAGGTCCCTAAGTAGCAAAAGATCCCTGTCAGATTATGACAAGATCCATATGAGTTACAAATGGTCCCTATTCAGGTTACAAAAAGTCCCTACCATCCATCTATCTATCTATCTATCTATCTATCTATCTATCTATCTATCTATCTATCTATCTATCTATCTATCTATCTATCTATCTATTGTATAGTGCCTTTCATATCTGTTGTCATGCGTGTGCACATAGTGGACACTTTAAGAGATCTGGTGATGGAAACTATCCACTGCTTTAGGGGCTGCCACTCTACGATAACACCTCTTTCTCTCCTTTTGCAAATAAGAATATTGAAAGATTTTCCATCGCTGACATCACTTCCAGTGTCTGTCCACCTGTCTACTGCCTCTTCATGCTAGAAATGGCCTTTACTGGAAGAACCGCTATCTCTAGCAGTCGTATCCAGATTCCCATCTGAAAAGACGCAACTTAACGCTTTACCCGTATTTCATTTCTCTGTCTTTGAGATTCCAGTTCTACGTTGTTGGCCTACGAGTGGCCTAAAACCTCTCACAATCTTTGCTTTGTTGTCACAGTGGCGTAGCTGGCAGGATTTCTGAATGGTTGTGACATGATTAAGAAATAAGCAAGCCATGGCCGCAGAACTCCAATCTTTCAAGGTGCAGGTGGGAGAACAATGGACTCAGCTTGCTAAGGCAGGACTACTTATCACGAATGCATTTTCTGATATCTCAAAATCACTTCATGCAAATTTCAAGATATTTTAAAAACATTCCCAGACATCTTACAATAACCTCCTGTTAATTTCGATGCATCTGAGATTCATTTCGAGATATCTTAAAATACATAGAAAGTTCCATTGAAAGAACACACAATTTTATAGGAAGTGATTTTGAAATATTGTCACGCATGGGCGTTGGAGGACTCCTCCAAAGACTGGGGAGAGGTATGTAATAATAAAGGGCGGGCTACCGCTGACTTTTTTCCTGTTTCTCTCCTTCCCTCACATCTCCAAAAGACCGCCCAGTAAAGGCACTTTACTGGGAGTTTCGCCACAAAAGACGCTCAGCCTAAAGAGCAGCATCTTTTGCCGGAAGACCCGTTTTTGTGACAGTATGCTCACCACACATTAGCTGGTGAAGGGGTGAGATAGAGGTAGCCAATTAGAGATAGGGGATCATGAGGGGGGCCAGAATAAACTGGGTTGTACTGGGCAATTTTATCCTACTGTTTTCGAAAGATACCCAGGGATCTTTAAGAACCTCGATTTTATGTCTCATCTGAATGACAGTGCCATTTTTACAACACAGTGTTCCCATCACTGCACTGGGGCATTCAGACCACAAGGTAAGCGCCCACTGTTGGCCTTCTTCCAGTAGCAATCCATGCTTTTTATATTTGTCTCCAAACATGCTTAGCTTCAGCTGGATGACCATTTCTGAAGTGCATGTGGTGTGGCTAGTTATGTTAATGTTAACATACAGTATGTTAATTTAATTTACAACTATATTTATTTTGGCTTGCCATAAGGGAGCTTGTTTTTTAAGATATCTTGAAATAAGTATATTTTCTGATATCTATAATTCATTTTACATGTACATGTAGGGCACTATGACGCAGCTACAGGGAAGTCTCATTTTGCTTAAATCAGATGTGTACATGGGCTCTATTTAGCATTCATACACACCATAGTTAATAATATCTACGTCACATAGGTGAACCAAAATAATGAACAGTGTGACTTCCACAGTAATGCATTGTCACACACACGTGCGCTTGGGAGACAGCTGAAGGGCCTGAATGAAAGTAATTCCATGCCAGCCCAGGGGGTGGTTGAGTGCACTGACACTTTTTTTCACTTTCCTGGAGACCATTCATGGGAAATTCCGCCTGACCCCGATGATGTCACTTCCGTTTCCAGGGCCTGATGATGTCACTTCCGGTCTCGAACCAATGAACAAAGACAATTCCAGTTCCGGCCCTTTTGATGATGTCTGTGGTCGAAGGTTCGAGGTAAACAGCAGGCAGACAGCAGATTTAGAGTAAAAAAGCAATTTCTTTATTCTTGGTGAGCAGAGAAAGACCATTGCAGCCCCTGTCAGCTTGTGTCACTGACAGTTACCAGCAATAGCCCCCTCTTTGGGGGGGTGAGCTTTATTTTATAACAGAGATTTACATCTTACAGAGACAGTCTGTCATAAGGCAAGGTTACACAATTCTTTGGGGGAATTTAGTAATATTACAACACATTTGTTCAAAACAACTTAAGAAGAAGTGAAAGAACCTATTACTGTTGATTAAACAAAAATCACAGACGTTTGGAAAATAGAAAAGATTAGCAGTTTTCCTGAGTACAGACTATAAGTCAGCAGTTTGACAAAAGTTTGTTCTTTCAGCTTTGCGTACACACTTATTTTTATATGTAATTGTTTATTAATAAACAATTAATCTTTAGTTTGTTAGTTTAAGTAAGTCATATTAATAATCAATTAATCCATAGCCTATTAATACAAACTAGTAATATACTTATATTGTTAAAATGATTATACAGTTAATGGTTCCCCTCTTTTAACAATCTTAATGCATTCATATGGTTAACACAAAGAACTCTTATACTTGCAAATATATATATATATATACATATACATTTTCTTAGCATCAGCTGGTTTGCATAATAATATATTTTCCATCCACCCAAATGCACACAGATAGTAATCATTAAGGCATTTTAGACTTGTTTATCTAAGTACAAAAATTTCATTGCACTAAGGCGTAGTCACGAAATCTCCCTCCCCTGGACTAGGTCAAAAGGTCCTCAGCCAGAGATTCTTTGTTCAACTTTTATTTTATATATTGATTTTAAATTTTTATTATTCCACACATCACATTCGGAACCCAACTTATGGAGGAGGACCCTTCTGGTTCCACCCTAGATGACCTAATTTCCTGTTCTGGCCTTTAAAGCTGCCATCTTACCTCCATAGCATCAGTTCCATATTGAACTCAAATCTGTGCACATCGGTGGCATAATTTATACCCTTTTGCAGCCTGGGAACAATGTACGGGTGGCTGTCCCAAAACTTTTCCCGACTTTTGTGTCCCTTTATTGTGACAACATATACTAAATCCATATAGATGGTGGTTGTGCTAAAAAATTAGATGCAGGGGCCATAAAGAAGGATGGCAGTAGCATTGCCATATTTCCATGACCCTCTTATCCCATATGTTGTCAGGTTAGAAGCCATCCAAGCGGTTTACTAAGCCACTGCTCACCCTAGAACCATGACTTCTCTCTCAAAGTTATTGGCCTCGAAATGCCACCCCTTGAAATGCCACAATGGTACAGAACGTGTCTGGGATGAACACCACTGTCAATCCAGCTTGTGTTTGCTTGCTAAAATCTCTCTCCAGACTCTCACAGGTTCAACCACGACTGGAAGTTGGAATCCCCCCAGTAAGCCTCCTGTCAAGTCCGCGCAGCTGTGAGTTATGTAACCAGTTTGGACACAAGAAACAACTGCTGGATGTTACAAAATGTAATAAGACCCCGCTGCTTTCATTTCCTTTCCTTACTTAACACTTAATATGAACTGATCAGTTTTCCAATGATGCCAGCTGAAGTGGCTTTTTTGATTCTTTGTGTGGCAGCCGTTTATTAGGCTGAACCCTAACTGCAGTATATCTCTGATTGGTTTCTTATGGCACTGGGAACAGAGTAAATAAAACAAGCTCTGAAGGGAATGGCAATGAACAGGTGGAAGACGACGATAGTGAGAGCTGCAGCTTTGGATACGGCATCCTGTGGATACGGAATAATGAAGTAAAAAGGTTTGCAGCAAAACTTCTGTTTGCTGTGGGCGGCATTTCTGCACAGCACTGGAGTGACGGCAGGAGCCTGAACAAGCAATTATGGAAGCTTGCCTTTCTACCTTATCGCTCTAGGATTAGACATTTTCTCAGTTATGTTACATATCATTAGCAGCAGCTTATCATTTACTCACAATTATGCTCTCTAGCTGTCTGTCCATATTTAGATGGGGTAAATACACAAAGACTCTGAGCGGCCCATGTAGCACTGGCACAGAGTGCCAATGGAGTTTTTAAAAGCACCACCCGCTCTTGCCACACTATTTGGAATTCTTTTTTGACTTTGGTAGGCTTACCGTTCTTATAAGCTGCCCTGCACCTGGCACTGAACTTGCTCATTTGTATGATGGAGTGCCAGCTCATACTGGAGGTGACTCAACCCTAGGCTGATGCAGCGTGTCAGAGTTGTTACAATGTTAACGAAAAGAAGTACAAGGCAAGGAAAAAAGAAATGAACGAAAAACAAGTCATGACTCAAGTTAGCAGTGTCCTGACTAACAGCGTCGCGCTTTGATGATGGAGCTGTTCTATCAGCGAACTGGCAGATAGTGACGAGTGAATCCGCGGAGTTCGCTTTGCCTCGAGTTCAGATAAATCACGGAAGTGTTTGTGAATGTCGCTGAACTCGGCAAAATGCATTGAAGTCAATGGGGAATCACTAACTGAACTAGATTTGACTGGATTATAATGGTGCAATCATCTTTAAAGTGTCCCTGAGGGGTAGGGAAACATCTGCCAACTATACTGGACTGATTATTGTGGCCAAAAAGCTGACCTGAGCTGTGTGGCAGCAGTGCCAACCACTGCTGCACCGTGGCTCCGTGAGATCAAAGAAGAAAGAACGCAGTCAGAGACGCACAATCATATATTTTGTCAAAACAAAACGGAAACACCAAAATCGTGGCCAAAATTCTGAAAAAATATGTTGGTCTTTTAAAAGGAAGAAAATTCAAAGTGGTATATTATGATTGAAGCCGCTGTCTCGTTCTGTGTTTTGAAGTCACGCTGAAGGCTCTCCAAACTGTCTGTGCTGAAGCTTTGCACTTTTTCTCCTTTCAAAAAGATAGAAATGTCTTGTAAATATTAATAAATCTTTCGCTGGTATTATTATTTCATAGTCTCCTGTGTTTGGGGTGGGGAATTTGTGTCAGGATCCTTCAAGGTTTGTTTTTTTACCTCCACGTGGCTAATTATGCATTAATTGGATACTCACCTCCTTATCTTATACTGACGTGGAACTCGAAGATCGACCTGTATGTTTGGAGACAAGCAGAGATAACTCGTTATTTATGCTGTTGTCACGCACGAGCACATGGGGAGCCAGTTTAAGGACCCGACAGGTGCCGCAACAAGTCGTGCCAGGGGACAATGCTGGAATTCGGGGCACCTCCATGTTGCAGGGAGGGCTCCATCTGGCGGCCTGGGGGTATTGGCCGGGATAAACTGCCGGCCATATATCACAATAGGTTTTCCTAAACTCTGTAGAATAATTTCTCAACTAAAACTAAACTTGTCTCCTTGACCATTCCCATTTGGGTTTTTCAAAGAAGTCTCCGATGTGCTAAATGATGTTGTACTTGACATACTGAAACCACTGTTAGTTACGGAGGGCCTTCCAGATTGTCTGAAGACTGCAGTTGTTAAACCCCTGCTGAAGAAAAACTCAACTCCTCTGTTTTTGGCAACTTATGACAGATTTCTAACCTGCCTACATGCCAGTCCACTCGTGCTCGTGCAGTCCGCTCTTATAGCTCGTGCAAAGCTACAAAGCAAAGCTGTAATCGCTGAAATGGCTTCTTTATTTCTCTCTTAAAATTACAAAATAATTTGATTTTGCATATGCAGATCACTGCCATACTACAAGCACGTCAGAAGAGGTCGCCCACCTGCAGCTAAGCTTGTTCAGGCCCGGCCAGTATTTAGATGGGAGATTATCTACAAAAAAGCTTGAGTTGCTGCTGGAAGAGGTGTTGGCGATGCCAGCGGGGGCGCTTACCCTGTAGTCTGAATGTGGATCCCAATGCAGTGACAGGGGATACTTTGCGGAAAAATGGGGTTGTCCTTCAGATGAGATGTATAACCAAGGACCCAACTCTCTGTGGTCATAAAAGACCCCTGGTTGTCCTTAGAAAAGAGTAGGGTGTACCCAGCTGTCCTAAATTGCCCACCACGGCCTAGTCATTCAGTCGCCAGTCTTCTGGCCTTCAGGATTGTTTTTTTTATTTTTTTCTATCCTCCTGGCTATTCTGACCTTATCATTGAATTGAATCTTTAGAGACTTAAAAACACTTTTATGCTGTATATTGTGACTGATTGCACTGCGTTTTCATTACCTGGAGCTAATTCAGCCCAAGAGATGACACACTTTCAAACAGCAACAGGATCTTCTGTGGTGGCAATGTGTGCCACCACCACCTGCCCAAGACACGATGCAGCCCACCAGCTGTCCCAGCTGTCCTCAAGACCAACTTCATCAAATCCTATTATATGCAGCCTGGTACAAAGAGGAATGAATTAAGAACATTTATGTGAGGTAGAATGCCCAGTGAGTTATGGATGGTCTTTTGGCCTGGAACCCCTGCAGATTTTGTTTTTTTTTCTCCAGCTTAATTGGAGTTTTTTATTGTTGTTTTTTCTGTCCTCCCAGCCATCTGACCTCATCGCTGGACTCATCTTTAGAGACTTGCATCATGATATTGTATGTAAGGATGTCACTGTTCTGCTTGATAGTCACCTGTTTTTAAGATTGTATAGATTTACTTATTTATTTACTCTTTAATATTATTGCCTAATCTTATTGGTTTCTCTTTTCTTGTTACTTTCTCTCTGAGATCATGTAAAGTACATTCAGCTTCATTTTTTGTATGAAAATGTGCCATAGAAATAGTTGCTATACAAAGATAGCACACACTTTCAAACAATGTGATGTTTCCCTATGTAGCTGTGGGCAACAGCACCATGCTACGAGTCTTTAAAGCCAACTCGTGTAACCTGGTCTTTTGTTTTCCCTCCAGTGCAGACTACCTGCCGCCTTTCAAGAGAACGCTTCTAAAGAAGACATCTTTGAGTTCTTTAAATCTGAAGGAGACACAGCTGGAGCCAAATAACTAAGAAGTGGTCAAGTTGGCTGTGTGTTTGAAGAAAGATCCAATCAGGGTTAAGCAGGATTACAAAATGGTTTGGGATGGGATGGTATTGATGGCATAGTATGGTATGGGATGATACGATATGGGATGGTATAGGATAGAATGGGATGGTGTGGTACAGTATAATGTGCTATAGAATGGTATGGGATGATATGATATGGGATGGTATAGGATGGTATAGTATGTTATCTGATGGTACTGGATAGTATAGTACGGTATAGGATAGGATAGGACGGGATGGGATGGGAAGGTGTTGTACGGTATAATGTGGTATGGGATGGTATTGTATGGTATAGGGTGGGGTGGGATGGTATAGTATGGGATAATAAGGATGGGATGGCATGGTGTGGTATGGTACGATACAGTACAGTACGGTATGGGATGGGGTGGGATGGTATGGTGTGGTACGGTATAATGTGGTATAGAATGGTATGGGATGATATGATATGGGATGGTATAAGATGGTATAGTATGTTATCTGATGGTATTGGATAGTATAGTACGGTGTAGGATAGGATAGGACGGGATGGGATGGGAAGTTGTTGTACGGTATAATTTGGTATAGAATGGTATAGGATGGTATAGTATAGTATGGGATGGTATAGTACGGTATAGGATAGGACAGGATGGGATGGTGTTGTACGGTATAATGTGGTATGGGATGGTATTGTATAGTATAGGGTGGGATGGGATGGTATAGGATGGTATAGTATGGGATAATAAGGCATAGGATGGGATGGCATGGTGTGGTACGGTACGATACAGTACAGTACGGGATGGGGTGGTGTGGTACAGTATAATGTGGTACGGGATGGTATAGAATGGGACAGTATTGCATGGTATGGTATGGGTGAGATGGGATGGGATGATATGGTATGGGATGGTATAGAATGGTATAGTATGGTATAGGATAGGATGGGATGGTATGGTGTGGTACGGTATGGTATGGTATGGTATGGTATGGTATGGTATGGTATGGTATGGTATGGTATGGTATGGGGTGGGATGGGGTGGGATGGGATGATACGGTATGGGAAAGTATAGGATGGTATAGTCTGGTGTAGGATAGGATGGGATGGTATGGTGTGGTGTGGTGTGGTGTGGTGTGGTTCTGTTTAATGTGGTATGGGATGGTATGGAATGGGATTGTATTATATGGTATTGTATGGGGTGGGATGGGACGGGGTGGTACTGTTCCTTCAAGTGCCAGAATGAAAGTCTCTTTGCCTCTTTGCTCCTTGTCTGTCTTTTTGTGCAACTCAAAAGCCCACATATGACAATTTAAGGACTTTGTCTTTGTGCCATTTATATATCTGCTGTATGTAAGTGTGTATTGATTTTTTTTGTTTTTTATCAATTATTATTTGCATCTAATTTTTGTTGTTTCTTTCTTTGTAACTATTTCTTTGAGATCTTCTTAAGCACTTTGAGCTAACAAACTTCCTGTGTATGAAAGTGTGCTGTAAAAATACATGTTGTTGTTGTTCTTTATTTTCTGTATTTCTGTTAGAACATTAGACTAATTGTGATGAGGACAGGCCATTAATCCCAACAAGCTTGTTCACCTCGATTGTCAAAAATAACCCCAAGTGCTGATGTGCTCCTCCAGTTTTCCTGTCAGTTCATTTGACCCTAACCCTAACCCAAACCCTAACCCTAATCCTGTGTCAGTGGGCTCTGTGACGGACTAGCGCCTCCTCTTGGTTAGTGCTGTCTGGATGGGGCTGAGCCCCCCGGCTGTGCCCCTGAATGGGTTTTAGATTGTAATGTTACATTAATTTAACAAGAGAGACTTTCTACGTGTCTTCACAAGCCGTAGAAACAAACAACAAAATAAAAATGAGAAAAAAAATGTACGATTACGATTGTAATGAAAATAAAAAACCTAATTATACAAGCACAATAATACAAAATTTATGAAGAGCGACTTTTAAAGGCCAAGACAATCTATTAATTTATAAATACCTATTTTAATGAAAGATAGAAATGATTAACATGGAAAAAAAAAGTAACTAAATAAATAAAGTTGCCAATACGGCGTCGCAGCCCTGTTTTATTATTCTGTTCCCACAGTTGAAATCACTAAAAATGTTCATCATTGTTACATTAAATTGGACTTTTTTTTTTTTTTTAATAGGATTATGACTGAGACAACATTTAAGAAAATGGAATGCACACAATTCTTTTTTTCCCCCTTCAGGCACCAAAATAAAACTTTAATAACCCATTATAAAATAACCGTAATTTATGTATTTATGAAAAAGGCAATGGGAACGCAGAGTCACCCATTTGTTTAGAACACAATGATTTGAAAGAAACAAATGCATAATTAATTGTAATCCCTTTAAAATGTATCATAACAACACTCACAACACATAATGTGCTTTTTTTTTTTTATTTAATTACAGAAAAAAATTACACAAATGTCACAAAAACGTTTTCTGCAGAGAAAAGGAAGAACCAGTGAAACCAGCAAACAAATTCTTGTGCCAACACTTAAACCAAATTGTTAAGAGAAGAACAGCTTAATCCTAAAAAGAGACACCGAGCATCAAAATAAATAATAATGTCAGCAGGGGCGTCCTGTTTGAAAATTAAATTTGCTCGCCGGGCTTCTTGAAATCGTTATCAACGTGCAGCAGGCATTTTAGAAAGGTACGGTAACAATGTCTAATATGATTTTTAACAGACTTTTACACCAAAACGCCTTAATTGCTTCTTTGATTTGTTGTTTTAGCTACAATTACAATTAAAAAATAATAGACATTCTCTCAATCTGTTCCACAAACCAGACAAATGCTAACTGTACAGTTTTGGATGTGTCGTTTAATCCCTTTAGGTGAACCGATTTTATACTTGTTAATAGGCGTTCGAAAGGAATATGAAAGTCTCTTTGGGATGGAACCTACTTTAGAGACAGTACGGTAAATGTCCTCAGAGGCTGTTCTGGGATTTTTACTGCCCTTGGTGAAGTTGTAAATGGGATCAAGCTAACCTCTGACCTACATAAATAGAATGGGATAGGTTGTGTATGACAGACTTCTTTGTGCCCATAATATTCATCCATTATCCAACCCGCTGAATCCGAACACAGGGTCACGGGGGTCTGCTGGAGCCAATCCCAGCCAACACAGGGCACAAGGCAGGAACCAATCCCGGGCAGGGTGCCAACCCACCGCAGGACACACACAAACACACCCACTCACCAAGCACACACTAGGGACAATTTAGAATCGCCAATCCACCTAACCTGCATGTCTTTGGACTGTGGGAGGAAACCGGAGCGCCCGGAGGAAACCCACGCGGACACGGAGAGAACATGCAAACACCACGCAGGGAGGACCCGGGAAGCGAACCCAGGTCCCCAGGTCTCCCAACTGCGAGGCAGCAGCGCTACCCACTGCACCACCGTGCCGTCCGCCCATAATATGCTGTTAGCAAATTGATATTTGGTGTACTGTGTGACACTTCTCTGCAGTCTGTTCCTCCGTTCAATGCACAAACTGATTCTTTCGGTGCACTTGTTCAGTGTGCTGTACTGAAGTGAGAGCGGGTCTCTTCTCTTACAGTGGTACTCCAGGTCAGTAGGGGGCACAACTGGTTCGTTCAGTCAGTCAGTGTACTGAGATGGTCCAAGTCACTCAGTCAGAGTGAACCGAACAACGGGAGGGGCTTGGTGTCATCTACCAAGGCAGTCATTGGCTAGTTATTGTCATGACCATTTTGCTGAAACAGTTTACCGATAGGCTATTTCCCGAAGACAGCATTTAAGGGAAGTTAACCCTTAAACCGCCACAATTGTCCTCACTCGTCAGCTCATCTCGGTGACATTACCGACGCTGTCGGGTTCAGGGCTCCCCGTAAGAACGTATGGGAGCGTGGAGCGGACCTGCATCATCACACCGCGCACTACCCTACGCTGCCCACGAGCGTTAGTACGCCAGTTGCTAGAATTCAGTGAACAACCCGTGCTATAACTCTATGTGAATTTTCACATGATTTTGTGTTTTTTCGCGTAAATTTGAATTGATTGTTGAAAAGTATGAAGGTGGCATGCGTATCTGGGACATGGCTGCTGCATACCGTATGCTGAGAACGATGGTATCTAGGATTGTGAAAAATAAAGATGTTATTAAAAAGTAAAGTGAAGTTAAATTTTAATTTATTTCATCTAATTGCTTTTGTATTTATGTATTTTAGTATTAAGCAGTGTTTACATTATTTTATACAACCCCATCAATGTATAGTATGCCAATAACAATAGGATTTTTTTTCATGTTAACAGATTAATCATTTTCCCGTTATTTCTTATGGGAAAAATTCATTTGGTGTACGTCCTGTTTGGTATAAGTCAAAGGATCTGGAACAGATTAAGGATGTATACCGAGGTACCACTGTATACTCTTATATGAAGTTTTGATAAATCCATCCATTTTCCAACCCGCTGAATCTGAACACAGGGTCACGGGGGTCTGCTGGAGCCAATCCCTGCCAACACAGGGCACAAGGCAGGAACCAATCCCAGGCAGGGTGCTAACCCACCGCAGAGTTTTGATAAAGAATTCATTAAAACATAAGGAAAAAGACTGAAGGTAATTACAGGGTTAACCGAACGTGGTTTAAAAGCCTGAGCACGTGAGGTCAGCCTCATCTTAAAGAAACCACAAGCTTGATTTTCACAAAGTTAAAATGAGGTAAGTGAGTAATGAGCGCCCCTCTAGAAAGCGAGGATCAACTAATGGGAAAGCCCAAAGACCCTTCTAAGGAAGCAGTGCCAAGTCAATAGTAAAGTTCACAGGACTCCCCTTTCAACAAGGCAGCATTCAGGTATCTGGGAGAGTCTATCTGAAGATACTGGTGGCTGCGATTGATTAGTTATGATGACCGAAGTCTGCATATTAAGAGTCAGATGAAGTGTTGTATTAGATGAGCTAATGGCGGTAGAAAAGTATAAAAGTAAGTGAACTGTTTAATTAATTGCTGACTCCTTGGACCAAGATATTTGTTCATATCTATGTTCTGTCACGCACGAGCGATTAGAGAGCAGCTGAGCGACCCGGTTTGTGGCGTAAAACGTCCCGCGAGGGAGCTGTGGCAGTGCACTAACCTTTCTTTCTTTACTTCCTCAGAAAGACCGAGGCGGCGGAGCCGTAAAGAGCACCCGGACGTATCAAGAAAATGCCTTGATGATGTCAGACTCCCAGAATCCAACGCACCACTTCCCAGCATCCCTCACTCGTTATTTCCTGTCCACTGCTATAAAATGTCCGTCCTTCCCTACTGTATTTGTCGAATTTTGAGTTGCTAAACTAATTTTTGACAGTATACGGGGCGTAAAAACCCCAACCCTTAATCTGTTATTTGTGTCCTTATTTCACAGTGCAAATTAAGAATTGTTCGGCATTCTCATCTGACTTCCTTGAAAACAGACAAAGTTTTTTCCACAACACACGTACCGTGCATGCCTCGAAAAGATTTTTTCTTTAATTTCATTGTACTGTTAAGTTCATTCAGGAACCAAGACAAGTACAAAAGAACCAGTTCGTTCTTTTATTGCACATCACTACTGTATATGAAAAACATTTAGTACAACTCTCTGGTGATCTGAGAAGCAAACACAACCAAGGATTCGGATTTCTCAAAACCAGGAGGTTCCACTACAGACATTGGCAGAAAGTTAGGAGACACTGAAGCTCGTGTCACTTTGTGAAGCAAGTTGTATCGAACTCCCAGTCTCGTTGGGCTAGACGTGATTCTTAAACAACAGTACACATCTACAGACAACTAGCTAAAAAGTTTACAGTAATAGCAGTGAAATCTGCCACTGAAAAGGCTCCGCCCACAAGGTTTTATCAAAAAAAAAAAAAAAACAAAAGCCTCCAGTTTCTTCCAGTTTGTGCACTTTAGGGTTGCAGTGTCCCATTTTTTCTCAGTTATTAGAACATTAGAACAATCTGGACGAGAACAGGCCATTCAGCCCTACAAAGCTCGCCAGTCCTATCCACTCAATTCTTCTAAAAAAACATCAAGTCGAATTTTGAAATTCCCTAAAGTCTTACTGTCTACCACACTGCTTGGTCACTTATTCCAAGTGTCTGTGGTTCTCTGTGTGAAGAAAAACTTCCTAATATTTGTGTGAAATTTCCCCTAACAAATTTCCAACTGTCTCCCCGTGTTCTTGATGAACTCATTTTCAAGTCACCATCTCGATCCACTGCGCTAATTCCCTTCATGATTTTAAACACTTCACTCAGGTCTCCTCTTCATCTCCTTTTGCTCAAACTCTAAAGGCTCTGCTCTTTTAATTTTTCTTCATAACTCATCCCCTGTAGCCCTGGAATCAGCCTAGTTGCCCTGCTCTGGACTTTCTCTAGTGCTGCTATGTCCTCTTTGGAGACCAAAATTGCACCCAGTACTCCAGATGAGGCCTCTCCAGTGCACTATAAAATCAGAACCTCCTGTGACTTGTACTCCAGATGTCGTGCTATATGTCCTAACATTCTATTAGCCATCTTAATAGTTTCTAAGGTGAAGTTTTGATTTTCAGACCTTCCATTGTGCATTCAAAATTGGACAAACTATGGAAAGACAGCAACAGCTTTTATTTCTTTAGCACATTTTCATATGAGGGGTTGGCATGATGGCCCAGTGGGTAGCATTCCTGCCTCACAGTAAGGAGATCACAGTTCATGTCCTGGGTCCTCCCATGTCTGTATGGGTTTCCTTTGAGAGCTCTGGTTTCTTCCCATTGTCCATAGACATGCCGGTTAGGCAAACCGGTGACAGTAAATTGGCCGTGGTGTGTGTGTTTGCGTGTTTGGAGTGTGCATGTGTTTCGCCCTGTGATGGACTGGCATTCTGTCTGGGATTTGTACCTGCCTTGCACCTGTGCGAGCTGCAATGGGCTCCAGCCCCCTACTGACCACAACACTGGTCTGGATTCAGTGAGTTAGAAAGTGATCCTACTAAATATACCATGAAGAACTTTGAGAGGCTGGTCCTAAAACATTTATGACTCCTGGTTTCAGAACATCTGGATCCTCTGCGGTTTGCCCATCAGACAGAGGTAGGTGTGGAGGATCCTCTCATCGACATGTTCCCACTTGAACAAAGCCAGCAGTGTCCTTCAGTTCCTCCAGAACTTATGAGCACTCAGCACTTATGACCACATTCCTGATCCTGATGTCACTTCCTGCTGCAGCTCCAAAAGACCCTCCAGCTATAAAAGCCTGCAGCATTTCAGACTCAGCATTCCCATCCTGGACTCTGTCCTTTGTGATTGCTCTGTCTCATTAATGCACTGTATTCGATTCTTCAGCCTTTTTTCAAGTATACCGGGAGGATCCCCAAAAGTTCCTCTTGTCTTTCTCTGTTTTGTTACAATAGATCTATAGATCTATCAAAGTATTTTATTTCACTCCACTTCAACAATTTAGACCATGTTGTTAAGTCCATTGCATAAAATTCAAACGAAAATCCATTTTAATTCCAGATTGTAATGCAACAAAACAGGGCAAACAGCAGGGGGGATGAACACTTTCAAAACGCACTGTATAAATTGCCAGTACTACAGATGCATTTCAAGGACCCTCCAGACCGAAGAACAGAAAATGAGGAGGTCTTAGTTACTTGTGACATTAAAATACCAACAGACAGAAATATAGATGCTGTGGTGGATGGCCGGGACCCATGCCTGGCCGGGACGCCCCATTGATACTGGATCTGGGGGAGCAGCCATGGGATGCACACTACATCTCCCGGAACATTTGGTGGCAGTGCCCCTGGGTTGCATCGGGGCCAATACCTTCGAACACCAGAGCTCATCCCTGTTGGGCACTATGGCCACTGCCAGGGGGAGCTGCAAGCCCTTCCGGAGCACTTCTATATGAACTATAAAGAGAGCCCACGGCCACTATTCAGGGTGCCAGAGAGGAGGAGGAGGAGGACGAAGCTGCCTGGGAGGAGTAGTGGAGGAAGAAGAGTGTGGTTTGGGGTGATTTACTTTGTGTGTTGTTTTGGGACTGTGTTGGGCCTGTGGGACACAGGGAAGACATGCCCAACGGCGGAAGAAAAATTAAAGTTCTTTTTGTTTATTTTACATGTGCCTCCATTATCAGTCTGTGTTGGGTCGGCACCTATATAGCGCCTTTGCCACAATGCCAGGACACCAGACACAGTTGTCAAAGAGAAACAGTCTGACCTATAAATACCTGGGAGTGCAGCTGGATGATAAATTTGACTGGACTGCTAATACTGATGCTCTCTGTAAGAAAGGACAGAGCCGACTATATTTCCTTAGAAGGCTGGCGTCCTTCAACATCTGCAATAAGATGCTGCAGATGTTCTATCAGACGGTTGTGGTGAGTGCCCTCTTCTATGCAGTGGTGTGCTGGGGAGGCAGCATTAAGAAGAGGGACGCCTCACGCCTGGACAAACTGGTGAGAAAGGCAGGCTCTATTGTAGGCACGGAGCTGGACAGTTTGACATCCGTGGCAGAGCGATGGGCGCTGAGCAGACTCCTGTCAATCATGGAGAATCCACTGCATCCACTGAACAGGATCATCTCCAGATAGAGGAGCAGCTTCAGCAACAGACTGTGGTCACCGTCCTGCTCCACTGACAGACTGAGGAGATCGTTCCTCTCCCACACTATGTGACTCTTCAATTCCACCCAGGGGGGGTAGTGGGGGGGGGGGGGGGTAAACGTTATACACAGTTATTGTCTGTTATACCTGCATTGTTATCACTCTTTAATTTAATATTGTCTTTATCAGTATGCTGCTGCTGGAGTATGTGGAATTTCCCCTTGGGATTAAAAAAGTATCTATCTATCTATCTATCTATCTATCTATCTATCTATCTATCTATCTATCTATCTATCTATCTATCTATCTATCTATCTATCTATCTATCTATCTATCTATCTACAGTGAACCCTCGTTTATCACAGTTAATCCGTTCCAGACTCTACCGTGATAAATGAATTTTCGCGAAGTAGGATTCTTTATTTATAAATCGAATATTTTCGCAGTTAGAGTATAGAAAACCTGTTTACGACCTTCTAAATATGTTTTTTAACATTATTAGAGCCCTCTAGACATGAAATGACACCCTTTAGTCACCATTACACTCGTATTATATTAGAGAAAATAAGACATATTAGACGTTACAAATATCATATTATTATTATTGTACCGTACATTTAATTACACACACACACAATTCTTACACACAACCACTAACCTATGAAGGCACGACCTCAGTAGGAGAGTCTTCAGGTGGTGCAGTATCTTCAGTAGGTGCGTCGTTGTCTTCTTCCGCTGAAGGAGTACTAGGAGTAGGCAGTGGGTGTCTGGGTGCGCGGCCCAAGAACATCTTGATAGGCAGTTGCTGGCGCTGTCTTTTCATATGCATGAGGAGGCTTTTGTAGGGTATTGCCATCTTTGATCATATCCAAGAGTTTCACCTTCTCCTGGATGGTAAGCATGTTCCTCCGGCGCTTAGTTTTATTGTCATAAGGCTTAGAAAAAGCAGCACGTTTAGGAGCCATCGTGGGGCTTAGATAAATGTTCTCAGAAAGCGCATGCGTAGTGACGTAAGTGTGTATGAGAAAAAATCGCGATAGAGTGAAGCCGCGAAAGTTGAAGCGTGATATAGTGAGGGATCACTCTATCTATCTATCTATCTATCTATCTATCTATCTATCTATCTATCTATCTATCTATCTATCTATCTATCTATCTATCTATCTATCTATCTATCTATCTGATAAATCATGGACCATTAAAGTTTTAGTCCCAAGTCATTACTCCATACTCAGAATGGAAAGATTAAAAAAAATAGCCAAATATCAAGAAATACAATCTGAGATATGAGCCAGATGGGGAACAAAACCACCAAGATTGTGTCAGTGGTGTTGGGATCAACAGGCCCACCTGGATGCCTTAGCAATCCTCATCGCTACATTTGAATTGCAGAAGGGAGTACAATTAGGAAGAATGCAAGGACCATACCGAACCCTGGCAGCAAACTGAAGAGAAGAAAGACAGTAGAAGTGAAGAAATCACTCCGGAAAAACAAGCACACTTTAAAACTCGAGAGTAAGCTGAAAAGTAAGCAAACCAAACCACTGTTGAGAAATCAATCCCCAAGGATAAACAGAAAATAAAGTTGATGTTACCAGTTCAAGAACTCAGTCCCGGAAGCATAAGAATTAAATTATATACAGTATCTTGCTGTCATTTTGACAATTGCATTGTTTGTGAATAGCAAACAGGAACTCCCTCTGTACACTCATTCGAGTACCCTTCCTCTATGCAGGTCCTTTCATAGCGACTTTCCTGTGTGGTGTGCGACCAGGGCCCACGACTGGCCTGGACGCCTCCACTCTGGACGGACCGGGATAGGTAGCATATCCAAAGCATTACCTCCTCCGGAGTGCTAGGTGGCAGCCCCACCAGGGTTACAGCTGTACCTCACACTCGTGCAGGGCTCCATGGGAGCTGG
Organism: Erpetoichthys calabaricus; assembly: GCF_900747795.2. Taxonomy (NCBI): domain Eukaryota; kingdom Metazoa; phylum Chordata; class Cladistia; order Polypteriformes; family Polypteridae; genus Erpetoichthys; species Erpetoichthys calabaricus. The sequence continues at coordinate 52,355,499 of NC_041404.2, forward strand.
AGTTTGATACAGCCCTGTTGGGATCCGTGGGTGCCACCAGGGGGTGCTGCAGCTGCTGCTCAGCCCTTATGGACAGCTCTTCCGCCATACCCAGAAGTGCTACCAGAAGTAGAACAACTAAAAGGAGCCAGCAGCCACTCCTTCGGGAGCCAGAGTCGGGTGGGCGATGACAAAGTTTGCCAGGAGGAGTGGAGGAAAGAGGAAGAGAAAAAAGAAGAGTTGTGTGCTGTGCTTTGAACTGTGCTTTACCTGTGGGAAACGGGGGAAGGCATTTCCCACGAGGGAAAAGAAAAATTAAAAAGTGTGTGTGCTTGTACTTGTGCCTCTGTGTCTGTCTGTGTTGGGTTTGAGCGGCAGGAGCGCCCTCTGCAGGCCACACCTGCAAGCAGAACCACAGAATAATAGTAATAATAATAATAATCATTTTTTTTATTTACATTTATATAGTACTTTTCTCTTATTACTCAAAATGCTTCAGTGAGTGGCGAGCCACTTCACCCACCACTAATGTGCAGCACCCACCTAGATGATGTGACGGCAGCCATTTTTACACTAGTGAGCTGTTAGGTGGTGAGAAAGGTAACTAATTAGAGACAGAGGATGATTGGGAAGCCAGAATGACCAGGCCATGGTGGGCAATTTACCCAGGACATTGGGATACCCCCTACTCTTTACAGTGGATGATCAGGGATCTTTTATGACCACAGACAGTCAGGATCTCATTTTTGTGTCTCATCTGAAAGACAGCACCATGTTTAAAAAGTCAAAAGTCAAAGTGAACTTTATTGTCATCTCAACCATTAACAAGTGTACAGATAGACGAAATTGTGAAGCTCAGGGTCCACAGTGTAACAACATGAAGTGCAAGTAATAAATTAAAAATAGAATTAAAATTTTAATTTAAAATTAAAACACAAACAAGACAAGACATTGTGCAAAGACAAGAAAAAAAGTAGCAGCAATATTGATGTGTAAGATATGTAATATAATAAATAAATAATAGATATAGATATTAGAGAACTGATCAGTGTATGATAATAGTTGTTTAAGACATGTAAACAATGACAGGTCAGAATGTTTCACAGCAGAAGGATATCAAGAGTGTCAAAATCCTTCAAGGTCAGTATGAGATTTTCAGTTCTTCTCTACCTGCACACTCGTCTTTGCAGGTCAGTAATAATAATAATAATTCTTTGCATTTATATAGCGCTTTTCTCACTACTCAAAGCGCTCAGCAATTGCAGGTTAAGGACCTTGCTGAAGGGCCCAACAGAGCAGAGTCCCTATCAGAGTCAGTGGCTCGCATGTATAAAAGTTCTGTTTTTAGAGGTGGTTGAGGCCGTGTGGAAGATCTCAGGGGGCAGCCTGGTGTTAAGGAGTTTAACAGCTTGGGGGTAAAAACTCTCCTGCAGCCTGGCAGATCTGGCTCCGATACTGCAGTATCTTCTCTTGAATGGCAGAAGTGTGAAAAGTCCATGTGAGGGGTGTAAGGGGTCCTGCACAATGCTGCAGGCCTTGCGGACACTGCGTTTGTAAAATATGTCCTGTAATGAAGGGAGAGGCACCGCAATAATGTTCTCTGCTGTCTTCACTATCCTTTGCAGGCGCTTGCGGTAGGATGTGTTGCAGTTGCCATACCAGACAGTGATGCAGCTGGTCAGAACACTCTCAATGGTGCCTCTGTAGAGCATGGTGAGGATGGAAGGAGGAAGACTTGCTCACTTCAGCCGCCTCAGGAAGTGTAGTCTCTGCTGGGCTTTCTTGATTAGTGATGAGGTGTTATGCGTCCACGTAAGTTCCTCAGTTATGTGCACACCGAGGAACTTGGTACTCCTAACAGTCTCCACATCTGATGCTAAGTGGGATGTGGGCAGGATGTGATTTTCTGAAGTCCACGATTATCTCTTTTGTCTTGTCGACATTGAGAGATAGATTGTTGTCTTCACACCATGCGGACAGCCGTTCCACCTCATCTCTGTATGCTGTTTCATCATCCCTGCTTATCAGTCCCAGCACTGTCGTATAATCCGCAAACTTGATGATGTAGTTGGTGTTGTGCGTGGCTGTGCGGTAATGAGTCAGCAGGGTGAAGAGTAGTGGACTAAGCACACAGCCCTGCGGTGCTCCAGTGCTCAGTGTGATGTTGCTGGAAGTGTTGCAGCCCATCCGAACTGACTGGGGCCTCTCTGTCAAGAAGTCCAGGATCCAATTGCAGAGGGTGGTGTTCAGGCCCAACCTGCTCAGTTTTACAGCCAGCTTTGGAGGGATGATTGTGTTGAAGGCAGAGCTAAAGTCTATGAATAGCATCCTGACAGATGTGTGTCAGGAAGAGGTGAAGGGCAGAGCATATGGCATCCTCAGTTGACCTGTTTGAGCAGTTTACAAACTGAAGAGGGTCAAGGGAGGCATGGAGATTAGTCTTTATGTGTGACATGACTAACAGCACAGTGTCCCCTGTCACTGCACTGGGATCCACATTCAGAGTACACGGTGAGCACAACTCTGCTGGCCTCACCAACACCTCTTCCAGGAGTAACTCAAGCCTTTGCCTAGATGGCCCCCCATCCAAGTGCTGGCTGGGCCTGAACAAGCTTAGCTTCAGGTGGGTGACCAGGTCTGAAGTGCTTGTAGTATGGCAGTGATCTGTATATCCATCCATTTTCCAACCCGCTGAATCCGAACACAGGGTCACGGGGGTCTGCTGGAGCCAATCCCAGCCAACACAGGGCACAAGGCAGGAACCAATCCCGGGCAGGGTGCCAACCCACCGCAGGACACACACAAACACATCCACACACCAAGCACACACTAGGGCCAATTTAGAATCACCAATCCACCTAACCTGCATGTCTTTGGACTGTGGGAGGAAACCGGAGCGCCCGGAGGAAACCCACGCAGACACGGGGAGAACATGCCAACTCCACGCAGGGAGGACCCAGGAAGCGAACCCAGGTCCCCAGCTCTCCCAACTGAGAGGCAGCAGCGCTACCCACTGTGCCACCGTGCCGCCGTGATCTGTATATGCAAAATCAAAATATTTTGAAATTTTTGGAAAGAAAGAAAGAAAGAAAGAAAGAAAGAAAGAAAGAAAGAAAGAAAGAAAGAAAGAAAGAAAGAAGCAATTTCAGCGATTGCAGCTTTTTTGTATGCATTGCCATGAGGCACAAAAGGAAAAGTGCCACTTTTAAAAGTGCATTTCCAGAATTGGCATCCACATCCCTCACCCATCGAGCTATACTTGGGCGAAGGGTCATATTCAGAAAAGACTGGCATGTAGCTGTGCATCCTGCCACCTCTGACTGGCCAGTCACAGATTTGATGGCATTTGTCCATTGTGGTCTTTTGTATTGTTTTATTCATGTTAGTAATTTCAATGACCATATTAAAAATATAAACATGTGTAATGTAGACAGAATTCCTCATTTTTTCCCCACGCACTTACATAAGACAAAAAAAACCAATGCTTTTCTGCAACTGTCAGGTTTAAAGACTAGAGTTAGAAAGGCCACTCAAGAGTCAAGGCAAGGACGAAATGTCCGAGGATGATCCCCCTCGAGGCATCGCATTTTCGTTAATTATGTCTCGTTACACGGCCGCAATTTGCATGTGAAATGCATAGCACTGACTTAAAAGCACGGCTGACTAAACCTTCATCATTAAGAGAAGCTGGTAATCAATTCTGGGGGCTGCACTAGCAATCAACAAAATTAGAAATTGCTAACACGTGCTGAATGAAGGAAGGAAGGAAGGCGCGTGGCCTTCGGGGGGGTCACGTTTCTGCAAAGTGCTAAGCAAGCCGCTATTTACGAATGTGCAGATATTGAAATGCGGAGACTCCAATCAATTTAACGGTCATTAGGCTCTGCAGTTTGTTTAAAAACAAGGTGATCATCCTGTGCATCCTTGCTAGGCTCGTGTCTCCAATATCTGGCATTATGCAGTCACTGTTGTATTTTTTTAAATAGACGTATAACTTAATATGAAAAATGACGATTCTAACAATTTTTCAGAGTGTTTTGAACAGTTGAAGAGACGCTGAGAGAACCATGTGAGGTCCCAAGGTGCCTACTTTGAAGAGGACTGAGGCGTCATTGTTTAGTGTTTCTTCCATCTTGTATCTTCTTCATTAAATGTATCTATTTTTCATATTACATTGCTGGATACTTTCTGGACAGACCTTGTATATAACTCTATATATATATTGTGGACGCTAGGGGTCGCTTTTGCTCTGTGAAACCCACCAGACAGATGTCCAAGACACACTTGTAAAAAGCACCAAGAAGAATTTTAATATTTTTCTTCAAATATAGTGCACAAAGCACCACACTCGTCACAATTCTCCAATAATAATACAATAAACAATAAACAATAATCACAATAATCCTCCACTCCTCCCAGCAGCTCTGTCACTCTACCACCCAACTCCGGCTCACATTGCTGGGTCTTCTGCAGTCCTTTAAATAGTCCATGACCCGGAAGTGTTCCTTCTGGGTCAAATGCCACATCATCCGTCCTCAAGTATCCCGGAAGTACTGCGGGCTTCCATCCTCGTGACTCCGAAGTACTTCCAGGTTGTAGTAACAGTAGGAGTCCCCAGGTTCTTTGTGAACTCCCCCTGGCAGCACCCACGGCACCCAACAGGGCTGAGGAAACAAACTCCATGTCCCAGGATGCCCTGAGGAAATCCGAGGAACCGTTGCCGTCCAGGGGAGCTGCCACCTAGTGTCCCGGGGGAGGCAGTGTCCTGAAAAGGCTGCCTTCTTCCATTCTTTTCTTTCAGGGATGTCCCTGCCAGACTGAACCGCCGGCCATCCATCACAATATATAAAATCCAACATCTGTCTATCTGTTTTTTACGAGAGAACTACTTAACGGATTTAGATCTGTTTTTTCTATAATTTGCTTGAACATTCCAGATGATTTTGTGACTTCTCTAATTGCTCTATGTATCATAGTTTGCTTGCGGTACCGATTTATTTGCGCAAATCCATGAGAGAAGCAGCAGGCCGAAGCGGGCAGGACCCTCATCACTCACGCGTCTGCATCGGGGCGGTCCTTACCTCCACTTAGCTAGCAAACGAGAGAACTACTTCACGGATTTAGATTGTTCTTTTTCTAGAATTTGCTTGAACATTCCGGTTGATTTTATGAGTTCTCTCATTGCGCTGAGAATCATGGTTCGGTTGCAGGAGCGATATATTCGCTCTAATCCGAGACACAGGCTGCGGGCCAAGGGGAGGGGGAAGAGTAAAGTCAGGAGTAGAGAGCTGGGCAAGGCCCTCCTCATTGTCCTTTTTCACTAATACGCGGGTGAAACCGAGGGGCACGGCTAATATACAATAAATATATATCTGTATATACAGAGGGAAAAATAAGTATTGAATGCGTCAACGTTTTTCTCAGTAAATGTATTTCTAATGGGGCTGTTGACAAGAAATTTACACCAGATGTCGGTAACAACCCAATTAATCTACACATACAAATAAATCAAAATAAATAAGTTAATAAATGAAGTTATGTGCAATAAAGTGGAATTTCACAGGGAATAAATACTGAACACGCTTACTGAAATGTATTTAATACTTTGTTGGTAATGACAGCTTCAAGACACCTCCTGTATGAAGAAACGAGTCGCATGCATTGGTCAGGTGTGACTTGGGCCCATTCTACCCTACAAACTGTGTATGTGTGGATTACTTTGGTTGTTATCGACATCTGGTGAAAATTTCATGTCAATAGCCCCATTAGAAATATATTTACTGAAAAAAACGTTGACACATTCAATACTTATATATATACATATATGTATATTGTCAGACACATGCGAGTAGGAGACAGCTAAAGGGCCTGAGTAATAGCAATTCCATGCCAGACCAGGAGCCGGCGTGATGCACCAACTGTCTCTCTCAATCCCATGCAGACCATTCTCTGGAAATCCCGCACGGTTCTGGCGCCTCTGATGACATCACTTCATGTTCTGGAGCCTCAGATGATGTCACTTCCAGTCCCAAAGACGACACTTCCAGTCCTGGCGACGTCACTTTTGGTTCTGACCCCAGTGAAGTTATTTCCTTCCCTGGCCTTTAAATCCGCCGTCTTGTCTCCATACCTGCAGTTCTGTTTTGGACTTGGATCTGTGAACATCTCTGTAATCTAAATTCACAGACTTGGAACAATATATGGTTGGCTGCCCAAAACCTTCATGATGTCTTTGACTCATTCTTTTGATTATATATATATATATATATAGTGCATCCAGAAAGTATTCACAGCGCATCACTGGCCAGTTTCACCCATTCCTCTTTGCAGCACCTCTCAAGCTCCATCAGGTTGGATGGGAAGCGTCGGTGCACAGCCATTTTAAGATCTCTCCAGAGATGTTCAATCGGATTCAAGTCTGGGCTCTGGCTGGGCCACTCAAGGACATTCACAGAGTTGTCCTGAAGCCACTCCTTTGATATCTTGGCTGTGTGCTTAGGGTCGTTGTGCTTAGCTGAACCGTCGCCCCAGTCTGAGGTCAAGAGCGCTCTGGAGCAGGTTTTCATCCAGGATGTCTCTGTACATTGCTGCAGTCATCTTTCCCTTTATCCTGACTAGTCTCCCAGTTCCTGCCGCTGAAAAACATCCCCACAGCATGACGCTGCCACCACCATGCTTCACTGTAAGGATGGTGCCAGGTTTCCTCCAAACGTGACGCCTGGCATTCACACCAAAGAGTTCAACCTTTGTCTCATCAGACCAGAGAATTTTCTTCAGGTGCCTTTTGGCAAACTCCAGGCGGGCTGCCATGTGCTTTTTACTAAGGAGTGGCTTCCATCTGGCCACTCTACCATACAGGCCTGATTGGTGGATTGCTGCAGAGATGGTTGTCCTTCTGGAAGGTTCTCCTCTCTCCACAGAGGACCTGGGGAGCTCTGACAGAGTGACCATCGGGTTCTTGGTCACCTCCCTGACTAAGGCCCTTCTGCCCCGATCGCTCAGTTTAGATGGCTGGCCAGCTCTAGGAAGAGTCCTGGTGGTTTCGAACTTCTTCCACTTATGGATGATGGAGGCCACTGTGCTCATTGGGACCTTCAAAGCAACAGAAATTTTTCTGTAACCTTCCCCAGATTTGTGCCTCGAGACAATCCTGTCTCGGAGGTCTACAGACAATTCCTTTGACTTCATGCTTGGTTTGTGCTCTGACATGAACTGTCAACTGTGGGACCTTATATAGACAGGTGTGTGCCTTTCCAAATCAGGTCCAGTCAACTGAATTTACCACAGGTGGACTCCAATGAAGCTGCAGAAACATCTCAAAGATGATCAGGGGAAACAGGATGCACCTGAGCTCAATTTTGAGCTTCATGGCAAAGCTTGTGAATACTTATGTACATGTGCTTTCTCAATGTTTTTATTTTTAATAAATTTGCAAAACCTCAAGTAAACTTTTTTCACGTTGTCATTATGGGGCGTTGTGTGTAGAATTCTGAGGAAAAAAATGAATTCAATCCATTTTGGAATAAGGCTGTATCATAACAAAATGTGGAAAAAGTGATGCGCTGTGAATACTTTCCGGGTGCACTGTATATATATATATATATATATATATATATATATATATATATATATATATATATATATGGTTGAAATAGTTTACTGTCAAATAAATGCAAAGAGTACACGACACGTGTTTCACCCTCATTCTGGGCTCATCAGGCGTACACACTCCACTGCACTCTCTCTCGGGAATCGAACCTCGGACGTCAGCGGCGATGCCCCTAACATTGCGCCACGGCGTGTGGTTCATTTATTTGACAGCATGTAGATCGGGGTAATTACATTCATGGCATTCGTAGTCTGTGTCACAATCTGATTGTATGGGTGGTTACCTACCAGGTAACGCTTGTGGTTGGCCAGCAATCTGCTAACATCCGCCACGGTGCCCTCACGAACCACCGTGGCGCAACATTAGGGGCATCGCCTCTGGCGCTGACGTCCGAGGTTCGATTCCCGAGAGGGAGTGCAGTGGAGTGTGTACGCCTGATGAGCCCAGAATGAGGGCGAAACACGTGTCGTGTACTCTTTGCATTTATTTGACAGTAAACTATTTCAACCATTCTATGATCTGCTCCTCACAAACTGAGGGCACCGTGGCGGATGTTAGCAGATTGCTGGCCAACCACAAGCATTACCTGGTAGGTAACCACCCATACAATCAGATTGTGACACAGACTACGAATGCTGTGAATATATATATATATATATATATATATATATATATATATATATATATATATATATATATATATTTTTTTTTTTTTTTTTTTTTTTTTTAATTAAAAGATATGGAGGCCGAGAAAGCAGCTCAGAGTAATAGGCAGGAATTACAACAGTAACCTTATAATCAGAGGTCCATAACTTAAACAAAAGAACTGTGCCACACAGCTCAGTTGCTTCCATATTTCTAAAATGTAAGTCCAGGCAGGTTATCAGAATAACACAAGGAGCTCATGTTAAGGATTTAATGAGCAATCCTTGTAGTTCAATCTTGTAGCCACTAGAGGTCACACCTTTGGCAAGTAGTAAGGAGTGTAGAGAGAAGATGAACCTACCACCCTGTAGCTTGGTGCACAACCCTACAACCACAGAGGTGCTAAACAGCAGTTAAAATAAATTTGGGTAGCCCTTATCTATCTATCTATTGATTATATATATTTTTATTAAATAATTATTTTTATACATATATATGTATCTACTATAATCTAATGAATATATACTGTATATAAATCACAGCTCCTCAGACCGTCCCTTCTCCGTGGTATCGCTCACAACAAATTTCCAAATTGCCTCTAGAAGCAACGTCAGTACAAGAACTGTGCGTCGGGAGCTTCATGAAATGGGTTTCCATAACCAAGCAGCTGCACACAAGCCTAAGATCACTTTCTGCAATGCCAAGTGTTGGTTGGAGTACAGTAAAGCATTGGACTTTGGGGCGTTGGAACTGTCATCCTCTGAATTTCATTAAAGGGTTAACTTGGTTTAGAGATATGGACTGCAGGACAACAGGAGCTTCAGGTCTACAACAGGTAAGTAAATCTAATAAAGCCCCATCGCTAGGTGATGGGCCCAGAAGTCTACAACTACAGAGGCCACCATTACCACCAAGCCGTCACCCATTCTAGAGGCAGCTCCAAACTGGCATAAAGCACAACACCAATGGACTCTGGAGCATCACAAACATGGAGTGATGAATCACTCTTTACTTACTGGTTATCTAATAGGCCAATCTGGATCTGGCAGACGCCAGGAGAGTGCACCGCACTGCATGATGCCTGCTGTAAAGTTTTGTGGAAGAGGGATAATGTCAGGGTTGGGCTTAGCCCCTTGGTTCCAGTGAAGGGTCCTGTTACTGCTTTAGAATATAAAGACATTTTAGACAATTATGTGCTTCTAGCTTTGTGAAGGTCATTTTCTTTTCCAGCAGGATTTGTGCCCTGTGAAAAAATTCAGGTCGATAAAGAGGAACTCGAGTGCCCTGCACAGAGACCTGCTACGTCCCTCGGAACTTTTGTTGGCAGCCCCCCGGGTTGCGTCGGGGTCACTTTCATGGAACACCGGAGCTCATCTTGGTTGGGCTCCAGGGGGAGCTGTATAGAGCTGCACGGCTTTACAAGCCCATCTGGGCAGGAGCGTAGCCACACCTGGAAGTGCAGCCAGAAGAAGGTCAACGAGCACCTGCAGCACTTCTGGGTGGGCTATAAGAGGAGCCTGCAGCCACTACTCAGGGCGCCAGAGTTGGGAAGAGGAGGATGAAGCTGCCCTGGGAGGAGTGGAGGAAGAAGAGTGTGGTTTGGGGTGATTTTTCGTTGTGTGTTTTGGGGACTGTGTTGGGCCTGTGGGACACGGGGAAGACGTCCCCATGGCTGAAGAAAAAAATAAATCTTTTTGTTTGTTTTACACATGCCTTTGTTGTCAGTCTGTGTCGGGTCGGCGCCAACCAAGCGCAAATATCACACTATCTATCTATTATATAGTGCGTTTCCTATCAAAAATTGCTCCTTAGGTGGGCGTGTCTAACATTATCTCTTCTTAAATGTATATAGTGTCTTTCATGTCTGTCTATATCAGCGTTTCTCAACCCTTAAGTATTTGCGACCTGGGTTTTCATAACAGTTTTAATCGTGCCTCCTAACGTTTTTTTGAAACCCTAATAAAATTTATTCCTATATTTTTTGCTGCCGATACACCGCTACAAGTTTAAAATTTACCTACAAATAGCGAAATTACTCCACATATGGCAACATTTGCGCCCCCTTTTTTGTTACTTCGTGCCCCCCTAGTTTGGCATGCCCCACAGCTTGAGAACCGCTGGTCTATATATTCATCTATCCTTGTCTATCTGTGATTTCTCTATTCATCTATGAATGTACCTGGTGTCTTACATAAAGTTTGTGTTTATTAAGTGGTTCATTATCTATCTATCTATCTATCTATCTATCTATCTATCTATCTATCTATCTATCTATCTATCTATGCTATCCTGCCTACTATACTAAAATCTATCTATCTATCTATCTATCTATCTATCTATCTATCTATCTATCTATCTATCTATCTATCTATCTATCTGCTTCCTTCCTGTTTCGCTGTCGCAGTGCTTGTTGGGAGTTTGTGTTGGCGCGGATGGAGGTTGTGGGGTGTGAGAGCGGATCCTGAGGTATGAGTTGGTTTGTTTAAACTTTTTAAATTCTTTTTCTATTCTAAATTCTATTCTTTTCTTTTCTAATTTTCTTACTTTTCTTTCTAAGTGTTGGTGAAAAAGCGTTAGAGTACTTATTGTGTGGCTTTATGCCACGGCAGCATTATGGCTGCAGGTTTGGAAAAGCTGACTCGCCGGCATGGCGTTAAACTTGTATCAGAGGATTTTATTCCTTTAGAGAGCGGGGTGTTGGCAGTAGGCGAAGTTATAGGATGTGAAAACATTAAATCGGCTTCTCGGATGAGTGGATCACTAGTTTTATTTCTTAGTTCTGTTGATTTGGTATCGACTCTTGTAGAAAAAGGAGTCGTAGTCGATGGTATGTTTGTGCAAGTGTATCCATTGGCGGCTCCGGCCCGTAAAATAATTTTGTCAAATGTACCGCCGTTTTTAAGAAATGAAGTACTAGAAAGAGAACTGGAGCGTCATGGTCGACTGGTATCAAAGATACGATATATTCCCCATGGGTGCAAAGCTCCTGCTATTAAACATGTATTGTCCTTTCGAAGGCAGGTGTACATGGTGCTTAACCAGATGGATGAAGATCTTAATATCACTATGAGGTTTAGGCTTGAAGGTCACGATTACGTTATTTTTGTTACTTCGGACGAGATGAAATGTTTAGCGTGTGGTAGGGGGGGACATTTAGTTAAACATTGCCCCGACAAGGGGAATCGGAAAGTGGCACGTAAAGAGGGAGAAGATGAACAAGGCGTAGAGCTGGCTGAACCCTCATCAGCCCTAGAAAGTGCCGCGCAGGGGGAGTCCTCAGTACCGCTGAGATCAGCCAGTGAGGGGGCTTCTGTTAGTGCGCTGGTGGAGAAGGGTGCGCATGTCAACAAGACTGTGAACAGTGAGGAGGGGAGTAGTGGGGTTACAGTAGAAATACCTGCTGTTGTAGATGACAGTGTTTGGGGATCGATCGAAATGGAAGAAGAAGTTAAAGATCCAGGAAACAATGACGGGTTTAAAAGACCAGCTCAAAAGCGCCATTGTACAGTTGAAGGCGGTTCTGAGAAAAAGCGCAGCAACGTCGCGGCAGAATCGCCTGTTGCTGAGAGCAGTGAGGCCGCCTTTCCCGTCACTGCGGGCAGCTTTGCAGTTTTAGCAGCTATGTCGGAAGAAGACGCCGTGTAGCTAGTGAAAGTGAGGAAGAGGAAGGCGGTATTTCTGATTCATCTACGGTGTCTGAAGCACAAGACCTAAAAGACAGAGGGGGTTACAGTGCCCAAAGTATAAAAAACTTTTCTATTGGAGACCGCTGGGCGAAAAGGAGTTGATGAGTCCGAATATTTTCCAGATATTGAGCTGTTTGTGTCGTCAGTTCGCAGTTTAAGAAAAGTCCATCCTCCTCCGCAATGTTCACCTCACAAGAGCTTGTGAGATTAAAGAATATATTGAGTAAATTAAAGAGAAAGTCCAAAATGAATACCCAAAATGAATAGAAATGGTAGGACTCACCCCCTTTTGAACTGGGGTCGTCTTCTTGTGAATTGTTTTTTTATATCATCTGTGATTATGGCCAGTATTAAAATTGGGAGCTTGAATATCAATGGGGGTAGAAATACTGGCAAGAGATGGGCTCTTTTTGAGTTTTTTAAAACAGAAAAATCTTGATGTGATTTTTTTTACAAGAAACTCATATTGATAAAGATAACCAGTGGGAGTGGAGCAGGGACTGGAGTGGTGGGATATTTTATAGTAATGGGTCCAATGTCAGTGCTGGCGTGGCTGTGCTGTTGACAAAGAGCATCAATGCGGATATCTGTGGAGTGGATGACATACTGGAGGGAAGATTACTGAGAGTGAAGGCACAAATCCAGGGGAGACTGTTTAGCTTCATAAATGTCTACGCTCCGAATGACGGCACTGATAGAGTCCAGTTTTTTAAGAAAGTTGAAGCTCTTTTAGAGCAGTGCAGTTCAGAAGAACTTGATGTGTTGGGAGGTAATTTTAACTGTACTGTCGATTCACCGATCGATAGAAATGCTGGGATTGAGCCACATCCTCGCTCAGCACAAGAACTGCTGAGGATACTGAGGGGTATGGAGATGGTGGATGTATGGAGGAGTAAAAATGGGGAGAGCAGGCAATACACGTGGGGGCGAGTAAGCGGTGGGGAGGTGTCCCTGGCCAGACTGGACCACATTTACACTTTCAAACATCACCTTGGACTGTTCAAATCGAGCTCCATCACACCCAGTGGTCTGTCAGATCACAGTCTAGTAACCTGCAGTGTGCTGCTCACAGCTTACACACCTAAAAGTGCTTACTGGCACTTCAATTCTACTCAGGATCAGAATTTCAAAGATATATTCAGGTTTTTTTGGAAAACATGGAGAATTAAGAAAAGGGAGTTCATCAGCCTGCAACAATGGTGGGATTTAGGGAAGGTGCAGATTCGAGGGTTGTGTCAGCAATACACTAGAAATGTCACTAAATGTTTAAAATCAGAGATGGCAGAATTAGAAGCTGAGGTCACAGAGATCCAGAGACTTCTCGATTTTGGTCCAAACGCACAGTTAGCAGAGAGCCTTAAAGATAAACAGAGGGGTCTGGCTCAGCTGTTGGACACCAGAGTTAAAGGGGCTCTGGTGAGATCACGTTTCCAGAGCCTAAATGAAATGGATGCACCAACAAAGTATTTTTTTAGTCTTGAAAAAAAAACTCACAAAGCAAAGTTTTCTATTGTCTGCGGGCAGCAGATGGGACAGAGCGACATCAGCCAGTGGAGATCAGGGAGATTGTGAGGGACTTTTATAAGAATTTGTATGCTGCAGAGACGGTTCAAGACGACATGGAATGTCATCATTTGTTACAGAATCTTCCTCAGCTTCCTAAGGGAGACGTTACAAACCTGGAAGCAGCAGTGACTCTATCGGAACTTTCAGAGGATTTGGGGGGGCTTAATGTAGGCAAAGTTCCAGGTATTGATGGGATCCCAGTTGAATTTTATAAGGAATTTTGGGATCTCATTGGTCCTGACTTGATGGAAGTGTTCACACAGAGTATCAGGACAGGTGTCTTACCCCAGAGCTGTCGGAGAGCAGTGATTACCCTCCTTCCTTAAAAGGGAGATTTATATGAGATCAGAAACTGGCGGCCTGTGTCACTGCTGTGCGCAGACTATAAGATTTTTTCTAAAGCGTTGGCCAACAGACTTCGGACTGTCCTGACTAAAGTGGTGCATCCAGATCAGAGTTACTGTGTGCCTGACAGAACTATTTTTAACAATATTTTTTTAATTCGGGATATTTTGGCTTCCTCAGAGCTTCTCAATTTTAAAGTTGGCTTACTTTCTTTGGATCAAGAGAAAGCTTTTGATCGGGTCAGTCATTCCTATTTGTGGGACATGATGAGGGCTTTTGGTTTTGGAGAGAAATTTGTTAATATTCAATTTCTTTATAGTGACATTTCTAGTGTAGTGAAAGTCAATGGTGGCTTGTGCGCGCCTTTTACTGTTCAAAGAGGAGTTTGACAGGGCTGCTCTCTTTCTGGAATACTGTACGCATTGGCATTGGAGCCGTTTTTGAAGGAGCTGCGCAGAGTGCTGAGTGGTTTGTCTATCCCGGAGTATACAGTGGAGCCATTTAAAGTTACTGCTTATGTGGATGACATCGTGGTTCTCATCAGGAATCAGGAGGATGTGAATAAGCTGATGGCTTGTCAAAGGACTTATGAAAAACTGTCATCGGCTAAAATAAACTGGGCCAAAAGCAGTGCTCTGCTGGTGGGAAACTTGGCCGGACTGAGTCCACCTCAGCTTGAGGGGGGTCTGCAATGGAGCACTGGAGGATTATTGTACCTGGGGGTCTATCTTGGAAATGGACAATTTGTAAGTAAGAACTAGGAGGGATTAATCCACAAGGTTCAAGCTCGACTGGCGAAATGGCGTTGGATCCTCCCCCAGATGTCTTATAGGGGCAGGATGCTGGTTGTTAATAACCTGGTGACCTCCAGCCTGTTGCATAAGTGCATCTGTTTGGAGCCCCCATCACAGCTGATCAAGCAGGTACAGGAGGCCATTGTGAACTTTTTCTGGGACGGTATGCACTGGCTGAGATGGAGTGTGCTGTACTTACCACTGGATGAAGGGGGGCAAGGACTTATGGATGTTGAGAGTCGAGTGGCTGCTTTCCGTCTACAAACTATACAAAATCTGTTATACTCACATGAGCAGCACCCGTGGACATTTTTGGCTTGTTTTTTTCTTGACCAGGTTGGACAGATGAGACTGGGGAAGAACATAGTGCTGTGTGAAGTGGGCAAGATCGATACCTCGCAGTTACCAGCCTTTTATAAAAGTTTATTACGTGCTTGGTCTTTACTTACGGTCAAAAGGGACTTTGAAAATACTTCCTTGTTTTGGGTACTGGAGGAACCATTGTTATTTAATTCTCATGTCAGCTGCTCTTGGGAATTACAAAATTTTGTTCACAATTTTGTAAGGTGCCATGTTACTAAGATCCATCATTTACTTGATTTGGACAGATTTGTTTGGAAGGACATAACAAGGATAGCTGAGGAGACAGGAGTGCACTCTCTGCGATTATTAGGAAAATTCCTAAATAGACTGAACACTTCATTGCCCAAGAACTACTTAACACAAATAGAAGATCTGTTTGATAGAAAGATTTGCCCTTCCAGTGACTATGGCTTTCCTGCAATTGTGGTGTCACCGATAGGTGAGTGGAAAGACAATAAAACAAATGGCTTACTGTCCATAAGTAACTTGTTGGACTTACCACTGCAGTTTGTGACTGGAAAGCAGCTGTACAGAATGTGTGTGAAAGTCAAACATCAGACTCAGCTGAAGACGCTTCCTGACACACCGTGGAGAGACAAGCTTACTGTGCCAGAGGGAGCAAAGCCGGCCTGGAGGTCGCTGTACAGGCCACCATTGGCTCATCGGGTGGGGGATCTGCAGTGGAGGCTGTTGCATGGCATTTTAGCGGTCAACTCCTTTTTAGCAATTATTAGTCCTGGGGTTACTGATAAGTGTCCCTTTTGTGGTGCGAGGGAAACCGTGTTTCATTGTTTTATGTTTTGTATGAGACTTCAGCCTCTTTTCAATGTGATCAGACATCTAATTGTTAGATTGGGTATTGTGTATAACGAGGTGGGCTTCTTGTTTGGGTGGAAGGTAACAAAACGAACAGGAAATAACGTCAACCTGGTGAACTTCATCATAGGTCAAGCAAAACTGACGATATGGAAAACCCACAGAAATAACATCAGTGGGACTGGGCTTCAGGATACCATTGGGTTCTTCAAAAAGTTATGTAAGAGTAGAATCTTAGTAGAGTTTAATTTTTATAAATGTACAAAGAATTTGGAAAGGTTTAGGGAGGTTTGGTGTGTAAATAATGTGCTCTGTGAATGTGAGGATGATGAGTTACACTTGATGTTATAATTTTTCCCACAATTGCTTAATTAGTGTGTTAGGAAAGCTTTAACTGGAAATGTTTCTTTATTTGTTATATAGAATAAGATTTTTATTTTTCTGTATATATGTTTTGTTTGTTGGGTGATGTTATATACTGTTTTTAACAATTATATCAATAAACGTTGTTTTTAAAAAATTAAAAAAAAATTATCTATCTATCTATCTATCTATCTATCTATCTATCTATCTATCTATCTATCTATCTATCTATCTATCTATCCTGCCTACTATACTAAAATCTATCTATCTATCTATCTATCTATCTATCTATCTATCTATCTATCTATCTATCTATCCTGCTTACTATACTAAAATTTATCTATCTATCTATCTATCTATCTATCTATCTATCTATCTATCTATCTATCTATCTATCTATCTATCTATCTATCTATCTGCTTCCTTCCTGTTTCGCTGTCGCAGTGCTTGTTGGGAGTTTGTGTTGGCGCGGATGGAGGTTGTGGGGTGTGAGAGCGGATCCTGAGGTATGAGTTGGTTTGTTTAAACTTTTTAAATTCTTTTTCTATTCTAAATTCTATTCTTTTCTTTTCTAATTTTCTTACTTTTCTTTCTAAGTGTTGGTGAAAAAGCGTTAGAGTACTTATTGTGTGGCTTTATGCCACGGCAGCATTATGGCTGCAGGTTTGGAAAAGCTGACTCGCCGGCATGGCGTTAAACTTGTATCAGAGGATTTTATTCCTTTAGAGAGCGGGGTGTTGGCAGTAGGCGAAGTTATAGGATGTGAAAACATTAAATCGGCTTCTCGGATGAGTGGATCACTAGTTTTATTTCTTAGTTCTGTTGATTTGGTATCGACTCTTGTAGAAAAAGGAGTCGTAGTCGATGGTATGTTTGTGCAAGTGTATCCATTGGCGGCTCCGGCCCGTAAAATAATTTTGTCAAATGTACCGCCGTTTTTAAGAAATGAAGTACTAGAAAGAGAACTGGAGCGTCATGGTCGACTGGTATCAAAGATACGATATATTCCCCATGGGTGCAAAGCTCCTGCTATTAAACATGTATTGTCCTTTCGAAGGCAGGTGTACATGGTGCTTAACCAGATGGATGAAGATCTTAATATCACTATGAGGTTTAGGCTTGAAGGTCACGATTACGTTATTTTTGTTACTTCGGACGAGATGAAATGTTTAGCGTGTGGTAGGGGGGGACATTTAGTTAAACATTGCCCCGACAAGGGGAATCGGAAAGTGGCACGTAAAGAGGGAGAAGATGAACAAGGCGTAGAGCTGGCTGAACCCTCATCAGCCCTAGAAAGTGCCGCGCAGGGGGAGTCCTCAGTACCGCTGAGATCAGCCAGTGAGGGGGCTTCTGTTAGTGCGCTGGTGGAGAAGGGTGCGCATGTCAACAAGACTGTGAACAGTGAGGAGGGGAGTAGTGGGGTTACAGTAGAAATACCTGCTGTTGTAGATGACAGTGTTTGGGGATCGATCGAAATGGAAGAAGAAGTTAAAGATCCAGGAAACAATGACGGGTTTAAAAGACCAGCTCAAAAGCGCCATTGTACAGTTGAAGGCGGTTCTGAGAAAAAGCGCAGCAACGTCGCGGCAGAATCGCCTGTTGCTGAGAGCAGTGAGGCCGCCTTTCCCGTCACTGCGGGCAGCTTTGCAGTTTTAGCAGCTATGTCGGAAGAAGACGCCGCGGTAGCTAGTGAAAGTGAGGAAGAGGAAGGCGGTATTTCTGATTCATCTACGGTGTCTGAAGCACAAGACCTAAAAGACAGAGGGGGTTACAGTGCCCAAAGTATAAAAAACTTTTCTATTGGAGACCGCTGGGCGAAAAGGAGTTGATGAGTCCGAATATTTTCCAGATATTGAGCTGTTTGTGTCGTCAGTTCGCAGTTTAAGAAAAAGTCCATCCTCCTCCGCAATGTTCACCTCACAAGAGCTTGTGAGATTAAAGAATATATTGAGTAAATTAAAGAGAAAGTCCAAAATGAATACCCAAAATGAATAGAAATGGTAGGACTCACCCCCTTTTGAACTGGGGTCGTCTTCTTGTGAATTGTTTTTTTATATCATCTGTGATTATGGCCAGTATTAAAATTGGGAGCTTGAATATCAATGGGGGTAGAAATACTGGCAAGAGATGGGCTCTTTTTGAGTTTTTAAAACAGAAAAATCTTGATGTGATTTTTTTACAAGAAACTCATATTGATAAAGATAACCAGTGGGAGTGGAGCAGGGACTGGAGTGGTGGGATATTTTATAGTAATGGGTCCAATGTCAGTGCTGGCGTGGCTGTGCTGTTGACAAAGAGCATCAATGCGGATATCTGTGGGGTGGATGACATACTGGAGGGAAGATTACTGAGAGTGAAGGCACAAATCCAGGGGAGACTGTTTAGCTTCATAAATGTCTACGCTCCAAATAACGGCACTGATAGAGTCCAGTTTTTTAAGAAAGTTGAAGCTCTTTTAGAGCAGTGCAGTTCAGAAGAACTTGTAGTGCTGGCAGGTGATTTTAACTGTACTGTTGATTCACCGATCGATAGAAATGCTGGGATTGAGCCACATCCTCGCTCAGCACAAGAACTGCTGAGGATACTGAGGGGAATGGAGATGGTGGATGTATGGAGGAGTAAAAATGGGGAAAGCAGGCAATACACGTGGGGGCGAGTAAGCGTTGGGGAGGTGTCCCTAGCCAGACTGGACCACATTTACACTTTCAAACATCACCTTGGACTGTTCAAATCGAGCTCCATCACACCCAGTGGTCTGTCAGATCACAGTCTAGTAACCTGCAGTGTGCTGCTCACAGCTTACACACCTAAAAGTGCTTACTGGCACTTCAATTCTACTCAGGATCAGAATTTCAAAGATATATTCAGGTTTTTTTGGAAAACATGGAGAATTAAGAAAAGGGAGTTCATCAGCCTGCAACAATGGTGGGATTTAGGGAAGGTGCAGATTCGAGGGTTGTGTCAGCAATACACTAGAAATGTCACTAAATGTTTAAAATCAGAGATGGCAGAATTAGAAGCTGAGGTCACAGAGATCCAGAGACTTCCCGATTTTGGTCCAAACGCACAGTTAGCAGAGAGCTTTAAAGATAAACAGAGGGGTCTGGCTCAGCTGTTGGACACCAGAGTTAAAGGGGCTCTGGCGAGATCACGTTTCCAGAGCCTAAATGAAATGGATGCACCAACAAAGTATTTTTTTAGTCTTGAAAAAAAAAACTCACAAAGCAAAGTTTTCTATTGTCTGCGGGCAGCAGATGGGACAGAGCGACAGCAGCCAGTGGAGATCAGGGAGATTGTGAGGGACTTTTATAAGAATTTGTATGCTGCAGAGACGGTTCAAGACGACATGAAATGTCATCATTTGTTACAGAATCTTCCTCAGCTTCCTAAGGGAGACGTTACAAACCTGGAAGCAGCAGTGACTCTATCGGAACTTTCAGAGGCTTTGGGGGGGCTTAATGTAGGCAAAGTTCCAGGTATTGATGGGATCCCAGTTGAATTTTATAAGGAATTTTGGGATCTCATTGGTCCTGACTTGATGGAAGTGTTCACACAGAGTATCAGGACAGGTATCTTACCCCAGAGCTGTCAGAGAGCAGTGATTACCCTCCTTCCTTAAAAGGGAGATTTATATGAGATCAGAAACTGGTGGCCTGTGTCACTGCTGTGCGCAGACTATAAGATTTTTTCTAAAGCGTTGGCCAACAGACTTCGGACTGTGCTGACTAAAGTGGTGCATCCAGATCAGAGTTACTGTGTGCCTGACAGAACTATTTTTAACAATATTTTTTTAATTCGGGATATTTTGGCTTCCTCAGAGCTTCTCAATTTTAAAGTTGGCTTACTTTCTTTGGATCAAGAGAAAGCTTTTGATTGGGTCAGTCATTCCTATTTGTGGGACGTGATGAGGGCTTTTGGTTTTGGAGAGAAATTTGTTAATATTCAATTTCTTTATAGTGACATTTCTAGTGTAATGAAAGTCAATGGTGGCTTGTGCGCGCCTTTTACTGTTCAAAGAGGAGTTCGACAGGGCTGCTCTCTTTCTTGAATGCTGTACGCATTGGCATTGGAGCCATTTTTGAAGGAGCTGCGCAGAGTGCTGAGTGGTTTGTCTATTCCAGAGTACACAGTGGAGCCATTTAAAGTTACTGCTTATGTGGATGACATTGTGGTTCTCATCAAGAATCAGGAGGATGTGAATAAGCTGATGGCTTGTCAAAGGACTTATGAAAAACTGTCATCGGCTAAAATAAACTGGGCCAAAAGCAGTGCTCTGCTGGTGGGAAACTTGGCCGGACTGAGTCCACCTCAGCTTGAGGGGGGTCTGCAATGGAGCACTGGAGGATTATTGTACCTGGGGGTCTATCTTGGAAATGGACAATTTGTAAGTAAGAACTAGGAGGGATTAATCCACAAGGTTCAAGCTCGACTGGCGAAATGGCGTTGGATCCTCCCCCAGATGTCTTATAGGGGCAGGATGCTGGTTGTTAATAACCTGGTGACCTCCAGCCTGTTGCATAAGTGCATCTGTTTGGAGCCCCCATCACAGCTGATCAAGCAGGTACAGGAGGCCATTGTGAACTTTTTCTGGGACGGTATGCACTGGCTGAGATGGAGTGTGCTGTACTTACCACTGGATGAAGGGGGGCAAGGACTTATGGATGTTGAGAGTCGAGTGGCTGCTTTCCGTCTACAAACTATACAAAATCTGTTTATACTCACATGAGCAGCACCCGTGGACATTTTTGGCTTGTTTTTTTCTTGACCAGGTTGGACAGATGAGACTGGGGAAGAACATAGTGCTGTGTGAAGTGGGCAAGATCGATACCTCGCAGTTACCAGCCTTTTATAAAAGTTTATTACGTGCTTGGTCTTTACTTACGGTCAAAAGGGACTTTGAAAATACTTCCTTGTTTTGGGTACTGGAGGAACCATTGTTATTTAATTCTCATGTCAGCTGCTCTTGGGAATTACAACATTTTGTTCACAATTTTGTAAGGTGCCATGTTACTAAGATCCATCATTTACTTGATTTGGACAGATTTGTTTGGAAGGACATAACAAGGATAGCTGAGGAGACAGGAGTGCACTCTCTGCGATTATTAGGAAAATTCCTAAATAGACTGAACACTTCATTGCCCAAGAACTACTTAACACAAATAGAAGATCTGTTTGATAGAAAGATTTGCCCTTCCAGTGACTGTGGCTTTCCTGCAATTGTGGTGTCACCGATAGGTGAGTGGAAAGACAATAAAACAAATGGCTTACTGTCCATAAGTAACTTGTTGGACTTACCACTGCAGTTTGTGACTGGAAAGCAGATGTACAGAATCTGTGTGAAAGTCAAACATCAGACTCAGCTGAAGACGCTTCCTGACACACCGTGGAGAGACAAGCTTACTGTGCCAGAGGGAGCAAAGCCGGCCTGGAGGTCGCTGTACAGGCCACCATTGGCTCATCGGGTGGGGGATCTGCAGTGGAGGCTGTTGCATGGCATTTTAGCGGTCAACTCCTTTTTAGCAATTATTAGTCCTGGGGTTACTGATAAGTGTCCCTTTTGTGGTGCGAGGGAAACCGTGTTTCATTGTTTTATGTTTTGTATGAGACTTCAGCCTCTTTTCAATGTGATCAGACATCTAATTGTTAGATTGGGTATTGTGTATAACGAGGTGGGCTTCTTGTTTGGGTGGAAGGTAACAAAACGAACAGGAAATAACGTCAACCTGGTGAACTTCATCATAGGTCAAGCAAAACTGACGATATGGAAAACCCACAGAAATAACATCAGTGGGACTGGGCTTCAGGATACCATTGGGTTCTTCAAAAAGTTATGTAAGAGTAGAATCTTAGTAGAGTTTAATTTTTATAAATGTACAAAGAATTTGGAAAGGTTTAGGGAGGTTTGGTGTGTAAATAATGTGCTCTGTGAATGTGAGGATGATGAGTTACACCTGATGTTATAATTTTTCCCACAATTGCTTAATTAGTGTGTTAGGAAAGCTTTAACTGGAAATGTTTTCTTTATTTGTTATATAGAATAAGATTTTTATTTTTCTGTATATATGTTTTGTTTGTTGGGTGATGTTATATACTGTTTTTAACAATTATATCAATAAACGTTGTTTTTAAAAAATTTAAAAAAAATTATCTATCTATCTATCTATCTATCTATCTATCTATCTATCTATCTATCTATCTATCTATCTATCTATCTATCTATCTATCTATCTATCTATCTATCTATCCTGCTTACTATACTAAAATTTATCTATCTATCTATCTATCTATCTATCTATCTATCTATCTATCTATCTATCTATCTATCTATCTATCTATCTATCTATCTATCCTGCTTACTATACTAAAATCTATCTATCTATCTATCTATCTATCTATCTATCTATCTATCTATCTATCTATCTATCTATCTATCTATCTATCTATCAATCTATCTATCTATCTATCTATCTATCTATCTATCTATCTATCTATCTATCTATCTATCTATCTATCTATCTATCTATCTATCCTCTGATTTCCCTTTAGTTTCTTATCTATCGTATCTGGCTGTTCCATATACTATAATCATTTGCCGTGCTTTATTGTGACTGGGCCAATTCATCAGTCGTGTTTCCCTCTACTTGTTAGGGTATTAAATCCCTCAGAACACTAGTGTAATTAAACTTTAATCCACTAAATCAAGAGAAGGTGATCACCCTGTAAAATCCCAAGACAGTAGCACAATGCATTTATCAGTGCAGCAATTCATTTGTATTTTAACGGCTACAGATTTATTGGTGTGTCAGTTGAAGAGGTTGAATCAGGATCCAATGGAGGGTGATTGATACATCTAAATAATTGAACATTTCACCTGCTGTCACATTGCTCACCTAAATGGAGTGCCTACAGTGCTGCGCACTCTTCAGAGCCGGCCTGTAAACACAAACAATCATTTGCATGTTCAACAGCTGAGAAGGTCATTTGTAAAGACCCTCCTATGAATCGTAAGGAGCTTCAGACTGGTACTGGCTCATGAGTTTGTCGTGAGAATGTCTCTTTGGATACATCATACTTAAAACAGACACAGCAGATGTAAACTAATTCATTCCTTATAATTACAGTATTCTTTAGTTTCATAGACAAGTGCCAGAAAGCACATTTGAGAATTAAGAATAAATGTACTGTAGTGCATATTCAAAGTCCTCTGACTAACCTGTGCTCAACTTCAACAGACATCCTGATATGGACCAGCAGCTGGAATTTGGTTCACTTTTGGTAGAGATTTGTTTTGCTGCCTTCTGTTGATCATCTATCTATCTATCTATCTATCTATCTATCTATCTATCTATCTATCTATCTATCTATCTATCTATCTATCTATCTATCTATCTATCTATCTATCTATCTATCTATCTATCTATCTATCTATCTATCTATCTATCTATCTATCTATCTATCTATCTATCTATCTGTGCCAATAAATTACATTTGGAGATAGTGAAATAGGACAATGCTAAACTCTATACATTTAAACCAACATGACAGAAACATTCTCAGAGAGACACAAATAAATCCATGTGAAGAGGTGTGGGGAGTGTAGGCCTTTCAGCCCAGCCTGGATCTTCTGTCTTTTCTTCACCTTTTCCATAAAATTGTAAAATCAAGATTTGAACAACCGTTTAGTAGCACGCCGTGTGGCTGAAGGTATGTGGACACCCCTCCAAAGTGTGTATTCAGTCGCTCTCGTTGTTAACCGGTGCATCAAATCAGACACAGAGCCACCCAGACTCCATTGGCAGTAGAATGGCTCGTACTGAAGAGCTCAGTGACTCCAAACATGAGTTGCTCCTGCCTTCTGTCAGATGCTTGCTGGGATTGATAGACTCCTCTGCCCCCTGTGACCTTGGTCTGTGTTAAGCGGGTTAGTAAATGACATGACAAATTGATTAGAGGGGGATCGTTACCCACCCTGTGATGGACTGGCACCCCATCCAAGGCTTGTTCTTGCCTTCCACCAGATACTTGCTGGGATTGGCTGCAGCTTCCCCTGCTCAGAAAAGGCAGATTTGGAAATGGATGCATCGATAGATAGATACTTTATTAATCCCAATGGGAAACATTCTCCAGCAGCAGCATACTGATACAATAAATAATATTAAATTAAAGAATGATAATAATGCAGGTGAAAAACAGACAATAACTTTGTATAAGATGGAGGTCTTTATCACTTCGGACCCCCCATATTTATGTGTTCCCCAGTTTGACTGTGACAGAAGGAATACAAAGTTTTCATTTCGCTGATTGTCATTTACATTCATTTATCCATCCACTCATCCATTTTCTCAACCCACGTTTTCTGGCACAGGGAGGACTAAATCCTTTAAATGGCGACATCAGTACCAACAGTTTGTGGGAGAACTTGCATTACCTTAGTAAGCTCTTAATCTTGTTTAAGCCAGTTTCAGCCGCCAGTGCCTGGCGCAAGCACAGAGCCATTAAAAATGAAACCACTACTTAAACCACAAATGAGTACAAGTTCTTGCAAAAAAAAAACAAAGACAAGAACGTACATTAACTGCCGTAAGAGAGATAATAACGAGACGGTTTAAGAAATGAGACGCTGCAGGCTGCAACCTCTGTCTGTGGAACGCGGCAAGAGAAATTCTGGACAGATTTCCTCCTGAGGCAATTTTTCGTTCTAAATATCAAAACAATTGCTTACAGGTTATGGATCCTATTGATTTAGCACCAGCTGCGCGTGGCGATAAAAGTGAACAATCACGGCAAAGTCTAAAGAGGACAATAAGGAGCGAATCTAATAAGAATGGCTTCTTCTGCACAATAAGGGGTATAATCAGGGAGAAATGATGCTGTATTCTTAATTAAGCGGGCTTCTTTCCATAAATTCCTGAAGCACAATATATAAAAAGAGTGTTTCAGCCATCGTTTAAGTTTAAAAGTGGGCACTTTTTAAATTCAGTTCCATGATTAGTGCATATTCAAAGCAATAATGCCAAATAGACGAGGAGTCTGAGTGCCAACATCCAGGTCTTTAATGACCACTTGGGCACGACCATCAGCACTGTGTCTGTCTGCGGAGAGAGTGTCGACCTGATCGAGAGGTTTACTTACCTCAGCAGTGACATTCATGTCTCTGGTGACTCTTCCTATGAAGTCAGTAGACGGGTTGGGAGAGCATGGGGAGGTCATGAGGTCCCTGTGGCACTTCTGATATCTCTGTTAAAGGACGAAGGACCAAGTCTTTAGAGCTCTGGAGCTTCCTGCCATCTGTTGGAATGACAAATGCAATGCCTATGGCTCTGTTATATGCCATCTGGTATGGGATTTGTAAAAGCAGCATTCGTGTTTGTGAATGACCATCTATTGGAAAGAAAAATGCAAAGCATTTTATTTCTAAAAATGTTTGTGATGCACCATTTGTTGGAATGACAAATGCAATGCATGTGTCTCTCTGAAATGCTATTTGGTATGGGATTCATAAAAGCAGTGTGAACGTTTGAGATAAGCCATCTGTTGGAATGAACAAATGCAATGCATATGGCTCTATTATATGCCATTTGGTATGGGATTTGTAAAAGCAGCATTTGTGTTTGTGAATGACCATCTATTGGAAAGAAAAATGCAATGCATTTTATTTCTAAAAATGTTTGTGATGCACCATTTGTTGGAATGACAAATGCAATGCATGTGTCTCTCTGAAATGCTATTTGGTATGGGATTCATAAGAGCAGTGTGAACGTTTGAGATAAGCCATCTATTGGAATGAACAAATGCAATGCATATGGCGCTCTATTATATGCCATTTGGTGTGGGCTTTGTAAAAGCAGCATTCGTGTTTGTGAATGACCATCTATTGGAAAGAAAAATGCAATGCATTTTATTTCTAAAAATGTTTGTGATGCACCATTTGTTGGAATGACAAATGCGATTCATATGTCTCTCTTATGTGCCATTTGATATGGAATTGTAAACGCATTGTTTATGTTTGTGAGGAACCCTCTACCAGAATGGAAAATGCAATGTATTTTATTACTAAATATGCCTGTGGATGTTCCATCTGTTGGAATGACAAATGCAATGCACGTGTCTCTCTGAAATGCCATTTGGTATGGGATTCATAAAAGCAGTGTGAATGTTTGAGATAAGCCATGTGTTGGAATGAACAAATGCAGTGCGTATGGCTCTGTCATATGCCATTTGTTGCTTCCTAGCTTGCTATGTGGTTGCGAGACATGGACGCTATCCAGCGATCTGAGATGAAGACTGGATTTCTTCAGTAATGTGTCTCTTCGGAGAGTCCTTGGTTTGACTTTGTGTTGTTCATGGAGTCCCTAACGAGGCACATGACCTGAACTGTGAGGGAGCGTCAGTTACAGCACTACAGCCATGTGATGCAATTCCCTGAGGGTGACCCTCATTGTTTGATGACCCGAGCGGCTGGACCAGGCCAAGGAGACACCCAAGTAACACCTGGCTGTGACAGGTAGATGGTCATTTCCAGAGGGTGGGACTGGACCACGATTCTGCCCTGGGTTGGGGGATTGCCAACCAGGATCCCGAGCTGTTTGTTCATCTGGTGAGACACCCAACGTGTACACGCCAGTACACTCGCCACACATTTAAGAAATAAGTTTCATAAAGTGAATGACTAATCCACTAAACACACATTTTAAACTTTTTTATTGTTCTTTAGTGAGAATTTTCCAATAGAGCCTTTTCCTGCGTTACCCAGCTGTTAGCTGGAATGTCATTTTATTATGGTAGCCGCTGGTGTTAATGGAAGGAACTGCTCGATTGACACTACTTGAAAACATCTGCCAGCATCTGGAAGAGACTTCTAATTAAGCCTTTAATTTGCCACACATTAACAGGTTTGTGACAAATGTACCTTTTATTTTTTTAAAAGGGAGCTCTTTTGGAAAGTTCCGCAGTTTTATCACGGCCACGTTATATTTTTCTATGTGTGGAAAATTCACTTAAAATGGTGAGGCTGAATACATTGCTGCCTCGTTAACTCGGTTTTCCTGTAATTTATTCACGTAAATAAACATTTTTGCAACAAATGGAATTAATTTTTTTTTGGCTTCTTTATTTTGATAGCGGTTAAAGGAAACAAAAGAAAAATCCAGGAAGAGCTTCAATTATACCAGCTCTGCGTTTATTAGATAACTGAAATGCTTTAGCCCAAAAGAATACGCTGAATAACAATGAGAATGACAGTCAGAATTTATAAATAAATAACAATTTACCTAAAGAGCCTGAATGTAAATTTGCATAGAAGACCAATCAATAGGAAATTTTTAGTGTTTTTACCTTACTGTGGCTTTCTTTGTCCCTCGCCTTGAGAGAATTTAAAACCGGAAAGATTTGTTCTTGTGTGCACTGGGTAGCTGCAGAGTTTGTATGAAGAGAACAAATAAATCACCCGGCACATTCTCATTTTCAAATTGTTAATCTTTTAATTGGAAAAAAATAATCATTTAAATGTGGAGGATCTCTCCCTTATGAAGACACCAGAGAGAAACTATAAAAAGTTGGGGGTGAGAAAAGAACTGAATGTCGTCACTGGAAAATGTTGGGATGCCAATCTGGTCGTCCGTGTTTAATTCTAATAAAATTAATAATTTCAAATTCAATTCTTTATTGTCATGTGTACAAGTACAAGTACCGTGTACAATGAAATGCTTGCTTGCATGTGCCTCTGCAGACAGTGAACATAGACAAAAAAAAAAAAAAGCAGCGTTCATGTTTGTGAAGCGCCACCTATTGGAAAGAAAAATACAATTCATTTTTTTTTCTAAAAATGTTTGTGATGCACCATTTGTTGGAATGACAAATGTGATGCATATGTCTCTCTTATATGCCATTTGATGTGGAATTTGTAAATGCATTGTTTATGTTTGTAATGAACCCTCTACTAGAATGGAAAATGCAATGCATTTTATTACTAAATATGCCTGTGGATGCTCCATCTGTTAGAATGACAAATCCAATGCATGTGTCTCTCTGAAATGCTATTTGGTATGGGATTCATAAAAGCAGTGTGAATGTTTGAGATAAGCCATCTGTTGGAATGAACAAATGCAATGCATATGGCTCTATTATATGCCATTTGGTATGGGATTTGTAAAAGCAGCATTTGTGTTTGTGAATGACCATCTATTGGAAAGAAAAATACAATGCATTTTATTTCTAAAAATGTTTGTGATGCACCATTTGTTGGAATGACAAATGTGATGCATATATCTCTCTTATATGCCATTTGATGTGGAATTTGTAAATACATTGTTTATGTTTGTGATGATCCCTCTACTAAAATGGAAAATGCAATGCGTTTTATTACTAAACAAGCATGTGGATGCTCCATCTGTTGGAATGACAAATGTAATGCACATGGCTCCGTTATATGCCATTTGGTGTTTCCTAGCTTACTATGTGGTTGCGAGACATGGACGCTATCCAGTGATCTGAAAATGTTGGGATGCCAATTTGGTCGTCCGTGTTTAATTCTAATAAAATGAATAATTTCAATTTCAATTCCAATTTCAATTCTTTATTGTCATGTGTACAAGTTCAAGTACCATGTACAATGAAATGCTTGCTTGCATGTGCCCCCGCAGACAGTGAAGATAGACAAAAAAAAAGCAGCGTTCGTGTTTGTGAAGCTCCATCTATTGGAAAGAAAAATGCAATGCATTTTGTTACTAAGTATGCCTGTGGATGCTCCATCTGTTGGAATGACAAATGTGATGCATATGTCTCTCTTATATGCCATTTGATGTGGAATTTGTAAATACATTGTTTATGTTTGTGATGATCCCTCTACTAAAATGGAAATGCAATGCATTTTATTACTAAACAAGCCTGTGGATGCTCCATCTGTTGGAATGACAAATGTAATGCACATGGCTCCGTTTTATATGCCATTTGGTGCTTTCTAGCTTGCTATGTGGTTGCGAGACATGGATGCTATCCAGTGATCTGAAAATGTTGAGATGCCAATCTGGTCGTCCGTGTTTAATTCTAATAAAATTAATAATTTCAATTTCAATTCTTTATTGTCATGTGTACAAGTTCAAGTACCATGTACAATGAAATGCTTGTTTGCATGTGCCCCTGCAGACAGTGAATATAGACAAAAAAAAAAGGCAGTGTTCGTGTTTGTGAAGGTCCATCTATTGGAAAGAAAAATGCAATGCATTTTATTACTAAGTATGCCTGTGGATGCTCCATCTGTTGGAATGACAAATCCAATGCACGTGTCTCTCTGAAATGCTATTTGGTATGGGATTCATAAAAGCAGTGTGAATGTTTGAGATAAGCCATCTGTTGGAATGAACAAATGCAATGTATATGGCTCTGTTATATGTCATTTGTTATGGTATTTGTAAAAGCAGCATTCATGTTTGTGAATGACCATCTATTGGAAAGAAAAATGCAATGCATTTTATTTCTAAAAATGTTTGTGATGCACCAGTTGTTGGAATAACAAATGTGATGCATATGTCTCTCTTATATGCCATTTGATGTGGAATTTGTAAATGCATTGTTTATGTTTGTGATGAACCCTCTACCAGAATGGAAAATGCAATGCATTTTATTACTAAATATGCCTGTGGATGCTCCATCTGTTGGAATGACAAATGCAATGCACGTGTCTCTCTGAAATGCCATTTGGTATGGGATTCATAAAAGCAGTGTGAATGTTTGAGATAAGCCATCTGTTGGAATGAACAAATGCAATGCATATGGCTCTATTATATGTCATTTGTTATGGGATTTGTAAAATCAGCATTCGTGTTTGTGAATGACCATCTATCGGAAAGAAAAATGCAATGCATTTTATTTCTAAAAATGTTTGTGATGCACCATTTGTTGGAATGACAAATGTGATGCTAATGTCTCTCGTATATGTCATTTGATGTTGAATTTCTAAATGCATTGTTTATATTTGTGATGAACCCTCTACCAGAATAGAAAATGCAATGCATTTTATTACTAAATATGCCTGTGGGTGCTCCATCTGTTGGAATGACAAATGCAATGCATATGGCTCCATTATATGCCATTTGGTGCTTGCTATGTGGTTGCGAGACATGGACGCTATCCAGTGATCTGAAAATGTTGGGATGCCAATCTGGTCGTCCATGTTTAATTCTAATAAAATTAATAATTTCAATTTCAATTCTTTATTGTCATGTGTACAAGTACAAGTACTGTGTACAATGAAATGCTTGCTTGCATGTGCCCCCGCAGACAGTGAACACAGACAAAAAAAAAAAAAAAAACACAATAAATGAATGAATATAAATAAAACCAGAATCCTAGGAATAAATAGAGACAGTGGCAAAAGTATATGTGCAGGTAGCAGTGGAGGTGACACAAGCTTACTGATTGTTCATAAGTCTGATTGCAGTTGGGTAGAAGCTGTTCCTGAACCTGGAGGTGCACGTCAGATGGGAGGAGGGTGAAAAGTGACAGTGCAGGGTGGCTGGGGTCCCACCTGATACGGTTCACTTTCCCGAGACAGCGTGTAGTGTGGATGTCATGGATCACAGGGAGCTGTGTGCCCGTGATCTGCTGTGCCATATTCACCACACGCTGCAAAGCTCTGCAGTCCTGAACTGAGCAGTTGCTGTACCAGGATGTGATGCATCCTGTCAGGATGGCTTCCACAG
Organism: Erpetoichthys calabaricus; assembly: GCF_900747795.2. Classification (NCBI taxonomy): domain Eukaryota; kingdom Metazoa; phylum Chordata; class Cladistia; order Polypteriformes; family Polypteridae; genus Erpetoichthys; species Erpetoichthys calabaricus. Next base: position 52,386,364 of record NC_041404.2, read on the forward strand.
TACACCTGTAGAATCTGCACAGGGCTGTAGGGGACATCCAGGCCATACTCAGTCTCCTGAGGAAGTAGAGGCGTTGTTGGGCTTTCTTGACTACTGACGCAGTGTGACTTGACCATTTAAGGTCATCAGTGAGGGTGACTCCGAGGAACCTAAAGCTGCTGACCTGCTCCACAGCCTCACCTCCGCTGTAGATGGGGCTGTGCTCTGTTTGCATGTTTGCGGAAATCCACAATCATCTCCTTGGTTTTGCTAACGTTGAGGGTGAGGTTGTTGTCCTGACACCATTCTGACAGGAGTCTGACCTCCTCCCTGTAGACCGTCTCATCGTCCTCGCTGATCAGACCTATTACAGTGGTATCGTCAGCAAACTTGAGGATGGTGATAGAGCTGCACTTAGCTACGCAGTCATGAGTGTAGAGAGAGTAAAGCAGGAGGCTCAGCACGCTGCCCAGTGGGGTGCCAGTGTTGATGATGATGATGATGATGAAGATGATGGAGGAGGTTTTCTCACCAATACGCACTTGCTGAGGTCTGCCAGTGAGGAAGTCCAGTACCCAGTTGCACAGTAAAGAGCTAAGCCCCAGATCCAGGAGTTTAGCGATGAGTTGGGATGGAATGACAGTGTTAAATGCAGAGCTGTGGTCCACAAACAGCAGCCTGGCATAACAGTTCTTGTTCTCCAGATGAGACAGGGTGGTGTAAAATGTTATGGAGATGGCATCCTCCGTGGATCTGTTGCAACGGTAGGCAAACTGGAGGGGGTCCCGACTGTCAGGGATCATGTCCTTGATGTGTTCTAGCTCCAGCCTCTCAAAGCACTTAATGTCTATGGGAGTAAGTGCTACTGGGCGGTGATCATTAGGGCAGTCTACTTTATTTTTCTTTGGGACAGGGATGATGGCTGTGTGCTTGAAGCAGGTGGGGACAGATGAATCTCTCAGAGATGTGTTAAAAATATCCGTGAAGATAGCAGCTAGCTGGTCGCAACATGTTTTTAAAAAGTGACCTGAGACTCCATCTGGGCCGGGTGCTTTGCGGATGCTGAGTTGGGAAAAAGTATAAATATAATCTCCAAAAATTAGGTTTGCTATGTGCACCAATCGACAGGAAGCTTCCCAAAAATTCTCATTGCTGTAAGGCTATTTAATGGAAGTACCTGCAAAGAAGGCCCTTTGTCATGATAAAGATTGAACACCTCCATCCGGGAAGCGAACCCAAGTCTCCTTACTGCGAGGCAAAGAGCAAATCAATTGAAATGAATTGAAAAGAAGTTAATTAGCAACAAAAACATGTCACTGATTTAGAAAAGGGTTAGAATGAAAACATGCAGCAACTGAAGCCCTCCAGGGGCCTCATGTATAAACGGTGCATACGCACAGAAATGTTGCGTACGAACGTTTCCACGCTCAAATCGCGATGTATAAAACCTAAACCTCATACCCTGGCGTACGCAATTTCTACGCTCAGTTTTGCAGACTGGCGGCAACCAGCGTCAAAGCAGTGCTACTGTTCCTGTGTGGATTCTTTTTCTTTTTTAGATCCACATCCCTGACGCGGCTTTATAAATACACTGAAATTAACCGCATATTGTTTATTAGAACATTAGAACACTCTAGACGAGAACAGGCCATTCAGCCCAACAAAGCTCGCCAGTACTATCCACTTATTTCTTCCAAGGAGACATCAAGTCGAGTTTTGAAAGACCATAACGTCTTACTGTCTACCACACTACTTGGTAGCTTATTCCAAGTTTCTATCGTTCTTTGTGTAAAGAAAAACTTCCTAATGTTTGTGCGAAATTTCCCCTTAACAAGTTTCCAACTGTGTCCCCGTGTTCTTGATGAACTCATTTTAAAATAACAGTCTCGATCCACTGCACTAATTTCCTTCATAATTTTAAACACTTCAATCATGTCACCTCTTAATCTTCTTTTGCTTAAACTGTAAAGGCTCAGCTCTTTTAATCTTTCCTCGTAACTCATCCCCTGTAGTCCTGAAATCAGCCGTGTCGCTCTTCTCTGGACCTTTTCTAGTGCTGCTATGTCCTTTTTGTAGCCTGGAGACCAAAACTGCACACAGTACTCAAGATGAGGCCTCACCAGTGCATTATAAAGGTTGAGCAGAACCTCCTGTGACCTGTACTCCACACATCAAGGCGCTATATATCCTAACATTCTGTTAGCCTTCTTAATGGCTTCTGAACGCTGTTGGGAAGTCGATAGCTTAGAGTCCACTATGACTCCTAAATCCTTCTCATAAGGTGGACTCTCGATTTTCCGACCGTCCATTTTGTATTCAAACCTAACATTTTTACTTCCTGTGTGTAATACTTTACATTTACTGACATTAAATTTCATCTGCCACAAATCTGCCCAAGCCTGTCTGCTATCCATGTCCTTCTGTAATGATATAATAGATTCCAAATTATCTGCTAATCCACCTATCTTGGTATCATCTGCAAACGTAACCAGCTTGTTACTTATATTCCTATCTAAATCATTTATAGATATTAAAAATAGCAGCGGCCCTAGCACTGACCCCTGTGGAACACCACTCTTAACATCGGCCAATTCTGATGAGGTTCCTCACACCATCACCCTCCGCTTCCTTTGTATGAGCCAATTCTGCACCCATCTACAAACATCACCCAGAACTCCCACCTCTTTTAATTTGATGCCCAACCTCTCATGTGGCACCTTATCAAATGCTTTCTGATAGTCCAGATAAATAATCTCATCTGCTCCACTTTGGTCGTATCCTTTTGTTGCCTCCTCATAGAATTCCAGCATGTTAGTAAAACACGACCTCCCTCTTCTGAACCCATGCTGACTGTTCAGTTAAGCTCCTGTCCTTGCCAGGTGTTGCTCGATCTTATCCTTAATAATTCCTTCCATTAATTTTCCTGTGATGCACGTTAAGCTTACTGGCCTATAGTTGATTGGATCTGCCCTGTCACCCTTTTTATATAATGGGATGATATTAGTTAGTTTAATGCATCTGATTGTAATTAACCTGTAACAATATAAAAGTCCCCGGAATGGTCAAACTATTCCAAATACCATAGCTGCTTTAACGTTGTTACTCTCACTGCACCTTTATTTTCTTCTTTCAGCTGCTCCTGTTAGGTGTTGCCACAGCGGATCATGTTTTTCCATATTACTCTCACTGCACCACTCGGAGCAGCTGATCGGAAAGAGAATTATCAGTATACAGCATCAAGCACACGCTGCTTCAGCCATATTTTGTATTTGAACTGCTTCTTACACGGCAAAAGTTTCAAAACCATTTCTGTACGGACCTCGCGGTTCAGAAAGAGTTTCATCCCAAGAAGCTCTAAATGCACTCAATCAGTCCATCAAGTGCTCCTTGTAGAACTGTTCGGACTTATAAGTACAATCACCTCACTGTAAACTTGTGATACAGTTATAATACTGCACAACCTGAGCCACTTTATAAAGTGCGTATTTACATATGATGATGATATCATTTTTAAGATGAAATGCAGCAAAATATGTTTATTATGTTATACAGGTAAAACTTTAACTTCATTTAAATAATCTATATTGTTAATAATTAAAGGACGCAGTGTCACTACGGTAGCCAGGATCTGGCGCTCCGTTCACGGATTGTTCCTGCCTCGCACTGTGTGCTTCACTGGGACTGGCGTGAAGGATAGAATAATTAAACATGTACTAGGAAGATATTTCAACGTTCCTTAAAAGTTTTGAAGAATCAGCGTTCTAAGCTTACAGAAGGCTTAACGTCTATTACAGAGCTGATTGTGTGGCAATTGGGTATTTCGAGAAAGAAAAGGAAGGACAGGAATTGGAGGTTAGTATGTTTGAAAGAGACAGTACTGCTGTGATAAATTATTTCATCGAAGGTCACGCACAATCACTGTGCCACCGTGTTCCCATGTTTAATAACATGCTTTAACTCCTATCATTATGAAAATTATACCAAGTATACATCTCAGTATTTTAATTATTCAGAGAGCTGTAATATTACGAATGTAATGGATTCTGTGTCCTGTCGGAGGAAGAGAAAGCCGGTAAGCACGTAACGATTCACACACGCAGAGCACATAGAAGATCAAATACAAAACAAAGCATTTAATGCGCTACTTTAGTTACGATGGGATTTGAGAAACTAGTAAATTAAACGATTTTAAGATGAAGTTTGTGATGTTCTACTTTAATGACAAAATAAACTACGTGATCAAAGTGGAAATTTCGAGATTAAAGTTGACATTTCGTGCTTTTTTCCCACTGTGTGCCTATTTTTTTTTTCTCTGTACCCTAATAAGCTTTCATATGACACTCAGACTGTGGGCTATGACTCGGCTTTTCACGGCGACTTTGATGTGTGACAGCTTCTTTTTTATTTCGGGCACTGTGCAACTTTGTGAACTTCAGCTTTCGAGTTTCTCCGACACTCTCTGTCACTTGATCAATTTCCTTTTCTTGTTTATATCACTGTTTAAACCAACAAATAGTACGTTTTTCTCCACTTGGTATTCACTGAAATTCTTCTATTTTCCTCTGTGCTTTTCCCATTGTCTTTTCATAGAAGGCTGATCTTAAGGGCTATTTATATTGATTTGCATATTCAAAGAGGCGTAATTCTGGGAGGAGCTGGGGCGGGACAGAAGGCGTGTGCACGTGCGTTACTTTTCACGCTGATCGGGATTTATGTAGTGAAAGTTTGCGTACGTACAGATTCCTGCATCTGGATTTTTCTGTGCGTACGCACATTCCCGCTTTTGTGCTTACGCCATGTTATAGTGTGAGTTATACGCACGCCGTTATACATGAGGCCCCAGGACTGGAGTCTGAGATCCCTTTTCTAAAGGAATAAAAGAAAAACCTTTGGGGGTCTTTTCTGCCCAGTGCTCTCTGGCGATTCAATGCGTCCTCCTAATGTACCCTTCAGTTCATTTTAAAGTATCTGCACAATATACATTTACTTATTTTTAGTCAGTCAGTCATTGTCCAACCTGCTATATCCTAACACAGGGTCACGGGGGTCTGCTGGAGCCAATCCCAGCCAGCACAGGGTGCAAGGGCCAGCGCACCCCAGGGCACACACACACACACACACACACCTAACCCGCATGTCTTTGGACTGTGGGAGGAAACCCACGCAGACACGGGGAGAACATGCAAACTCCACGCAGGGAGGACCGTGGAAGCGAACCCAGGTCTCCTTACTGCGAGGCAGCAGCACTACCACTGCACCACTGTGCCACCCTATTTATTTTTATTTATTGATATATATATATATATTGATACATTCAGTATATTGATTGGCTGTATTATTTGTCCTATGAGTTTCTATCCTTGTTTTTTATTTTTCTGCTGCTGTATGCATCTGAATTTCTTCTTGGTATTAATAAAGCTAATCTAATCTAATCTAATCAACCACAAAATGCAAGGAACATAACACAGGCAATGGCAACAAAACAGATGATAAATTAAAGTAACATTATTACAGATAAAGAGCACAAAAATGAGTCAAAAAAGACAAGAAACGTGACATTGAACCCCTAGCCAGGGGAGAAACCCTAGCTGAACTATGAGAGAAATGTCTTTGTAATGGCATAAGGGTCCATTTACAGGACTGAACCCTCAGGCAGACATCTTGTGTCACACGTCACACTGGAGTTGATCTGTGAAACGCTTAGCAGTGATATCTGTCATTCCACCGTACCAGCTGCCATGCCTGGCACGGTACCCTGCCACACTAGGAACTGATGATGTTATAGAAGGTACATCCGATTAATCAAGTTTATATCCATATACTGTAAATATTAAAAAGATGACATTTTCAAAGATAAATTATACATGGAATTTCTGGAGAACTTGGCCAGAGGCAACATTATCTAAGCAAGAAGCGACTGTGTGTTGAAGGGATTTCTGTAGCCCACAATGTTGGCTGGGATTGGCTCCAGCAGACCCCCGTGACCCTGTGTTCAGATTCAGCGGGTTGGAAAATGGATGGATGGATGGATTAGTAGTAATAATCCACTATGTGGGCGGCACGGTGGCGCAGTGGGTAGCGCTGCTGCCTTGCAGTTGGGAGACCTGGGGACCTGGGTTCGCTTCCCAGGTCCTCCCTGCGTGGAGTTTGCATGTTCTCCCCGTGTCTGCGTGGGTTTCCTCCGGGCGCTCCGGTTTCCCCCCACAGTCCAAAGACATGCTGGTTAGGTGGATTGGCGATTCTAAATTCGCCCTAGTGTGTGTTTGTGTGTGTCCTGCGGTGGGTTGGCACCCTGCCCGGGATTGGTTCCTGCCTTGTGCCCTGTGTTGGCTGGGATTGGCTCCAGCAGACCCCTGTGTTCGGATTCAGCGGGTTGGATAATGGATGGATGGAATCCACTATGTAACACAATTTTTGTTCCTGGCTTCCAAGAGTTATATTTCAACTGCTTATGTCTAAAGCCTATGGAAAAACGACTACATTCAGCACAAACTTTGATTTTATGACCACAGCCCAGGAAATTTCGTATTTATAGTGACAAAACAAGGGAATTTTTATCTTTTCGTTCATGCAGTCTGATAAAGAACAACACTTGCATGGTAAATAGACAAAGACAGTCAAAACCACTCAAAAAGGTTCAGAAATGAGTAGGTGTTCTAGATTTGCGACTGTACTGCAAATCTCTTTCTCGAAAAAGCCCCCAAATGTAGTCCCCCATCATGTTTTCGTTTTACTGTCCTTGGTAATGACGTTCAAAGTCCAGTATATCCTGATGAAAGCGCTCGCCTTACTCCTCTGAGTAAACTCCCATGTTCTCCTTGAATTTGTCAAGATAAGCGTCAAGGATATCTGCAATATCTTCCTCGCTGTCTGACTTGCTGCTGTCTCCTGAAGATGGCTGATCCCTCTTCGGAGGAGCGGGAACGGGCAGCTCGGGGCAGTGTGGTACTGGGGCAATGGAAGAAGGAATGTCTGGATAAATGATTTGAGGCGCATTCTTGCCAGTGCAACATTTGGTAGGATCCACTATGCAGAAGTAGCAGTTGCTTGAGTGGTCAGTCGGTTGCCGCCAAATTCGAAGGATAGCAAACTTCATGGCTCTCTTTTCTCCCCTGTACCAACCTTCAAGAGTTTTCTTGCAATATTCGCATGTGAAATGAGGTGCCCAGGGCTTGTCTTGATCCCCGACAGGCATGCCGAAGTATGCCTTGTAGGCCTCGCACATCTTACGACATGCTTTCAAGGAATACTTTCTCGCTCTTGTCTTTATAAATTGTCCACAAACGTAGCAAAATGCATCTGCTGGGTGCAAGCAACCTCTTGATGTCATCTAAATCAAATCAAAAAAATAACATAAACCGAATTGTTGGTTCGAGTCACCTGTGCTTCTATACTTGTATGACTGCTATTGTACAGTCCGAGAACGTTCTAGAAAGTTCTAAAAGTTTCTTGAAAGTTCTAGATAAGTCTGGAAAATTCTAGAAACTTCTGGACAATTCTAAGAGTTCAAGAATATTCTAGAAGACTACTCAGTATTGAATGCGAATCAAGAATTTTCTCGAAAACAGACAAATTTCAAAATATCATTGTCCTGATCACAAAAGCAAAGTTTTTGTGGAACAACAGCTATTTTCTATTTTTTTTAGGCATAACGGGTTAGGAAAACACACTTTGTACCCAGGAACAAAATAAAAATAAAAACTTGTTACATAGTGAAAGGCGTTATATAATAATTTTATAACCTTAATAAATTTATTATAAATAACAGAACAAGATGCAGAGGACAGAAAGATATGGAAGAAGATGATCCGCTGTGGTGACCCCTAACGGGAGCAGCCGAAAGAAGAAGAAGAAATTTATTATAAATATATAAATATAAAAATATATAGTATATATTTCGATCAATTCTTATTATAACCTTATAAAAGGTTCCTTAATTATATATATTATTTTATTATTATAATCGCACATTAAAATTACAGATAAAGATATCGGCTAATTTCTCCAATTTTGTCTGATGGATGAAGTGGCCATATTCAGAAAATCGATCCACTCCCTCAAAAACAGCAGGTCAGTGATGAAATCCAAAGAAATATCATTCCATAGGTGAATAGGAATAAGAATAGGAAATTATATTATTATGGGAATTATATTAATAATTGGGTTGCGTCAACCCAATAGGAAATCCTTGAGATGTTTTAGCTCTACAGCAGTACGTCAATAGCTGCAATGTAACCTTGATGGTCTTTATGCATATTTATGCAAGCGCCAAGGTTCAGTATATAAATATTAAAGGCTTAGCTGATCCATACTCATGATGTGTAAACCCACACAGTTACATTTCTCCTGGGAGCTGAAGAAAACTGGAGAATGACATGATAAGGGTTCTAAGGAAACTGTCGTTTTTTAATTACTGTGGTTATGTTTATAGTAGATGAGTGTGGTCTTCGGGACAAACAACAACCTGAACACTCTTTACCAGTCAGTTTTATTATATTTATGAACTTGGAGAGGCATCAGCTAACTCTTAAGAATGACCCAGTGCAGAGGACGGGGACCCACCTTGTGCTTGCTGTCCCACTGGTTTTTGTAAGAAGACGCTGGTGATATCATATCTTAGTCATATCACTGGCTGATGAGTCCCATTAATCTTTGTGTTGAGAACATACCTGCAGAAAGACAATGTGGTGTTAGTGAAAACTTCAAGCCTTGCCCTCCGTTGCTGAGGTGCTTCACTTGCATGAGCCGCGGCTTTTGCTTCCATTTGACACCGTGTCTCTTCATCTGCGTCATTAGCACGATGTCGTTTTTACGTAGCGGCGTTTGCCACACACACACACAGGTCTTTCGTAGTGAGAAGTGAGATGCATCCAAGTGCCAAAAAAATGTAAAAGTGCATGCAGGTGCCATCTAGTGGCTGTGGTTGAGCCATGCGGACTGCTCCATACACACGCAAGTCTTTCGTTTATATCTGTCTAACTAGCTGTGTGTGGTTTTCAGGAGAACACAACACCCCGAAGACTCCCTAGCAATTTTATTATATTTGTTAACTCGGAGAGGCGTCAGTTAACTCCTAAGAATGACCAAGTGCAGAGGACGTGTGCTTGCTGTCCTACTGGATTTCGTAAGAAGATCCTGGCGATAGCATATCTTAGCCGTATCGCTGGCACATGAGTCCTGGTAGTCTTTGTCTCAAGAAAATACCTGCAGAAAGACAATGTGGTGTTAGTGAAAACTTCAAGCCTCGCCCTCCATTGCTGAGGTGCTTCACCTGCACGTTGCTGAGCCGCGACGATTGTTTCCATTCAATGCTGTGTCTCTTCTTCTGTGTCATTAGCACAACATCATTGTTACACGGTGGCATTTGCCACACATACACAGGTCTTGCATAGTGAGAAGTGAGGTGCATGCAAGTGACAAAAAATGTAAAAGTGCATGCAGGTGTCATCTGGTGGCTGTGGTTGAGCGTGAGAAGAGCAGACTGCGCCATATACACACATAGGTCTTCCATTTATGTCTGTTTAACCAGCTGTGTGTGGCTTTCAGGAGAAAACAACACCCCGATGACTCCCTAGCATCCATCCATCCATTTTCCAACCCGCTGAATCCGAACACAGGGTCACGGAGGTCTGCTGGAGCCAATCCCAGCCAACACAGGCCACAAGGCAGAACCAATCCCAGGCAGGGTGCCAACCCACCGCAGGACTCCCTAGAAGTTTTATTATATTTGTTAACTCGGAGAGGTGTCAGCTAACTCTTAAGAATGACCCAGTGCAGAGGACGGGGACCCACCTTGTGCTTGCTGTCCCACTGGTTTTCATAAGAAGACCCTGGTGATATCATATCTTAGTCATATCACTGGCTGATGAGTCCCATTAATCTTTGTCTTGAGAACATACCTGCAGAAAGACAATGTGGTGTTAGTAAAAACTTCAAGCCTTGCCCTCCGTTGCTGAGGTGCTTCACTTGCACGAGCCGCGGCGCTTATTTATTATTTATCAATAGCACCCGATGACCCCGAATCTCTTGATTCGCTAACACAATGTCTAACCTGTATCTCAGAATGGATGAATAGTAACTTTCTCAAATTAAATAAAGAGAAAACCGAAATCTTAGTGATTGGCAATAATGGATACAATGAGGCTATTAGAAATAAACTGGATGCATTAGGATTAAAAGTCAAAACGGAGGTAAAAAGCTTAGGGGTAACCATTGACTGTAATCTGAATTTTTAATCGCATATTAATCAGATCACTAGGACAGCATTTTTTCACTTAAGAAACATAGCAAAAGTTAGACCTCTTATATCATTGAAAGATGCAGAGCAATTAGTTCATGCGTTTGTTTTCAGTTGGCTAGATTACTGTAACGCACTCCTCTCAGGACTACCCAAAAAAGACATCAATCGTTTGTAACGAGTGCAGAATGCAGCTGCTAGAATCCTTACCAGGAAAAGAAAATCCGAACACATTTCTCCAGTTTTGATGTCACTACACTGGTTACCTGTGTCATTCAGAATTGACTTTAAAATTCTGCTTATGGTTTATAAAGCCTTAAATAATCTCGCTCCATCTTATATATCGGAATGTCTGACACCTTATCTTCCAAATCGTAACCTCAGATCCTCAACTGAGTGTCTCCTTAGAATTCCAAGAGCAAAACTTAAAAGAAGTGGTGAGGCGGCCTTCTGCTGTTATGTACCTAAAATCTGGAATAGCCTGCCAGTAGGAATTCGCCAGGCTAATATAGTGGAGCACTTTAGAAAACTGCTGAAAACACATTACTTTAACATGGCCTTCTCATAACTTCACTGTAATTTAATCCTGATACTCTGTATATCCAATTCATTATAATAACTATTCATTAAAAAACTGTACTAACACCTACTCTCTCTTCTGTTTCCTTTTCCGGTGTTCTTTTGGTGGTGGTTTGCGCCACCACCATCTACCCAAAGCTCCATGATGTTCCAACAATGATGGATGGATTAAAAGCCAGAAGTCTGTATGACCATCAGCATCAAGTGACTCCGTGAAAAACCCGAACTACAAAGAGGACTATTTCATTTATGTTAGGTAGAATGCCCAGAGGGGACTGGGTGGTCTCGTGGCCTGGAACCCCTACAGATTTTATTTTTTTCTCCAGCCATTTGGAGTTTTTTTTTTGTTTTTTCTGTCCACCCTGGCCATCGGACCTTACTCCTTTTCTATGTTAACTAATGTTATCTTATTTTAATTTTGTATTTTGTCTTTTATTTTTCTTTTCTTCATTATGTAAAGCACTTTGAGCTACTTTTTGTATGAAAATGTGCTATATAAATAAATGTTGTTGTTGTTGTTGTTTGCTTCCATTTGACACCGTGTCTCTTCGTCTGTGTCATTAGCTCGATGTCGTTTTTTTATGTAGCGGCGTTTGCCACACACACACACAGGTCTTTCGTAGTGAGAAGTGAGATGCATCCAAGTGACAAAAAATGTAAAAGTGCATGCAGGTGCCATCTAGTGGCTGTGGTTGAGCCATGCGGACTGCTCCATACACACACAAGTCTTTCATTTTTATCTGTTTAACCAGCTATGTGTGGTTTTCAGGAGAACACAGCACCCCAAAGACTCCCTAGCAATTTTACTATGCAAAAGCTATCAATATAAATCCTTCTCAATGCAAATTATTACATTTTTTTTATTTTTGTATGATTTTTAAAGTTTACCCTGTTTCACAACTACGTGAGTGGAGCCACAGGGGACAGCTAGTGCATAATATATTTGATACATCAATTCATTATAATTTGCAAAATGCCAAACAAAATGAATAGGTGTGTCATGTCATGCAGTCACGTGAAAAAGTAAGCACACCCTCATGGAAACTGTTGACTTTTTCAAAATACGCTGTCTGGCCAAAAAAAAAAGTCGCCACCTGGATTTAACTAAGCAAATAGGTACGAGCCTCCTATTGGATAATTACTGCATGGGCGATTATCTTTCAGCTGGCAACAAGTTATTTAACCCCAACTGGTTGCTTCTCATTTCTTAAACGACTATGTCGAAAGACACATCTCGTGGTCGTGGAAAAGAAGGGTCAAATCATTGGCATGTATCAAGCAGAGAAAACATCTAAGGAGATTGCAGAAACTACTAAAATTGGGTTAAGAACTGTCCAACGCATTATTAAAAACTGGAAGGTGTGGACGAAAAAGGCACACTGACAGCAGGCAGATAATATTTCTTTAGTTCTCTTTATTTCACACTCAGAGTCACAGTAAGTAGAGATTCAAAGAGCATAACTCATTGCCGCAAAGCTCATTTGAACCCTGATTAAAAGTTAGGAGGGTTTTTTTATAATTCAGCATCTCGTGATTAATAAGACAGAAAAACATCTTTATCATCTAAGTAGAGTTAAACAATATGTCTGTTGAGCTAAGCATTATCTGTGTTCTCAAAACTGAGCACAGGAGAGACGCCTTGCACGAACTACATGTACTCCCTGCAGCCGTGTGACCTTGTCCCTGAGACATTCACTTTGAGAAAGGAAAAAACAAGAAACAGCTTAGATTGTATTCATGTGGACGCTACTTCTCCTGAACCCTGGAATAACATATTTTTGTTAGTTCATAAGCCAAGCTTCTCTCACTGGCAAGTTACAAAATAGTTGTTATAAAATTCTAATTTACTAAACACACAAGATACATGGTGCTGAGGAAAACATTCTTCTTCTACAAAGGATAGTGGGGACCCATCGTCTTCGAGGAAGAAATGTGGCCGGAAAAAAATCCTGAATGAGCGTGATCGGCGATCACTTAAACGTTTGGTGAAATCAAATCGAAGAAAAACAACAGTAGAACTCAGGTCTATGTTTAATAGTGAAAGTAAGAGCATTTCCACACGCACAATGTGAAGGGAACTCACAAGGGATTGGGACTGAACAGCTGTGTAGCCGTAAGAAAGCCACTAATCAGTGAGGCAAACCGGAAAAAAAGGCTTCAATTTGCTAGGGAGCATAAAGATTGGACTCTGGAGCAATGGAAGAAGGTCATGTGGTCTGATGAGTCCAGATTTACCCTGTTCCAGAGTGATGGGCGTATCAGGGTAAGAAGAGAGGCAGATGAAGTGATGCACCCATCATGCAAGATCTTGGTGAAAAATTAATGCAACACTGGATGGAACTAAATCTTGTGACACTGCAGAAGCTTATCGAAAAACAATGCCACAGCGAATGCGTGCCGTAATTAAAGATAAAGGCGGTCCAATGAAATATTAGAGTGTGTGACCTTTATTTTTTGGTGGCAACTTTTTTTTTGGCCAGGCAGTGTATTTAAACAAGCAAAAATTTGATCTTCATACAAACAGTCCCTAGAGATAAAGGTTAATTTCTTCTTGAACAAATGACACATAAAACTGACATGGTGTATACATTCTTATAATTTAATTTTAACAAAAAGGTGGAAAAAGTAGGCCACGCCCACATTTCTCACCACTTTAATTCCACCAAATTAGAAAAGTGTTCCAGATTAGACCGTCCTCAGGGAGTATGCAGGTGGACCCTGTCTTATTTAATCCACATAAATCGAGGATCTGCTGTTCCCTTTGCTGTTGACATGTGTGTTGTCATCATGCCAAAATCAAGAGATTTTATTAAGACCCTCAGAAAGAAGGGTGTGGAGAGATATCGCCATATTACGAGGGACGTTCAAAAAGTTTCTGCACTTTTCTTTTTAACTCTATTTATTAAGAATTTTGAAAAACAAACGACATCACTTTTCTGCATCGTCACCTTCCTTTTGCGATGCAATTTTCCCAAAGTCGTACCAACTTTTTAATGCCGTCAGCAAATAAATGTTTTTGGTTGAGTGCGTAGCCACTGCTGCACTGCTGCTTTCACATCATCATCATCATCACATGAAAATCTTCTTCTCCTTAAAGCTTCTTTGAGTGGAACAAAAAGGTGGAAATCAGATGGCGCTAAATCCTGACTATAAGCTGGGTGTCCCATCACCTCCCAGTTCAATTGTCTGAGGGTTTCCAATGGGTTTGGCAGGTGTGGTCGTACAGTGCAATACAATACAATACAGTTTATTTTTGTATAGCCCAAAATCACACAGGAAGTGCCGCAATGGGCTTTAACAGGCCCTGCCTCTTGACAGCCCCCCAGCCTTGACTCTCTAAGAAGACAAGGAAAAACTCCCAAAAAAAAACTTGTAGGGAAAAAATGGAAGAAACCTTGGGAAAGGCAGTTCAAAGAGAGACCCCATACAAGGTAGGTAGGCAGTGGGTGTCAAAAAGAAGGGGGTCAACACAATACAATGCAGTACACAGAACAGAACAATTCCTCAATATAGTAAGAAATAAAAAATATAAATCATAGAAGTACAGAGCAGAATTTAACAGTAGATGATATATCCCATAATAAGATTTGGATTTGTGTAGAGTCCTGGAGACCTCATCCTTCAAGCTGCCTCCCCCATTTGGCCATTCCACGGCTGAAACAGTGCTGGGCCAGCCAATCAGATGAAAGGACCCCTCTTTCCCACGATTCCTGCGATCCTCCATCTGGGATGACTTTTCCTTAGGCAGGCAAAACAACTTGGCATGTGGGCCATGGCACCAAGTGCCACATTTGAGTACCGAGAAGAAAAACAGAATAAGTGAGGGTTAGTATACAATTATAACTGTCATGTTACTTATGTTTTAGTGCTAATGACTAACAACAGAGATGCAGTCTGTACAGTTAATCAGCAGCTCTAGTCAGGGTGTGCTAAACTGAAGTTGTGAGTCTTCAGCTGGGATTTAAAAGCTGAGACCGAAGGGGCATCTCTTATAGTAGCAGGCAGACCATTCCACAGTTTAGGGGCCCTGTAACTAAAAGCTCAACCTCCTACTGTTATTTTATTAATCCTTGGAATCATAAGCAGACCGGCATCTTGAGATCTTAATCTGCGCTCAGGTTTGTAAGTCATGATAAGTTCAGACAAGTAAGCCGGACCTTGACCATTTAATGCTTTATATGTTAAAAGATGGATTTTGAAATCTGCCCTAAACTTAACCGGGAGCCAGTGTAAGGATTTAAGAACTGGAGTTATGTGTTCGTATTTTCTTGTTCTTGTAATAATTCTTGCAGCCATGTTTTGTATTAACTGGAGGCTGTATAAAGAACAGTTTGAACATCCAGTGAACACCGCATTGCAGTAGTCAATCCTACTAGAAATAAATGCATGAATTAGTTTCTCAGAATCCTGTTTATTTAGAAAGCGCCTTAATTTCCTAACATTTTTAAGATGGAAGTAACATGTCTTGGACAACTTTGTAATATGCACTTTAAATGACATGCTAGAGTCAAAGATAACTCCTAGATTGCGGGCTGATTCAGTAAAATTGACTGGGATTCCAACTGAGTTAAATGATGACAAAATATTGTTGTGATCAGCGTCATTCCCTACAACAATTAACATCTCTGTTTTATCTGTATTTAAAGACAAGTAGCTCTTATTCATCCACTCCTTTAATTCGCTAACACAACTAATTAAAGACAACATTGGAGAAACTTCATTTGATTTAAATGAAAGGTATAACTGGGTGTCATCTGCATACGAGTGAAAATTAACATTATGTTTTCTAATGAGAGATCCCAGTGGAAGCCTGTAAAGTGAAAACAGTAAAGGTCCCAGCGCTGAGCCCTGCGGGACACCATATTGAACTTCTGTGTATAATGATGGAGTCCTGTCAGCACATTTCTGTACATATTGGAAGCGATTTCATAAGTCAGAACTAAACCAAGTGAGCATGGTGCCTGTAAGCCCAACATCATTTTCTAGCCTGTGCAGTAAAATAGAATGGTCGATGGTGTCAAATGCTGCACTTAAGTCCAACAACATAATTACAGTGGAGTTTCCTTCATCAGAGGATATCAGAATGTCGTTTACAACCCGTGTTAGTGCCGTTTCTGTACTATGACCAGTGCAAAAACCAGACTGGAATTTCTCAAATAAATTGTAATGCGTAAGGTGTGTCTGAAGCTGACTGGCGACTACTTTTTCTAGTATTTTAGAGAGAAACGGTAAATTTGAAATAGGCCTATAATTATTTAGTATATGTGGGTCAAGGTCTGACTTTTTAGGTAATGGTTTAATGACTGACACTTAGTGCATCAGGTACTGTGCCATGCAATAATGAACTATTGATAATGTTTAGGATAGGCGCTGCAAGAACATCCATTGCACTTTTTACTAGTTTTGTTGGCACTGGATCTAGGGAACAAGTAGTGGGCTTCATTTTAGAAATTAAACTTAAGACTTCCTGCTCAGTTACAGGATTAAAATTACTAAAGTGCTGAGTGCAATGTGAGACAGGGTCTGCTAAGCTAGCATTTGGTTTGTACTGTGATGCAGAGATCTGGGATCTTATATTTTTAATTTTCTCATTGAAGAAGTTCATAAAGTCTGTACTGCTAATGTCTGTTGGTATTTTGCACTGTTGATCTGAATTTCCATTTGTTAATGGAACGTACGACGATGTCGTACGTTGTCGTACGACAACACAATTCCCTTTGACAGATTTCCTATTCTTTTCGAGCGAATTGCGGGTTTCAATTCAATACGTTGCACTTGTGAGAAGTTGTTTCACGTTCCTGATAAGGTTTCCAGAGTAGGCCCTCGAAAGACGGTCAACATCAACTTTCCTGCCGACGGTTGCATCTTGGAGTTCTTTGCTACAGGAGACGATGGATGCTTCCATTGCATACTCTGCCGCTTGCTTTCGGCCTCATAATGGTGAACCCACGTGTCCTCACCAGATCATTGCCACTTTCTTCACGGGTCAAGTGTCGGCAACAAACGTCTAAATGTCTGTACTTCTGCTCCTCTGTCAGTTGCTTAGGTACCCACCGGGCACACACTTTACTGAACTTAAGGCTGTCATGAATCGGGGCACACATAAGCAGACCCCACACTCACATTCAGCTCTCCTGCAACCTCCTCAGCTGTTATTCTTCAGTTTTCGTGAATCAGTTCCGGGGTTCTTTCTTCATTCCTCATGGTCATAGCTGTAGCTGGACGTCCAGAGCGCTCTGCATCCGTCACACTAGTACGGCCATGTTCGAACATTTCAATCCACTCATAGACGACTCTATGAGAGAGAACTTTATCCCCATACCGAGCACATCTTCTGCCCACAAGAAGCGTATGACAGGACGCTGTTCCATCCATCCATCCATTTTCCAACCCGCTGAATCCGAACACAGGGCACAAGGCAGGAACCAATCCCGGGCATGGTGCCAACCCACCGCAGGACACACACAAACACACCCACACACCAAGCACACACCAGGGCCAATTTAGAATCACCAATCCACCTAACCTGCATGTCTTTGGACTGTGGGAGGAAACCAATGCAGACACGGGGAGAACATGCAAACTCCACGCAGGGACGACCCGGGAAGCGAACCCAGGTCCCCAGGTCTCCCGACTGCGAGGCAGCAGCGCTACCCACTGCGCCACCGTGCCGCCCGTCGCTGTTCCTCTTTGGTGCAATTTCTAAGTTTGGCAGCCATCTTCAGCACAGGGTGACAACTCTTATACTAAACTGCAAGGGCAGCTGGCTCTGCCAGACAGAAATAGTCACATGACCCTCTCAGACACGCCCAATTACTGCTCCTCCCACCTTCAAAGAAAATATAAAAGTGCAGAAACTTTTTGAACGTCCCTCGTATTTGAAATCAATCATTCCACTGCAAGCATCTCATCTACAAGTGGTGTAGACTTCAAATGGATGCTGATTTATCTAGGACTTAAAGATGTTTCCAAGATCCCCAAAATTTCCTCAAGAGATCTGCAGGTAACTCTTGAAACAGTTGGTGTCAAAGTGCATGTGCCTACAATCAGAAAAAGAGCACACAGAACTGACCTTCATGCAAGGTGTGCCAGGAAAGGCCATGGGTATCAAAAATGAATATTAGAGCAAAACTACAGATTGCCGTTGAACATCTTGACAAAGACCAGGCCTTCTGGAACAATGGGCAGATGAAACAAAGATGGAGTTGTTTGTCCACAGTAACAGTAGACATGTTTGGTGGAAACTAAAGCGTAGCATTTCAGGAGAAGAACCTCATAGCAACTGTAAAGCATTGGGGTGGAAATGTTCTGGTTTGGGGGCTGCTTTTCTGCCTCGGGATCTGGACAGTCATTGAGTCAACTCTGAATTACTGCATTATATCAAAATGTGCTTGAGGAGAACGGGAGGTCATCAGTCCAAAAAAGTGAAGTTGAAACGGAAATGGACTTTTCAACACAATAAAGATTGGAAGCACACTAGAAAATCCAGCAGGCAATGGCTCAGAAAGAAGAAATGGAGAATGATGAACCGTCGTGGTCAAGGCCCTGATTGGAATCCCATGGAAATGTTGTGGTGTGTGTGTGTGGGGCGGCAGGGGGGTTGAAATGGCTAGGATATCCAGGAAAACCCACTAACACCTTGCAAGAGAAAGGAATTTCACATGGAGGAGTAGTCAATTTATGTCAGGGACTTAGTGTGCAGTTACAGAAGACGTCTACATCCAGGTAGGTCTGATTAACTCTTTGAGGGCTGAATATTTTTTCCAAAAAACTCAGGTTTCTGAAAAGCACACAAAGCAATGGTTTTACAGCAGAAATCAACACACAATGTCTGTTGCTGTGTCCCGTGGCCACCAGTTCGCAGTCTCCAGCAGCTCAAGCTGCTCACGGGCGGCACGACAACTGGAAGGAATGCATGGGAGGCTCTCTTCATGGGGTCGAGGGCGGCAGTCACAGGTTTGTACCTCTTGTCATTGTAAGTGGAGGTCTTCCCAGGTGAATGTTGCCCCGTCAGCTACACAACAGGGTTCAGCACCACGATCAGCTGGTGTGGTACCTCATGTTTGTTTTCGATTACTTGCATAAAAATCAGAGTCCAATTCAGTGATAATAACGTCGTCCACTGGGTATTTTGCTTTATGCATTCGCTTCAGTCTCTCACCAGATGTCGATGCCATTTTTGCAGTTCTTTGCCCTTCTCTACTCACGCGAGTGCAGGGAGACTCAGTCAAACCAATGAAGCTAACTTTCTTTCTAGCAAAGAGAGTTCAAATATAACATAATGGTGGGTATGGTCACCGTTTACAGTTGAGTATCACCGTTAACTCCTCCTTTTGACAAAAGTCGACATCCACCCTGAAAGAGTTAAGAAGGCAATGCCAAGGCCAAGGGTGGACTTACTTTTTCCGCTGTAGATCATTACATCTATTGATATTTGTTGTTGAATAAATAAGTGAAGGGTGGCATGGTGGCGCAGTGGTAGCGCTGCTGCCTCGCAGTTAGGAGACCCGGGTTCGCGTCCCGGGTCCTCCCTGCGTGGAGTTTGCATGTTCTCCCCATGTCTGCGTGGGTTTCCTCCCACAGTCCAAAGACATGCAGGTTAGGTGGATTGGCGATTGTAAATTGGCCCTAGTGTGTGCTTGGTATGTGTTTTTGTGTGTCCTGCGGTGGGTTGGCACCCTGCCCGGGATTGGTTCCTGCCTTGTGCCCTGTGTTGGCTGGGATTGGCTCCAGCAGACCCCCGTGACCCTGTGTTCAGATTCAGCGGGTTGGAAAATGGATGGATGGATAAATAAGTGAAAATGCAAATTATAATTCAAGGAGATCACCTTTATCTGTAGGCTCTGTTTTCATGAAGATCAACTGTTTTCCTGTTCAGGTACGTTGAAAAAGTCAATAATTTCCAAGGGGTGTACTTACTTTTTCACATTACTGTATGTATTGTTTATTTTTTATTTTTTGTTTTTGATTTCTATTTTCTAAAATAATTTCTGTACTATTCATGAATTTAAAAAAGTGATGGGCTAGGTGATTATATTTTTGTCACATTTTCATTCACTCAACTTATAATTTTAAAGAGCCACCCAGGGAGGCATATCCAGGGTGCCACCTGCTGGCAGATACAAGAACAGTGTAACATCATGGGTTTATTTCTCATCCTTGCGCTCAGCGCTTTGACTAGCATACATAATGACTATAAATACTAATCTGTTACCCAGCGTTTACCTGTGGGGTTAAGTTATCAAATTCACATGTGTACATTTGATTCAAAGGTAGATGACATCAACAGGTGATTTACCTGAGACTCAAATGTTTAACACTTGATGAAGACTCTTCTATTGCAGATGTCTAAGCCCTATGATGAGATCATACAAAGTGATGTTGGGGAGCTACTTCATTGATTTTGCCAGCTAAGCCTGTTAATGTAATTAAATGACTTGTAACAGATCAGTCATTAGCAGAAATGCCAGCTAAGCAATTCACCTTTAAATAAGTAACCTCCATCCTGATTGAGCAATAATAAGAAAAATAATTATTTGAATGTAACAGCACTGGCACTGAGGATGATCGGGAAGAAACCTGCATAGTTTTATCATTGCGAATCAATGCTAAGCTTATCTGTTTAAACCTGAAAGTCTCTCGTTTTATATACATATTGTGGATGCTAGAGGCACTGTTGCCCCTCTAAACCCACCAGACAGACATCCAAAACACACTTGTAAAAAGCACCAAGAAGACTTTCAATATTTTTCTTTAAATAAAGTGCACAAATCACCACACACTCCACAATTCTCCAATAATAATCACAATACAATAAGCAATCCTCCACTCCCAGCAGCTTAGTAACCCAACTTCCCAAATCCGGCTCTCCTTGCTGGGTTTCCCAAAGTCCTTTAAATGGTCAATGTCCCGGATGTGTTTCTTCTCTGGATCAACTGCCACATCCTCATTCCTCAAATAGCCCGGAAGTACTACAGGCTTCTACCCTCATGACTTTGAAGAACTTCCTGGTTTTAGTAATAATGTAAGTCCCCAGGTTCTTTGTGAGCTCCCCCTGGTGGCACCCACGGCTCCCAACAGGGCTGAGGAAACAGACTCCATGTCCCAGGATGCTCTGAGGAAATCCGGGGAACCGTTGCCATCCAGGGGAGCTGCTACCTAGAGTCCCAGGGGAGGCAGTATCCAGAAAAGCCTGCCTTTCAAAATTCTTCTTGCTTTGGGATGTCACAACCAGATTGAACAGCCGGCCGTCTATCACACTATATATATATATATATATATATATATATATATATATATATATATATATATATATATATATATATTGTGAAAGGGTACGGCCCGGACACAGGCAGGCAGACACATTTAAAGCCGTCACACCACGTTTATTTACACAAATATTATTTACAGTCTCTAAGTGCACCACCACCAAACCCCCACAGTCTCCCAAAGTCCAGGCTTCACTTAGCCACCTCTCTTTGTCCCGGCTTCTTCCCAAGCCATCTCTCTCTCTCTCTCTGTCTTCTCACACACGTCAGGCCTCTCCTTGCCACCTCCTCTCCGACCTCGTCCACCTCCTCACCCGACTCGAGCCTTGATTGAAGGGAGGCAGCCCCTTAAATAGGCAGGCGGCTGATGACCACAACCGGCCACCTGCCACAATATATATATATATATAGTCATGAGCATGCTAATAGCGCTCTGGTAATAGTAATTCTCCACCGCTCCAGGGGCTGGCGCTGTGTGATAATGCTGTCTCTTTTCCTCCCTTTGATAGCTTTTCCACTTCCGGTGTCCATCTGCCTGGATCTGCCTCTTTCTGCCAGAAGTCAGCACTATTGGAAGCTCCGCCATTTTTGAGCAGTCGGAACTGGACTCCCATCTGAACAGATGTTGTCCTAATGTTGTGCAATTAATTCTGTTTGGTTTTCTTTTTCCAAAACCAATTTTACAGTGTTTGCCCACGGGTGCCCCAACACTCTTTATTGTTTTATTGTCTCTGCTTGTTATTACTATAATATATATATATATATATATATATATATATATATATATATATATATATATATATATATATATATATATATATATATATATATATTATATTATATAAGTATATATATATATATATATATATATATATATATATACTATCTACAGTGCATCCAGAAAGTATTCCCAGCGCATCACTTTTTCCACATTTTGTTATGTTACAGCCTTATTCCAAAATGGATTCAATTCATTTTTTTCCTCAGAATTCTACACACAACACCCCATAATGACAACGTGAAAAAAGTTTACTTGAGGTTTTTGCAAATTTATTAAAAATAAAAAAACTGAGAAATCCCATGTCCATAAGTATTCACAGCCTTTGCTCAATACTTTGTCGATGCACCTTTGGCAGCAATTACAGCCTCAAGTCTTGTTGAATATGATGCCACAAGCTTGGCACACCTATCCTTGGCCAGTTTCGCCCATTCCTCTTTGCAGCACCTCTCAAGCTCCATCAGGTTGGATGGGAAGCGTCGGTGCACAGCCATTTTAAGATCTCTCCAGAGATGTTCGATCGGATTCAAGTCTGGGCTCTGGCTGGCTGGGCCACTCAAGGACATTCACAGAGTTGTCCTGAAGCCACTCCTTTGATATCTTGGCTGTGTGCTTAGGGTCGTTGTCCTGCTGAAAGATGAACCGTCGCCCCAGTCTGAGGTCAAGAGCGCTCTGGAGCAGGTTTTCATCCAGGATGTCTCTGTACATTGCTGCAGTCATCTTTCCCTTTATCCTGACTAGTCTCCCAGTCCCTGCTGCTGAAGAACATCTCCACAGCATGATGCTGCCACCACCATGCTTCACTGTAGGGTTGGTATTGCCTGGTGGTGAGCGGTGCCAGGTTTCCTCCAAATGTGACGCCTGGCATTCACACCAAAGAGTTCAATCTTTGTCTCATCAGACCAGAAAATTTTATTTGTCATTGTCTGAGAGTCCTTCAGGTGCCTTTTGGCAAACTCCAGGCGGGCTGCCATGTGCCTTTTACTAAGGAGTGGCTTCCGTCTGGCCACTTTACCATACAGGCCTGAATGGTGGATTGCTGCAGAGATGGTTGTCCTTCTGGAAGGTTCTCCTATCTCCACAGAGGACCTCTGGAGCTCTGACAGAGTGACCATTGGGTTCTTGGTCACCTCCCTGACTAAGGCCCTTCTCCCCCGATCGCTCAGTTTAGATGGCCGGCCAGCTCTAGGAAGAGTCCTGGTGGTTTTGAACTTCTTCCACTTACGGATGATGGAGGCCACTGTGCTCATTGGGACCTTCAAAGCAGCAGAAATTTTTCTGTAACCTTCCCCAGATTTGTGCCTCGAGACAATCCTGTCTCAGAGGTCTACAGACAATTTCTTTGACTTCATGCTTGGTTTGTGCTCTGACATGAACTGTCAGCTGTGGGACCTTATATAGACAGGTGTGTGCCTTACCAAATCATGTCCAGTCAACTGAATTTACCACAGGTGGACTCCAGTGAAGCTGCAGAAACATCTCAAGGATGATCAGGGGAAACAGGATGTACCTGAGCTCAATTTTGAGCTTCATGGGAAAGGCTGTGAATACTTACTGTATGTACATGTGCTTTCTCAATTTTTTTATTTTTAATAAATTTGCAAAAATCTCAAGTAAAATTTTTTCATATATATATATTGTCATGCTTGGGTTGCAAAATTGCACAGAAAGCAGAGGAAGTTGAAGAGACTGGAATTTTATTCAAACACTGCAAACAAACATTTGTCTCTTTAAAGGGTTTCAATCATGCTCCTTGAAAGAAAAGAGTTGACATCTCCGTTTGTCATTTAAAAGTAAGCTTGGACTTCTTCTTCGGATGAATACGTGCCAGGAGCAGGAGAGGTCTGAGAGAGAGAAGCAGAAGCAAGCAATCAATTTAACAAACTGAAAGAAGCCCATGCAGGCTTTTTGAGAAGGCGGAGCACCGCACGAAAGGCATATTACGCGACAGAGCCGGCCAGAAGGGAAAGGAGAAATGAGAAGGTAGTCTGTCCATTTTTCTTAGGGGTTTTCCCTGGGACGTCTGTATTCTCTGGGGGTACGATTAGCTTCACAGCTCACAATATATTGTAATGGTCAGCCAGGATTTTTACCCGGGTAGGATGCCTCCATAACAGAAAGACTGAGGGAAAAACCTTACAAGGGGCAATACCTCCCCGAAATGACAAAGCACAGCCCCTCTGGCATGTTACAATGCCATGGGTTTGAAGCATGGAAGCCCAACCCTGCTGGGGCCTTTGGCCACCACCAGGGGACGCATGGAGAATGGCTCAGCTCCTCCTCTGCAGGGCTGCTGCCACACCCAGAAGTGCAGCTGGAAGGAGATCATGGAAAACCTGGAGCACATCCGGGTGCTCCATAAAAGGGGCCAGCTGTCACAACTCAAGGAGCCAGAGTTGAGAAGAGGTGGATGAAGCTTGCTGGAGGAGGAGTGGAGACAGAGAGAAAGAAGAAAGGAACAGTTTATTTGTGCTATTTGGTGCTTTGTACTGTACTCTGTGCTGCTGTGGGAGCGAAACAAAAGTGTTTCCCACAGCTGAATTAATGTGTGCTGTGTGGCAAGACTAGGTTGTGTGTCTGTTGTGTCTGGAGTATGGGGAGCTGTATCCCCCCTGGTGGTTCACTTTATATATAATACAGCACCCTTTGACTGATCTGGACGAAGTTTGGCATAGATGATACATGCAAGGCAGACTAAATAGGAATTCAAACGTTTGACCCTCGGGGTCCCAGTGGGTTTTTTTTTTTTCTTCTCTGTGTGCTACAGTGTGAAGAGCAGTGTGGCCTGTAAGCTCAGAAGAAGTGAAACATCTGAACAAACTGTAGCCAGTTTAACTTTTATTACTTACCTGTGCAACCCCACACGCTCCTTTTATCTACTATAATATAAGAAAGAGTGTCGTGGGGTTTTGCTGGGGAGAGTTGGATGAAGCCTGATCAAGAGTGGAAGTGCAGCGCAGCACAAAGGAGAATCAAAGGGTTGTTGTTTAACTCCTGCTTTTTTGATTTTTCTTCATTATGTAAGCACTGCAAATTGTCGAGCTTCAACTAAAACAATGAGTCAGACATGACAGCATTCGGGGTAACAATCCAGCAAGGAGTTACCACAATTCTGGAATCCAATTGGACTTTTTATCTGACCTGGAAGTAAGATGGGAAACACTTCCGGGTCAGGGAATATAAAAGGACGATGGGAAATCCCAGACGTTGAGCTGAGTTGGGTGGAAGGGTGGCAACGTGTCTGGGAGTGGAGGATTGATTATTGTTTATTGGAATTATTATTATTGTTTGAGTATTGTGGAGTGGAGGGTGCTTTGTGCACATTTATTATTATTATTATTATTATTAATAATAAACTATTATTTGGACTTTTATCTGGTGTCTGACGTCTAGTCTGAGGGTTCAAGGGGTCACGGAGACCTTAATCTGTCACAATATATATATATATATATACACATACTAGGGTTGTCTGGGTTCCGCAGAATTTTATCATTTGTCGAGTGTCAGCCTGTCGAAACCTGTTCTGCTGTGTAGAGGGATTATTCAAGTGGTTGCATGTTTTTGTTCAGATGTTTTGCTCCCTCTCTTCCTTCAGAATGAACACGAGAAGCAAACGAACTGAGAGTGCGCAGCCGGCGCTAGCGGCGAAGCTCCCGACTCCGTGCGTGCGTGACTTTCGAGTGATGATTTTTTTACAACTTTTCTGATGGTTTAATCCGCTCAGTGGAACGCACCATTTTTGCCATCTTTTTCAACATCGGTGGCATTGTCACGTCAATTCCGTTGATGGAGGGGGCAACTGTCACCTCTGAGTGGTACACCACTCAGTGCCTGCCTGATGTTTTTTCTGCGATGGCTAGAGGCCGGTCCAAGAACTTGTGAAGGCACTTTTTGCATCATGACAATGCGCCAGCCCACACAGCTAATGTAACGAAGCATTTCATTGAAGACAGTGGTGTCAACGTTTTGAACCCGCCACCCTACTCGCCTGATCTTGCACCATGTGATTTTTGGCTCTTCCCGAGGTGACAGAACCCCTGCGAGGCCACAACTTCGAAACTCGAGAGGAACTGATTGCAGCTGTCAAAGAACAGCTGGACAACCTCCCAAAGACAGCCTTTTGCGAGTGTTTTGAGGCGTGGGTCAGAAGAGCCCAAAAGTGCATTGATGTTGGCGGTGAATACTTGGAAAAAGTTTAAATAAAGTACATGAGAAAAATAGAAAAAAAAATCCTTGGCTACTTATTTTGAGTGATTCCGCGTGGAACCCAGACAACCCTCGTATATATATATATATATATATATATATATATATATATATATATATATATATATATATATATATATATATGTATATATATATATATATAAGGAGCAGAGGTTGGATGGTGTTGAAGGCGCTAGAGAAGTCTAGAAACATAATTCTTACAGCACCACTGCCTCTGTCCAAGTGGGAGAGGGATTGGTGTAGCATATAGATGATGGCATCCTCCGCTCCCACCTTCTCCTGGTATGCAAACTGCAGAGGGTTGAGGGCGTGGCGGACCTGTGGCCACAGGTGGTGAAGCAGCAGCCACTCCATGGTCTTCATCACATGTGACATCAGGGTGACAGGCCGGAAGTCATTCAGCTCACAATGACGTGATACCTTTAGGATTGGAGTGATGCAAGATGTTTTCTGAGACGCACATACTGAGGTCTGTCTGTAAGATAGTCCACAATCCATGCCACCAGGTATGAATCTACTCCCATCTCTGTCAGCTTGTCCCTATAGAGCAGAGTTTGGAATGTGTTGAAGGCGCTAGAGAAGTCCAGAAACATAATTCATACAGCAGCTTTCTTCAGAACAGGCTGCATGCCTGTCTCAATATGGCTGCCAAGCTGTGCTCTTCATTTTGTTGTCCTTTTCAGTTCATGGTGTGAGATGGTCATTCAGCAGTTTGGTAAGAGAGAGGGTGAGATAAAGCAAGCAAATTGATGGGTTTTCTGTCCAACCCTTAGAGCCAATAGAGTGTCATGGTACTTAAAGGCTTTTGATACAAGCCAGTCCCAAACAGCCATACTTCAGACCAATGAGGCAAAGAACATCTTAACACCTGCCATCCCCCAAAACCACATGTCGAGGTAAAGCTTGGCAGTTAGGCAGCCTGGTTTTCCTATGGGAGTTGAGAGACTTCAGAGAAACATTCACCAAACTTGTTTCAGGCACTTCTCCCAACTCTGTCATAAAATTCACTTTCCTGACTTAGTTACAAATAAAGACATACAAAATATTTATCAACTTGTATGCAAAATATCACATCACAACAGTGGTCTACTGACTTCATAGGAAGAGTCACCAGAGAGATGAGTGTCACTGCTAATGTAAGTAAACCTCTTGATGGGGTCGACACCCTGGTGATGGCCGTGCTCGAGACTAAACAGGTTTAATTCTCCGAGTCTGTCACAGCAGGACATGACTTGAAGTCCCATGATGCTCTTGGTTGTTCTCCTCTACACAGCTTCATGTTTTTCTTGTAGTGTGGTGACCAGAACTGCATACAGTACCCCAGATGTGGTCCCACTGGCACACTATATCACTTGATTTATAAATCAAAATTTTGATCTCCACTTGATGTTATGTTGGACAATCTCAGTGAATAGGAAGAAGAAATTTGTTGGGCTGAATGTTCTGTTCTCATGTTCTGGTTCTGATTTCGAAATCCACAAGGCAACATCACTACAAAAGATGCTGCCATGGTGTTTAACCAGTAAAAAAATTGTATTGGTAATTTCTGTAGGCTGGTGGTTTTGGTGTTCAGAAGTATAAATGAAGCCTTTAGGTGGCGCTGTGACAATGTAAATTATGATACCTTCTGACAAGCTATGTGACATAGTAAGGGGTCATGACATGCACAAGTGGTGAGGTGGGGACTTACATCCTGATGCATTATTGATATAAAGCTCCAGCTGGATAAGTTTGTTATTAAAAAAGAAAAAGTAAAGTGGCTATTGACAAGTTAAAAAAGTTATTATAAAGTAAGGTCATAGGGTATAAAAACTTGATTTTTTCCTTCAAATCTGCAGTTTTGCAAACAGTTGTGAGTTATAATTTGATATATTAGCGAAGCGCTGTTTTCTCCCTTCAAGGTTTAAGGTCTTGGAAAGATAATACCAGGCAATAATGCTGTTAGCCGTTCAAGGGCAGACCTGGAGCTTATTGGAAATAAGGATAAATGATCTGCTGCTGCCGCTGTCCAGTCCGAAGAAACCTTCAGGGCTTTTCAAGTAATGACTGCTAATACAGCGAGCGCCAAACGCTGAAACCATGACTTGACTAGCTGCAGGAGACGTACTCAATTTTACTTTGGATGGCATGCTAGTCAATAAAAAGTCTCGGGAACGTTTCATTGTGACTGTCGTTCTAACTTTCTGCAAGGTTTACCAAAACATCTGTGAAGGACAGCACAGCACCTGCAGTATTAAGTCGTGGAGGTAAAATGTCCTTAGAAGATATCATGTTATCTTCTCTTTACGCTCTAAAATAAGGAAATGGTTTTGTTGTTTTCAGTAGGCTGCCGATAGCTTGTTATCGTTTTGTCCTTTTCTTGCTGTCAGTGGTCAAACCTGCTTTGATCTGTGAAATGTTAGCTTTAAATACATCAGGGCCAGAGTGACTGCCTTCAGATTACTCAAACATAATAAGCACAAAGAAAGGCAATGCACTAGCCTCCTCTAGAGGCGCTGTTTAGTTCTTTTTGTTCGTATTCTTCTTCTTCATCTTCCTCTTCCAGAAATTACAGTTTTGAGTCTTTTTAGGTAAATCTCTTCAATCTTTGCACACCTGGATTTGGGTACTGTATGATATTCATGTATAAGTTGGGTCTTGAAACCCGAAAAATCGATCACAAAATCAGACCCCGACTTATATGCCAGTTCAAAAATGCGAAGCTTCATTTTTTTTTTTAACATCTTCTTGCCTCCTCCAATCTCGCACCAGTTCCTCAGACACATCGAATTTTGTTGCAGCGGCACGGTTACCAATTTCTTTCGCTACTTCAACGACTTTTAATTTAAAACCAGCTTCTTATTTTCTTCTGATTGAACGCTCCATTGTAGATTGTAGCGCCTTTCTCAAGTAAAATTCTAGAGAAGGCAGTCATTATGCAGCTAAATGATCACCTCAATAAACCTGCTATCTATATATATAAAATTCTTTTTGCATTTGAAATGGAAATTACGTATGACCACACGATATGGAAATTACCTATGTCCACAGAACATATTATAATACAGGAACTAATCACTTTGTTTGTGGACACCATTTTTATATTGTCTTTGCGAATTATTATTATTTGTGTGCGCCCTGCATCGCCCTCTCCCACCCCTCCTGTCTGGACTACAGCACCAGGCGCGTTCTGACAGAGAAGTTTTATTTATTTGTCCACGTGACTGTCGCTGAAACTGCCACATTGTAACTTTTTTTTAGTTGACAGTACTTGATAGTAGAAGAGATAAGGAAAACAGCTTTGCGTCTTTCTACTTTTTAACTGCGCCGAGCTGTAAACAATGTGAAGACGAGACCGCCTTCAGCTGAGAGGGGTCGTGAGAACAAAGTGGACGCTGGGAGGCGCGGAATGTTGGGCTGCTCCGAGAGCTTCGCAGTTTCGGGCAGCATCCTCTCTTCTCGCACTGTTTGTGACACTTCAAGTCCCCCGTCGGCTCCTGGGAGAGTGGAAATCTTTGCGAATGAGTGTAATCAGCACCATGGAAGCAGGACTCTGTTTGTAAATCGCCCTGCACAACTACTTACTGTCCCTTAAGGTAAGTTTGGGTCACTAAAACCCCGCAACATTCAAGGTTGCTTTTGTGATTAATTATTTTAACAAGTAAAATCAAAGGCATGTAGTGCAAGGTTGTCAGGCAAAAATTTGGACGATCACATAGAAAATGTAATTTCTATACCACAGCGGTCGTGTTGCGTCTTTCACACTGGATCTACTACTTACCTGTTGTGTTACAGCGCCTTTAAAATGTAGTTTACCCGAAACCACTCCAGTAGTGCTCAATGTATCTTTACTTCTTAAATGTTAATGTTTTACTGTTTAATAACTTACAGACTACATTTTATTTTTTTCCCTTGCACTCAGTGAGTGAAGCCACTGGGTAAACAACTAGTTCTTGATAAGTTTCAGTCGAGTTTCAGTATAAATCACAGTACAGAAACTGCACTCGTTAAAGTAGTAAATGACTTGGGGGTAAATGCAGACAGAGGCCGTTTATCTGTTCTCATCCTCTTAGATCTGAGTGCCGCATTTGACACCATTGATCACAATATTCTTAGAAATCGCCTTAGTCAATGGGTGGGCCTCTCTGGCAGGGTCTTAAATTGGTTTGAGTTCTACCTGGCAGGTAGAAAATTCTTTGTTAGTTCTGATAATTACAACTCAAAGACCCCTGATATTCTATATGGTGTTCCATAAGGCTCTATCCGGGGTCCGCTGCTCTTCTCAATCTACATGCTTCCATTAGGTCAGATTATCTCGGGGCATAACGTGAGCTACCACAGCTATACTGATGACACGCAGCTGTATTTATCAATAGCGCCTGATGACCCCGACTCTCTTGATTCAATGACCCCTATGTCTTACTTGTGTTTCTGAATGGATGAGTAGTAATTTTCTCAAGCTAAATAAAGAGAAAACTGAAATTTTAGTGATTGGCAATAATGGATATAATGAGGTTATTAGAAATAAACTTGATGCATTAGGATTAAAAGTCAAGATGGAGGTAAAGAATTTAGGGGTGACTATTGACTCTGACCTGAATTTAAAATCACATATTAATCAGATTACCAGGACAGCATTTTTTCACTTAAGAAATATAACAAAAGTTAGACCTCTTATAACATTGCAAGATGCTGAGAAATGAGTTCACGCTTTTGTTTTGAGTCGACTAGATTACTGTAACGCTCTCCTCTCAGGACTACCCAAAAAAGACATCAATCGATTGCAACGAGTGAAGAATGCAGCTGCTAGAATCCTAACTAGAAAAAGAAAATCCGAGCACATTTCTCCAGTTTTGATGTCACTACACTGGTTACCTGTGTCATTCAGAATTGACTTTAAAATACTGCTTATCCTCTTTAATAAAATCCCTGTGTGCGTCCAGATGTCCGTGTGAGTGTGTCTTCTGGTGAAGTGCGCATGCGCGGGGCACGATGCGATGCGCAATATTTCTGTCAGAGAAAGTTAGAGGCGTTTTACGGAAATACAAACCAGTATTACTGCGAGAGGAAATTAAAGGTACAGAATACAGTGACACATATTACAGCCACATACAAGCCAGTATTACTGTCAGAGGAGATTAAAGGCATATTAGTGATGTGCATGCCTGTATTACCGCCAGAGAAAATTAAAGGTATATTACGGACGTACAAGCAAGCGGACGTACAAGACAATACCTGTATTACTGTCACAGAAAATTAAAGACACAGAATACACGGCGGCAGCCCACGAAGAACGGTCAGCTCAGCAAGTAAACATCAACAAAAGAAAGGCTGAAAGACAAAGAAAAATACAACCAACAAACAGAATGAGGTCAAAGTCCCTTGCCATTTAATATAGACTGTTCCTACTAATGTTTATGCACTACTGTTCTAGCGCCCGTTATTGTAATGGGCTTATTGACTAGTGGTTTATAAAGCCTTAAATAATCTGCCCCATCTTATATATCGGAATGTCTGACACCTTATATTCCAAATTGTATCCTTAGATCTTCAAATGAGTGTCTCCTTAGAATTCCAAGAGCAAAACTTAAAAGAAGTGGTGAGTTGGCCTTCTGCTGTTACGCACCTAAAATCTGGAATAGCCTGCCAATAGGAATTTTCCAGGCTAATACAGTGGAGCACTTTAAAAAACTGCTGAAAACACATTACTTTAACATGGCCTTCTCATAACTTCATTTTAATTTAATCCTGATGCTCTGCATATTCAATTAATTATCATTACTATTCATGGTGGCTCCAAAATCCATACTAACCCCTACTTTCTCTTCTGTTCTTTTTCCGGTTTTCTGTGGTGGCGACCTGCGTCCCCACCACCTGATCAAAGCATCGTGATCACCCTACATTGATGGATTAAAGGCCAGAGGTCCATGTGACCGTCATCATCAAGTCCTTCCATGAAAACCCTGAATACAATGAGGACTGATTGAGGTCATTTATGTTAGATAGAATGCCTAGAGGGGGCTGGGTGGTCTCGTGGCCTCAGAACCCCTGCAGATTTTATTTTTTCTGCAGCCGTCTGGAGCTGTTTTTGTATTTTCTGTCCTCCCTGGCCATCGGACCTTA
This sequence comes from Erpetoichthys calabaricus, assembly GCF_900747795.2. Taxonomy (NCBI): domain Eukaryota; kingdom Metazoa; phylum Chordata; class Cladistia; order Polypteriformes; family Polypteridae; genus Erpetoichthys; species Erpetoichthys calabaricus. The sequence continues at coordinate 52,418,534 of NC_041404.2, forward strand.
CTTTTATTCTATGTTAATTAGTGTTCTCTTATTTTAATTCTTACTTTGTCTTTTTTTCTTCATCATGTAAAGCACTTTGAGCTACATTATTTGTATGAAAATGTGCTATATAAATAAATGTTGCTGTTGTAGATAAGGGATGCTCTTACGATAAAGGTGTATGAGGGTGTGAGATACAAAAAACAGTGCAAACGTCACTTCAGAATAGTTCGGGTATTGCCGTGTGGTCATGTAGGCACAATACATAGATAAAAAAGGCTGTGTGCTCCCTCTGTGGTTACTCTCTCAGGTGGGCGTTAGCATATCGTAATCTCTTGGACCAATAGCATTCGACTTATAAGTTGACTGACATTATAAAATACTAGAAATTATATGGTAAAATCAAGTCCCGTCTTATCCTGGGGAGAACTTAAATGCGAGTATATACGGTAGTTTATACCATTCCTCCAGGAAGATCCACTCCAGCTCCTTTAGATTGGATGGGAAGCGCCTGTAAACTGTCATCTTCAGGTCTCTCAAAAGATGTTCTTTGGGTTTCAAGTCTGGGCCACTCCTGGACACTCAGACGCTTGTCCTGAAGCCACTCCCATGCATTGGGTCATTGTCCTGCTAAGAGGTGAACCCTCACCCCAGTCTGAGGTGGTGTGCACTCTGGAGCAGGTTCTCTTCAAGGACCTTTCTGTAGTTGGCTTCATTCATTCTTTCCTTAAATTTCAATCAGCCTTTCTGTATCTGCACCTCTATACCATGGTGCCTGCCATCACTTTGTTTCACCGCAGAGGTGATACTAGTATAATGAAATAAGTAGAGAAGACACACAGATAAAGTGCTGGGGGAATTCCCCGTATAATGTCGGTTGGTCTGAGTAGACTTGGACCTTCGTCCTTTTGCAGAGATATCAGGAGCGCCACACACCCCTCTCCAGCAACCTCATGACCCCCCATGTTCTCCCAATCCGTCTACTGGCTTCATAGGAATAGTCACGAGAGACATTAATGTCACTGCCGAGGTAAGTAAACCTCTCGACGAGGTCGACACTCTCTTCACTGACAGACACACTAAGAATTTGCGAGACATGGATGCTATCCTGTGACCTGAGATGATGACTGGACTCCAGTGTCTCTCCGGAAAATCCTTGGGTACCACTGGTTTGACTTTGTGTTGCTCATGGAGGCCCAAATGAGGCACATTACCTGCTTCATGAGGGGGCGTCAGTTACGGCACTACAGCCATGTGGTGCATTTCCCCGAGGGTGATCTAGCTCGTAGGATCGTCATTGTTGGGGACCCGAGTGGCTGGACCAGGCCAAGGGGTCGCCCACGTAACACCTGGCTGCGGCAGATAGAGGGACATTTCCGGAGGGTGAGACTGGACCGTGTGTCTTCCTGAGGGGTTGCCATCAGGGATCCCGACCTTTTTCATCGTGTGGTGGGTGCGGTAACGCGCTGTACCAGTGCATGCTCCCCAACTTGACTTGACTTGACTTGTCTGAGTAGTCTATCCAGACTGATACCACGGTTGTAGCAGCAAGAATCAGACATTACAGACCATGAAACAAGGTTTGACGGGACTTTTATGGAGGTATGTCAGGAAGTGAAATAGACAGACATTGAAGATGGGTGATGGAGATGACGACATAATCAGTAGCCGGAAATGAGGTCATGAAGAAAATGAAATCATCAAGATGGGATGGAAGAAACATCAGTTAGTAGGAACCCAGAAGTGGCATCGTCTGAGAGAGTCGAAATGGACGTTATCCTGGTGGACCTCCAAAATGTGCAGTCTTTACTCCTCTGTTTTTCTGCTGATTATGAGAGAAAGGCCTTAATACTTTGTTTTAAATACTCTTCTTTTGTTCTTCCATGCTCTGTTGGGCCTGTTGGCTGCCCCCTATTTGTGTGTGTGTGACACTAGAGAGGTGATAAGCAGCGCCCAGTCTTCGCCAGACATGATGCATGGAGTTGGGCCCAAAAGTGTTCAATTTTTGCCACATCAGACCAGAGAATTTTTCTCAGAATAATTTGAACTGTCATATGCATTTTATTTAAGAGTGGTTAGATGCTAAAGTGCATTTCATTGTAGCTGTACAATGACAATAAAGTTGAATCTGATCTAATCTAATCTACCATAAAGGTCTGATTGATAGAGCGCTGCTGAAAGGGTCCTCCTTCTGACAGGTTCTTCCATCTCAGCAGAGAACTTGTGAAGCTCTATTGGAAAAGATAGAGGCAAAGAGCCAACGTCAGTATCAGGAAGATCGATATAACAGCTTTATTGGCGAAGAGCAACCAAACCCCATGGCAGCTATTCTAATCAGTTCATCAAAGCCATGTTCTTGTTATAGACGATTAGACAATGTCCACAGAAGAATGTCAAGAAATCCAAAGTACTGGATATGTAGTATGAGCTTGAAACTGAAACATCACAGGTAAAAAAATTTTGTGTGTGAATTAGAAACCTTTATATTCATTTTCTTGTAATTTGTTTTTGCTTTAAATTTTAATAAACATTTAAAAATACGCTTACTTGTGGAATTTCTTCTGTTAAGCATTATACCAGCATTTCTCAACCTTTAAGTATTTGAGACCCAAGTTTTCATAACAGTTTTAATCGCGCCCCCGCCTAATGTTTTTTTGAAAGGAGCCCACTAATACCAATTTGTTCTTTATTAATTAATGATATATCATAGATGCATATTTCATTATACCTACTGTAGAAAAGGCGCTATATAGCACCCGACCCGGCACAGACTTACGCAGAGGCACGTGTAAAATAAACAGTCTTTTTATTTTTCTTCAACTGGAGGGCACGTCTTCCCTGTAATCCCCCCAGCCACAACACAGTCCCATAAGCACTTATACAGCACAAACAACTCTTTTCACTCGACCTTGGCACCACCACTCCTCCCAGGCAACCTCGTCCTCTTCCCCCCGATTTTGGCTTCTGAGTGGTGGATGCTGGCCCTTTTTTTAGCCCACCTGGAAGTGCTCCAGGTGCTTGATCACCTGTGGCTAATTGCATTTCCGGGTGGTGCTGCAGAGATGTCCAGGTGGGTTCCTGGCTTCATGCAGCACACCCTGGCTGCCACCCCAGATCCCCACAGGTTTGTGGAGAACTCCATCTCCCATGAAACCCAGCGGGAAACTGAGGCACCATCATCAGCCAGGGAGGCTGCCACCAAGGCGGAGGTAGTGAGATGTCCATAGCTGGTCCCCCGGAACATATACAGAAGGGGCGTCCCGGCCGGGCATGGGACCCGGCCGCCTGTCACACTACTTAACTTTTATTGACATTTATCTAACTCCATATTTATTTCTCTAGTATCAGAATGTAGTTTAAGTTAATTTGTTTTGGTTTCAATAGATGTATTTTTCATATTTTCAATTCTTGTTTTCTGTTTTTCACATCTTCGCACCCCCCTTTTTGTTACTTTGTGCCTCCCTGGGGGGGCCCGCCCCACAGTGTGAGAGCCACTGCATTATACTATACCAGTAATGGCACCATGTATGATAAGCTGCAGTGAATACACTTATACTTTAGCTGTGAACCCCCCAGTCTCACTGAGATTGCACAGATGGTGAACCAGCTGGGGTTCAGGAAGGCTGCAGGGATCTGTGGTATCTGGGGTGAACTTCTCCAGGCTGGTGGTAAGGCTGTCCTCCTGGCATTGCAAGCAATCTTTCCTTCCATTTGGGAGACTGGCATCATCCCAACTGACTGGAAAATGGGAATTGTCATCCCTATAATAATAATAATAATACATTTTATTTATATAGCGCCTTTTCCATGCTCAAGGCACTTACAGAATATAAGAAAGAATGGCAGGGTATACAGTATATAGCATTGTACAAACCAAATAAATCAATAAAGAAGATTATGATAGTGAATTCAGAGAAAAAATAAATAGCCTAACAGACAACATAATTGATGGTCTCGCACACACACACAGGTTACATGAGCATCTTCACATAGAGGTAAACTGAGAGAAGGGTAGTAAAGTCAAGTGGAGCTAAAAGCCTTCCTGAACAGATGAGTTTTGAGTTGTTTTTTAAAAGAATTCATGGAGTCAGCTGACCTGATTAATTTCGGTATGTCACTCCAGAGTCTGGGTGCTATGGCTGTGAATTTCCCCTTGGGATTAATAAAGTATCTATCTATCTATCTATCTATCTATCTATCTATCTATCTATCTATCTATCTATCTATCTATCTATCTATCTATCTATCTATCTATCTATCTATCTATCTATCTATCTATCTATCTAGCTGCAGTCTTCCAGAGCTTTTCTTTATTGAAGAAAGAGAGGAAGAGGTGGGGAGCATGCAGATATAGTGCATTGCTGGAGCTGAATGCCCTGCTGTCACCCATGGAGTGTAGATTAGTGTGGGGCACAACAAGATTGCTAGAATCAGAGGACCTTAGTGGGCGGGCAGGTACATAGTGATGGAGAAAATCAAAGCACCATGATGTTCCCACATTGATGGATTAAAAGCCAGAAGTCTACATGACCATCATCATCAAGTCCTTCCATGAGAAACCTAAAATAGATAGATAGATAGATAGATAGATAGATAGATAGATAGATAGATAGATAGATAGATAGATAGATAGATAGATAGATAGATAGATAGATAGATAGATAGATAGATAGATAGATAGATAGATAGATAGATAGATAGATAGATAGATAGATAGATAGATAGATACTTTATTAATCCCAAGGGGAAATTCCCATACTCCAGCAGCAGCATACTGATAAAGAACAATATTAAATTAAAGAGTGATAACAATGCAGATATACAGACAGACAATAACTTTGTAAAATTTTAACGTTTACCCCAAGGGTGGAATTGAAGAGTTGCATAGTGTGGGGGAGGAACGATCTCCTCAGTCTGTCAGTGGAGCAGGATGGTGACAGCAGTCTGTTAGGTGGACTGGGTGGTCTCGTGGCCTCGGTACCCCTGCAGACTTTATTTTTTTTCTCCAGCCGTCTGGACAACGTGAAAAAAGTTTACTTGAGATTTTTGCAAATTTATTAAAAATAAAAAAAATTGAGAAAGCACATGTACATAAGTATTCACAGCCGTTGCCATGAAGCTCAAAATTGAGCTCAGGTGCATCCTGTTTCCCCTGATCATCCTTGAGATGTTTCTGCAGCTTCATTGGAGTCCACCTGTGGTAAATTCAGTTGACTGGACATGATTTGGAAAGGCACATACCTGTCTATAGAAGGTCCCACAGTTGACAGTTCATGTCAGAGCACAAACCAAGCATGAAGTCAAAGGAATTGTCTGTAGACCTCCGAGACAGGATTGTCTCGAGGCACAAATCTGGGGAAGGTTACAGAAAACTTTCTGCTGCTTTGAAGGTCCCAATGAGCACAGTGACCTCCATCATCCATATGTGGAAGAAGTTCGAAACCACCAGGACTCTTCCTAGAGCTGGCCGGCCATCTAAACTGAGCGATCGAGGTAGAAGGGACTTAGTCAGGGAGGTGACCAAGAACCCGATGGTCACTCTGTCAGAGCTCCCCAGGTCCTCTGTGGAGAGAGGAGAACCTTCCAGAAGGACAACCATCTCTGCAGCAATCCACCAATCAGGCCTGTATGGTAGAGTGGCCAGACGGAAGCCACTCCTTAGTAAAAGGCACATGGCAGCCCGCCTGGAGTTTGCCAAAAGGCACCTGAAGGACTCTCAGACCATGAGAAAGAAAATTGTCTGGTCTGATGAGACAAAGATTGAACTCTTTGGTGTGAATGCCAGGCATCACATTTGGAGGAAACCAGGCACCGCTCATCACCAGGCCAATACCATCCCTACAGTGAAGCATGGTGGTGGCAGCATCATGCTGTGGGGATGTTCTTCAGCGGCAGGAACTGGGAGACTAGTCAGGATAAAGGGAAAGATGACTGCAGCAATGTACAAAGACATCCTGGATGAAAACCTGCTCCAGAGCGCTCTTGACCTCAGACTGGGGCAACGGTTCATCTTTCAGCAGGACAACGACCCTAAGCACACAGCCAAAATATCAAAGGAGTGGCTTCAGGACAACTCTGTGAATGTCCTTGAGTGGCCCAGCCAGAGCCCATACTTGAATCCGATTGAACATCTCTGGAGAGATCTTAAAATGGCTGTGCACCGACGCTTCCCATCCAACCTGATGGAGCTTGAGAGGTGCTGCAAAGAGGAATGGGCGAAACTGGCCAAGGATAGGTGTGCTAAGCATGTGGCATCATATTCAACAAGACTTGAGGCTGTAATTGCTGCCAAAGGTGCATCGACAAAGTATTGAGCAAAGGCTGTGAATACTTATGTACATGGGATTTCTCAGTTTTTTTATTTTTAATAAATTTGCAAAAACCTCAAGTAAACTTTTTTCACGTTGTCATTATGGGGTGTTGTGTGTAGAATTCTGAGGAAAAAATGAATTTAATCCATTTTGGAATAAGGCTGTAACATACCAAAATGTGGAAAAAGTGATGCGCTGTGAATACTTTCCGGATGCACTGTATATAGCACATTTTCATACAAAAAGTAGCTCAAGTGCTTTACATCAGTGCTCCGCAACCGGTGTGCCACGGCACACTGGTGTGCCTTGAGCCGATACAGGTGTGACGCGGTCAAATAAGACAATTTTCTAACTAAATAATATTTCAATGGTCCTCCTTAGAAACACAATAACGAGAATACGTGCAATGAAATATTCACGTAAATAGCCTTTTAAAGGTTTCATAATTTTGTGTGTCATTTCTCTGAAATAATAAATCCCATTGCCTGGCGCCTGACGCCTACGACGTAGGCCCTACGTAGTCGCCAGACAACTCCGTAGTATGCTTTGATAGGCAGAGCGCTCCGTGCCCTCACCTAGATTCAATTCAAGCCGACGTATTAGTCGTGTTATGTCGCATTCACTTGTCTTGCGACAGTAGTTATCATTCGTTACTATTAGTTGTGTTGCTGAATTGTGTATGGTTAACTTTCTTCGTGTGATTCATATTTAGTTTTATACCCCTTTAAATATGTATAAATTTTTACGTGGAAAAGATTCGTCTTCACGTACAGATAATGAAGAACCCAGCACAAGTGTTGCAAAAAAAAACAAAGAAGATTGTGAAAAGGAAGTACAACGAAGACTACATTCAATATGGATTCTCGTGGTGTGGTGACGAAACGGCTCCAAAGTCACAATGCATCATTTGCGGCGATCAGCTATCAAACGAGGCAATGGCACCCAGTAAACTAAATCGCAATCTAAATTCAAACCATCCCAGTTACGCCAAAAAGACAAACAACTCTTGTGTTAATTAAAAATGATAAGCGGTCATGCTTAAAAGATCTTGACCAAGAACTTTGGGTTGCGCTGTCAAATATTGAGCCGAATATAAAACTTTTGTGTTCTTTGAAACAAGCGCAGGTATCACATTAATCAGTCATTATGTTATAATAATTATTAAGATTGCATAAAAGTAAATATAGTATAGTTTTTATGTATGTATACTTATAATAAATGTATACTTATAATAAAAAATGAAAATTTATTGTACAATTTGTGTATTAAATTAATATCTATATATCAGTGGCATAGCTGGAAATCATGTTGCCCGGGCAGTGAAAAATTTGACGCCCTAAAGCTGAAAGAAATTTTTTTTTGCGCCTCCTCAAGGAACAAAAAAAAAAAAGGAAACTACCGTAGTTTGGACGCCCCTAAATAGCTGGCGCTCGGAGCGGACCGATCCCGCCCTAGCTACGCCACTGCTATATATTTTAGCTTTTGACGTGCCGCGGAATTCTAGGAAGAACTTTGGTGTGTCCTATGTGAGAAAAGGTTGCGGAGCACTGATTTACATAATGAAGAAAAGAAAAATAACAGACAAAATAAGAAATTAAAATAAGACAACATTAGTTAACATAGAAAAGGAGTAAGGTCCAATGGCCAGGGTGGACAGAAAAAACAAAAAAAAAAAACTCCAGAAGGCTGGAGAAAAAAATAAAATCTGCAGGGGTTCCAGGAACAAGACCACCCAGTCCCCTCTGGGCATTCTACCAAACATAAATGAAATAGTCCTCTTTGTAGTTAGGGTTCTCACGGAGTCACTTGATGCTGATGGTCATACAGACTTCTGGCTTTTAATCCATCCATTATTTTTGGAACATCATGGTACTTACAGTAGCGCCACCACCAAAAGGACACCGGAAAAGGAAACAGAAGAGAGAGTAGGGGTTAGTACAGATTTTAGAGCCACCATGAATAGTTATTATAATGAATTGGATATACAGAGTATCAGGATTAAATTTATAGTGAAGTTATGAGAAGGCCATGTTAAAGTAATGTGTTTTCAGTAGTTTTTTAAAGTGCTCCACTGTATTAGCTGGGCGAATTCCTACTGGCAGGCTATTCCAGATTTTAGGTGCATAACAGCAGAAGGCCGCCTGCCTCACCACTTCTTTTACGTTTTGCTCTTGGAATTCTAAGGAGACACTCAGTTGAGGATCTGAAGTTACGATTTGGAATATAAGGTGTCAGACATTCCGATATATAAGCCGGGGCGAGATTATTTAAAGCTTTATAAACCATAAGCAGAATTTTAAAGTCAATCCTGAATGACACAGGTAACCAGTGTAGTGACATCAAAACTGGAGAGATGTGTTCGGATTTTCTTTTCCTGGTTAGGATTCTAGCAGCTGCATTCTGCACTCGTTACAAACGATTTTATGTCTTTTTTGGGTGGTCCTGAGAGGAGTGCGTTACAGTAATCTAGTCGACTGAAAACAAACGCGTGAACTAATTTCTCAGCATCTTTCAATGATATAAGAGGTCTAACTTTTGCTATGTTTCTTAAGTGAAACAATGCTGTCCTAGTGATCTGATTAATATGCGATTTAAAATTTAGATTACAGTCAACAGTTACCCCTAAGCTTTTTACCTCCGTTTTGACTTTTAAGCCTAACATATCCAGTTTATTTCTAATAGCCTCATTGTATCCATTACTGCCATTATTATTATTTCCATTATTAAGGAAAAGATTGAGCAGCACATGACAAGAAGAGGAATATGACTGAACAGTCAGCATGGGTACATGTTTTACTAACCAGCCGGCATGAAATGAGAAATGATCAAAAGGATACGACCAGAGTGGAGCAGATGAGATTATTTATCTGGACTTTCAGAAAGCATTTGATGAGGTGCCACATGAGAGGTCAAATTAAAAGAAGTGTCAGTTCAGAGTGTGGTGTGTAGATGGGTGCAGAATTGGCTCAGACACAGGAAGCACAGGGTGATGGTGTGAGGAGCCTCATCAGAATTGGCTGATGTTAAGAGTGGTGACCAGTTGGGGTCAGTGCTGGGGCCGCTGCTATTGTTAATATACAGAAATGATTTGGATAGGAATATAAATAACAAGTTGGTTAAGTTTGCAGATGATGCCAAGTTGGGTGTTGTCACACACGTGTACGTGGAATGCAGCTAAAGAGCTTGAATGAGGGCAATTCCGAGCCAGACAGGGATTGGGTAAGAGTGCACTGACTCTTTTTCTCACTTTTTTCCTGACCGCTTATGAGAAATTCCACCTGGCCATGTTGACGTCACTTCGGGCCCAAGCCTGTGGATGAAGACCCTTCCGGTTCCAGCCCCTCTGATGTCATTTCCGGGCCCGAGCCTATGGATGAAGACCCTTCTAGTCCCGGCCCCTTTGATGTCATTTCCTATTGTGAGCTGCGGAGCTGATCGCACCTCCAGAGAATACAGACGCTGCTGGGAAAACTCCTGAAAATCGTTGACAGACTACCTTGTAGCGGGGCTACATAGTTAGTGTTGTCAATTGTCAGTACTGTGTGTGTCTCGTTTCCATTGTCCCGTTTGCTGTTTGTGTGTGCATCAGTAAATGATGGAAGAAGACCACAGCCTCAAACCTGGAAAACACCTGCTCACTATTAATCAATTACAGCCGTCACAGGACTATTTAAGCCATCAGGAGGGGGAAGAGAGAGGAGAGAAGAGAAGGAGACTGTTTCATTTTCACAACCATGAGCCATCTTTACCTGCTGTATTCTACATCACGCATTTTCATCCAGTTTGTTTCTCAATCCGCCGGACTTACTTCAATACCCTCATCAAGAGGGACCCCGGGGTCGGACTTCATCATCCACCACGCACCGAGGATTCACGGTGAGGCTGTTCCATTTTGTTCCGGGAAAATCAAACGACTCATTTATCATTCGTTCAGTCAACCGTATTCAGGACAGTTTGTATAACCGGACTCAAGTTCACGAACATTTCCGTATCTCATTCATTTTTTCGTTATTCGTGTTGTTCGTTATATGTTACAGGGGCAAGGGAGGGTTTTGTTGTATTTATATATGGTGGTGTCTCGTTGTTGATGTGGTGGAGGGATATTTATATTTATGTTTTTCTATTTTTGCATTTGTCTTGTTGTTTCATTTAATAATTTAATCCGTATAATTTTACATATCTGCTTTTGTGAGTTTATATTTACACCGTCGATTGTGGGGAAAAGTGTACTTTGTTAGAGGTACGGCTTGATAGTTAGATTCATACTCAGTAAATTATCCAGGCCACAGGTCTTGGAGGTGTAGCTGCCGGGTGGGTAAGGGGTCGGCCGTTGCAACCTTCACATTCCTCCTTACCTTTCTGACGTCTCTGTCACGTAATATGCCTCTTGCGCGATACTCCGCTTACTTAAAAAGCTAACCTAAACCTTGTTATGGCTCTTTGGCGAGTTTGTAAAAGTGGATAAGCAGATAATCTAGAATCTGTTGAATCGTCACAGAGGGATTAGACAGCATAATAAACTTGGGCAGATTTGTGACCTATGAAATTTAATAATGGGAGGTCAAGGACAGGCTGAGGACATCGGGAGTTTTCCTCCTGTGATTTCAAGACTGTTTTAAATTTACTTAGTCAACTTCAACATTTCTAACCACTTTAAAAGCATCAAAAAATGGAAAGAGAAAGGGGCGAGTGAGGGGCTACGCGGCTTGCTTATGTGTAAAGGTGTTTCTGCCAGTTGCTGTACTTGTAGCTTGGCCTCACCAGTTAATTCAAAAGCCGCCAACATTTATCCTGCGTTTAGAAGGCAATTTTCCGTGAGGCCTTGTTCTTTGCATAGCTCATCATGTTAATGTTATTGCTAAACAAATCCTCTGTAATGGCGCCTGTTCCCTCAATAATGCTGATTTGCACCCTTGGCCTAATTTATTACCTTTCATTAGGCGAGGGAGCTTTTGGCTCTCTTTTGTATTTGCATCAGCTGGTTTTTCACACTGCGCCGGTGCCCATCACTCCACATAACAAATGAGGGGAACAGCAAATCCCCTTACATCTTATTTTGTAACTCTGTTTAGACTAAATGAGGCTGCCACTTCTGCAACGCTGTTTGTCAGCAATAAAAAATAAATAAATAAGTTCCTCAAGGTACACACAAATTATGGACCCAAACACATTTAGACCAATGTAAGAACGTTAATCTTGTTAGGCGGGAGGTGCGGTGGGTTTCGTCTTTTAATGGGTTCCTTTCTATCCTAACACTCCACCGGCTCCTGTATCCTTGAGGAGATTTTCTACCGCTTACAGAAATCAGGACTCAAAAATTGCAATTAATGGTTTATTTTATATAGCAGCTTTCTTGCAACCTTTTCTAAAACTGTCATGGATGGTAGAAGTGTCTCTCCATTCATCACGGATCCTGATTAATCCATACCACTGTCTAGATCCGGGCCTGGAGGGTTATCCAGGTTATCTGGCGTTCTTTTCCAGGCCAAGGGATGAGAGATGTGGAGTCAATGGTGACCTTAGGGCACTTTTAACTCTTTTAGGGCTACTTATTTTTTCTTCCTTTTGTCCCAGGCCTGAATATTTTTCCAAAAAACTCTTTTCTTCACACAAAGCAATGGTTTCACGCATAAAATCAACATAAATCTATTCACCACTAGATTGGTTCAGATCCTACCTCTCAGGCCACACTGAGTTTGTTCAGCTTAAAACTTTTACATCCTAACCCACCGCTGTTACTTCAGGTGGGCTCTGTCCTCCTTTTCATTATTTACCTCCTTCCCCTTGGAAATATCTTTCGTAAATATAACATTAGCTTCCACTGTTATGCTGATGACCCCCAGCTCTATCTCACTAGCAAACCTACTGCTTCCTTTCCGCCCTCCTCACTTATTGATTGCATAGCAGAAATCAAATCCTGGTTTTCTTCAAATTTTCTTAAATTAAATAGTGACAAAACTGAGGTTCTCCTCATTGGTACAAAATCAACATTATCCAAAACTGATAATTTTTTCCTTTGTTACTGATAATTCCTCTGTCTCCCCTTCCCCACAGGTGTCATCCTTGACAGTACTTTATTATTTCAGTCCCACATCCTAAACATCTCCCGGTCTCCATATTTCCAGTTGTGTAACATTAATCGTATTCGCCCCTCCCTCACCCCCCACACCACTGCTATCCTTATTCATAGCCTTGTCACTTCTCGCCTGGATTATTGCAATTCCCTTTTCTTTGGTCTTTCTCACAAATCTCTTTATAAGCTTCAACTGGTCCAGAATTCAGCTGCCTGCATCATTACTAGAACCCCCTCTATTCACCATAACACTCCCGTCTTGCAGCAGCTTCACTGGCTTCCAGTTAAGTTCCGCATTCAATTCAAAATTCTTCTGTTAACTTTTAAGGCTCTCCACAACCTCGCCCCTCCATATCTGTCTGACCTCCTCCATGTTGCCATTCCCTCCCGTACCCTTAGATCCACTTCCTCCATCCACTCGACTGTCCCCTTCGTCTGTCTTACCACTATGAGGAACAAAGCATTCAGTTGAGCTCACCACCTGAGCTTAGAAATATTGAATCATTTTCACTTTTCAAATCTAAACTTAAAACTCATTTCTTTAAGACTGCTTTTTCTCTTTGATTACAATTGCTCTGTCTGATTTTAAATTTTGTATTCTGGTATTGTTTATAATCAGTGTTTTATCTATTGTTCAGTGTCCTTGAGTGTTTATAAAGGTGCCTATGAATAAAAAATAAAATGTATTATTATTATTATTATTATTATTATTATTATTATTATTAAGTACTAGGGGGATCCCTACTCGCTTTGCTCGCCCATCCCCCAAACAAGCCCCCACCTCCGGGGGCCGCACTTCACATTCGCCACTTCGTGTCTCTGCCGCTCGCATTGTGAAGGGGGGTGCTGAACGCACACCAAGGAAATGTGGACGGATCAGCTGCTGGTTTGCAGCTGGTGCTACCGAGCTGCGTGTTCTGCATGTCCCACTACGCGTCGATTATTTAAAAGCCTGTACAGCAGCTGCCGCTGCCCTGCTGCGTGTTCTGTATGTCGCGCTATGCATCGATTATTTAAAAGCCTGCGTGTTCTGCATGTCGCGCTGCTAGATGATCATTTAAAAGCCTGTACAGCAGCTGTTGCTGCCGTGCTGTGTGTTCTGCATGTCGCGCTATGCATCGATTATTTAAAAGCCTACATGTTCTGCATGTCGCACTACGCGTCGATTATTTAAAAGCCTGTACAGCAGCTGCTGCTGCCGTGCTGTGTATTCTGTATGTCGCGCTACGCATCGATTATTTAAAAGCCTACGTGTTCTGCATGTCACGCTGCTAGACGATCATTTAAAAGCCTGTACAGCAGCTGCTGCTACCGTGCTGTGTGTTCTGCATGTCACTCTGCGCGTCGATTATTTAAAAGCCTGTACAGCAGCTGTCCTTTTGTCGCACTTCCTTGTCTCCTGGGACGTTAAAGTGTCTCGACCCAAGATTTTTTTATATAACAGACAGACTTATTTACGATAAACGTCACTCTGTTTCATGTTCCAGGAGCCCCTACAGTAGGCATATTCACATACTTATTACATACGTGCTTGTCCCATCACTCATAAGCTGAAAGGCACTTTCTGGTAAATGACGGTTTGAAGTAGCCAAGTGGCTGCTAATCCGTAGTGTCCACCATCAGGCCACGTTGTTTGGTGAAGTCCAGCTGCCAGCTTATCTCTCACAGATCGATGTCTGTGTAGCCTTCCCAGGGCGAACGTTTTCGTAGGCACGTCAGCTGCACAAGCTTGTCCAGCACTATGATCAGCTGGCAACCGGTCAGCTGATGCAGGCACCTGACTTTCGTTTTCAATCTCCAGATCACCTGTATCAAAATCAGAGTTGGATAAGTCAGAGTCCGATTCAGCAATAATACGCAAAAAATAAAGAAAAAAAGAAATAATATGCAGAGGATTTTGCTTTGTGCATTTGCTTCACTCTCTTGCCTGATGTCGATGCCATTCTAGACGTTGCTTACTCTTACACGCAGGGTTTCAAACATCAAGTCAACAAGTCTAACAGTCCTCCAAGCCAAGAGGGTCTACCTATAACATAATGGTGAGTTTTATCAGCATTTACAGCTTTCTTTCACCCTCTGCCCCTGATGTCCATCCTCAACCCCTTGTGTCGACAAAAGTCGACATCCACCCTAAAAGAGTTAAGGTTCACCCTGCAGTTCTGGGGGTGAGAAATGTGGAGCCAATGGTGACCTTAGGGCCCTTTACCAATTCACCCTGCAGTTCCAGATCTCTGGTCCTACCATCTGATGTTGAGACTTTAACAAGAATTGGTTACCTTGTTGTCCCTATCTGGAAAGGGAAGGGTGATCACCTGGATTATGGCAACTACAGGGGGATAACACTACTTACGGTGCCAGGAAAGGTCCTTGCTAGGGTCGTCCTCAATAGGATCCGTGATCACTTGCTCACCTACCAGCGACCGGAGCAGTCTGACCATCGACCCCATCCTGGAACTGAGGGTTGTCATGGAGTGCAAACGGTAATATCGACAGAGTTTCTTTGCAGCCTTTGTCGATTTTCATAAAGCGTTCAACTCAGTTGATCGAGTTGCTCTGTGGGACATCCTAAGACTTCGTGGGATCCACAAGGTTGCTGGATATCATCGCCAACCTGTACACTGGTACTGTGAGTGCTGTGCAGAGTGGAGGCAGAACCTCTGTGTTTTTCCCAGTTGATTCTGCAGTTCATCAGCAGTTTGTTTTTGCTCCCACTCTGTGTAACGCTGTCATTGGACTGGGTGTTGGGCAGGGTTGTGGGGTCAGGTGGCTGTGGGACATCTGTTGGTGAAGAAAGATTCACGGATCTTGACTTTGCTGATGATGCTGTGATCTTTGTGGAGTCGATGGAGGCTCTGATGTGGGCTCTTGAGAGACTGAGTGAGTGGTCTGAGTGTCTGGCCTTGCGATTGACCTGGATAAAACCAACATCAAGGCATTTAGTGACCACTTTGTCATGGCCATCAGCAGTGTGTCTGTCTGCAGAGAGAGTGTCGACCTCATTGAGAGGTTTACTTACCTCAGCATTGACATCTATGTCTCTGGTGACTCTTCCTATGAAGTCAGTAGACAGATTGGGAGAGCATGGGGGGGGGGTCATGAGGTCGCTGGAAAGGGGTGTGTGGCGCTCCTGATATCTCTGCAAAAGGATGAAGATCCAAGTCTTTAGAGTCCTGGTGCTCCATGTTTGTGAGACATGGATGCTATCCAGTGACCTGAGATGAAGACTGGGCTCCCTCATGTGTGTCTCTGTGGAGAATCTTTGGGTCCTGCTGGTTTGACTTTGTGTTGCTCATGGAGTCCCGAATGAGGCACATGACCTGCATTACGAGGGAGCGGCCATGTGGCGCAATTCTCCAAAGGTGATCCAGCTCACAGGACCCTCATTGTTGAGGACCCGAGTGGCTGGACCGGGCCTGATATATATGTGTGTGTGTGTTTGTGTGTATGTTGTTTTGTACCATATTTCTCTCATCTGATTTTT